>NC_045772.1:86255949-86856449 GCF_008692025.1 Phocoena sinus
CTATTATAGTATTGATTACAGTGTATATTATCCTACATTTATATGCCTATTCTCCACCTCATTTGTGGGCTCCCAAAGGGCCAAGATTCTATTTCATAAATGTTTTTATCTCATGCTTAGCATGTAGATGGCAGTCAAAAACCACTTTTTTGACATGAAAAAAATTTTTTTTTGTTGAAAGATATTAAAGAAAATCTTCAAAACATCAGAAATCATCACTCCCTATCCAATGACTTAATACAGCTATTTTTATTTTTGCACATTTTTAGTTCTTATTTATAACATTCATGTGACTGGCATTTTTGGAGTTCATTTACTCATTCATTCTTTCAAAAATAATTGATAAAGCACCTATTTGTCTGGCACCAAGCTAGATCTTGGGAATAAAATAAGTAGGTAAAATGAGTTCACTTCCTAATTTCCTAGAGCTGATGACTAGTGGGGGAGACAGACAGGTATTAAATAATCATAATAAATGTAAAATTACCATTTTGATAAGTGCTGCATTACTACAAATATACTGGAAAATTTCTCACCAATTAAGAATTCTGAGACATTGAAGGAATGGTGATTAAGCTTAGATCTGAATTCTGAGAAGCAGTTACATGGTAAAAAAGAGTATTTCAGGAGAGAGAAATATCATGATCAAAGATCCCATTGCATGAAAATGGAAGGGAGTGTGAAGACATGGTGTAAATAAGGAGACCTCAGTCTGGATACTTAAGTCTTTCTTCAGAGAAGGAAGGCATTCTTCCACTACACCTCTGATTAATGCTTCTTTTCCAACTCTGATTTCTTCCTCAAAAATAGATTTCTTAGGTTGGTGCTTTAGTTTGTCCTCTAAGTCACCTACCTTTCTTTTACAAATTGTTTCTTTACCTTTTTCTTCCATATTTTCACAGATTTTTCAAATGTATCTTCTTTATCATGGATTTGGGGTTTTGGCCATTGTCTTCTTTCAATTTTATCCAATGCATATTTTAACTACATCTTGCATTATTTTGCTTCCTTGAAAATTTTACTTATCATATTCTTACCTCTGTTGAATTTTTTCCCCTAGGATCTGTATTCATGTTTAATAAATGCCATTGAATTAAATATTAATATTTATTTTGGATTCCTGGGTTCTGAAGTAGATCAAATAATCTACTGTATATGTGTTAATGTTCCTTTCCTTCACTGCACATATCACATATAAATATAAATTTATTCTTTTAATTTATAGAACTTTATAACATTTTATTCTTTAATCTTCTTAATGTTCTTCTTCCCCTTTAAAGTGTAAGCTCATCAAGAAAAAAAAAGGGAGAAGACTCAAATCAATAGAATTAGAAACGAAAAAGGAGAAATAACAACTGACACTGCAGATACAAAGGATCATGAGAGATTACTACAAGCAACTCTATGCCAATAAAATAGACAACCTGGAAGAAATGGACAAATTCTTAGAAATGCACAACCTTCCGAGACTGAACCACGAAGAACTGGAAATATGAACAGACCAATCACAAGCACTGAAATTGAAACTGTGATTAAAATTCTTCCAACAAACAAAAGCCCAGGACCAGATGGCTTCACAGGCAAATTCTATCAAACATTTAGAGAAGAGTTAACACCTATCCTTCTCAAACTCTTCCAAAACATAGCAGAGGGAGGAACACTCCCAAACTCATTCTACGAGGCCACCATCACCCTGATACCAAAACCAGACAAAGATGTCACAAAGAAAGAAAACTACAGGCCAATATCACTGATGAACATAGATGCAAAAATCCTCAACAAAATACTAGCAAACAGAATCCAACAGCACATTAAAAGGATCACATACCATGACCAAGTGGGGTTTATCCCAGGAATGCAAGGATTCTTCAATATATGCAAATCAATCAATGTGATACACCATATTAACAAACTGAAGGAGAAAAACCATATGATCATCTCAATCGATACAGAGAAAGCTTTCAACAAAAGTCAACACCCATTTATGATAAAAACCCTCCAGAAAGTAGGCATAGAGGGAACTTTCCTCAACATAATAAAGGCCATATATGACAAACCCACAGCCAACATCGTCCTCAATTGTGAAAAACTGAAACCATTTCCACTAAGATCAAGAACAAGACAAGGTTGCCACTCTCACCACTGTTATTCAACATAGCTTTGGAAGTTTTAGCCACAGCAACCAGAGAAGAAAAAGAAATAAAAGGAATCCAAACCAGAAAAGGAGAAGTAAAGCTGTCACTGTTTGCAGATGACATGATACTATATGTAGAGAATCTTAAACATGCTACCAGAAAACTACTAGAGCTAATCAATGAATTTGGTACAGTAGCAGGATACAAAATTAATGCACAGAAATCTCTTGCATTCCTATACACTAATGATGAAAAATCTGAAAGTGAAATTAAGAAAACACTCCCATTTACCATTGCAATGAAAAGAAAAAGTATCTAGGAATAAACCTACCTAAGGAGACAAGAGACCTGTATGCAGAGAATTATAAGACACTGGGGAAAGAAATTAAAGATGATACAAATAGATGGAGAGATATACCATGTTCTTGGATTGGAAGAATCAACATTGTGAAAATGACTATACTACCCAAAGCAATCTCCAGATTCAATGCAATCCCTATCAAACTACCACTGGCATTTTTCACAGAACTAGAACAAAAAATTTCACAATTTGTATGGAAACACAAAAGGCCCCGAATAGCCAAAGCAATTGTGAGAAAGAAAAAGGGAGCTGGAGGAATCAGGCTCCCTCACTTCAGACTATACTACAAAGAGACAGTAATCAAGACACTATGGTATTGGCACAAAAACAGAAATATAGATCAATGGAACAGGATAGAAAGCCCAGAGATGATAAACCCACACACATATGGTCACCTTATCTTTGATAAAGGAGGCAAGAATATACAGTGGAGAAAAGCCTCTTCAGTAAGTGGTGCTGGGATAACTGGACAGGTACATGTAAAAGAATGAAATTAGAACACTCCCTAACACCATACACAAGAATAAACTCAAAATGGATTAAAGACCTAAATATAAGGCCAGACACTATCAAATTCTTAGAGGAAAACATAGGCAGAACACTCTATGACATAAATCACAGCAAGATCCTTTTTGACCCACCTCCTAGAGGAATGGAAATAAAACCAAAAATAAACAAATGGGACATAATGAAACTTACAAGCTTTAGCACAGCAAAGGAAACCATACACAAGAAAAAAGACAACCCTCAGAATGGGAGAAAATATTTGCAAATGAAGCAACTGACAAAGGATTAATCTCCAAAATTTACTAGCAGCTTATGCAGCTCAATACCAAAGAAACAACCCAAATCAAAAATCGGCATAAGACCTAAATAGACATTTCTCCAAAGAACACATACAGATTGCCAACAAACACATGAAAGAATGCTGAACATCATTAATCATTAGAGAAATGCAAATCAAAACTACAATGAAATATCATCTCACACCGGTCAGAACGGCCATCATCAAAAAATCTACAAACGGGGAGGAGCTTCAAGATGGCGGAAAAGTAAGACGCTGAGCTCACCTTCCTCTCCACAAATACATCAGAAATACATCTACATGTGGAACAACTCCTACAGAACACCTACTGAACGCTGGCAGATGACCTCAGACCTCCCATAAGGTAAGAAACCCCCCCACGTACCTGGGTAGGGCAAAAGAAAAAAGAATAAACAGAGACAAAAGGATAGGGACGGTACCTGCACCAGTGGGAGGGAGCTGTGAAGGAGGAACGGTTTCTACACACTAGGAAGCCCCTTCGCGGGCGGAGACTGTGGGTAGTGGAGGGGGAAGCTTCGGAGCCGCGGAGGAGAGCACAGCAACAGGGGTGCGGAGGGCAAAGCGGAGAGATTCCCGCACAGAGGATCGGTGCCGACCAGCACTCACCAGCCCGAGAGGCTTGTCTGCTCACCCACCGGGGCGGGCGGGGCTGGGAGCTGAGACTCGGGCTTTGGTCGGAGCGCCGGGAGAGGACTGCGGTTGGCGGCGTGAACACAGCCTGCAGGGCGTTAGTGCGTCACAGCTAGCCGGGAGGGAGTCCAGGAAAAGTCTGGACCTGCCGAAGAGGCAAGAGACTTTTTCTTCCCTCTTTGTTTCCTGGTGCGCGAGGAGAGGGGATTAAGAGCGCTGCTTAAAGGAGCTCCAGAGACGGGCGCGAGCCGCAGCTAAAAGCGCGGACTCAGGGCTTCCCTGGTGGCACAGTGGTGGAGAGTCGGCCTGCTGATGCAGGGGACACGGGTTCGTGCCCCGGTCCGGGAGGATCCCACATGCCACGGAGCAGCTGGGCCCTTGAGCCATGGCCGCTGAGCCTGCGCGTCCAGAGCCTGTGCTCGCAACGGACGGGCATGAGACGCTAAGGCTGCTGCTGCCGCCAGCAAGAAGCCTGTGTGCAAGCACAGGTCACTATCCACACCCCCTTTCCGGGGAGCCTGTGCAGCCCGCCACTGCCAGGGTCCCGGGATCCAGGGACAACTTCCTCGGGAGAACGCACGGTGCGCCTCAGGCTGTTTCAACGTCACACCGGCCTCTGCCGCCTCAGGCATCCGTACCCCGCCCTCCCACCGGCCTGAGTGAGCCAGAGCCCCCGAGTCAGCGGCTCCTTTAACCCCGTCCTGTCTGAGGGAAGAACAGACGCCCTCCGGCGACCTACACGCAGAGGCGGGGCCAAATCCAAAGCTGAGCCCCTTGGAGCTGTGAGAACAAAGAAGAGAAAGGGAAATCTCTCCCAGCAGCCTCAGGAGCAGCGGATTAAATCTCCACAATCAACTTGATGTACCCTGCGTCTGTGGAATACATGAATAGACAACGAATCATCCCAAATCAAGGAGGTGGGCTTTGGGAGCAAAGATATATATATTTTTTCCCCTTTTCCTCTGTTTGTGAGTGTGTATGTGTATGCTTCTGTGTGTGATTTTGTCAGTATAGCTTTGCCTTTACCATTTGTCCTAGGGTTCTATCCATCAGTTTTTGTTTTTGTTACTTTAAAAAAATTTTTTTCTTAATAATTATCTTTTATTTTAAGAACTTTATTTTATTTTATTTCACTTTATTTTATTTTATCTTCTTTCTTCCTTCCTTCCTTTCTCTCTCTCTCTCTCTCTTTCTTTCATATTTTCTCCCTTTTATTCTGAGCTGTGTGGATGAAAGGCTCTTGGTGCTGCAGCCAGGAGTCAGTGCTGTGCCTCTGAGGTGGGAGAGCCAACTTTAGGACACTGGTCCACAGGAGACCTCCCGGCTCCATGTAATATCAAACGGCGAAAATCTCCCAGAGATCTCCATCTTCATCCCAGCTTCACTCAACGACCAGCAAGCTACAGTGCTGGACACCCTATGCCAAACAACTAGCAGGACAGGAACACAACCCCATCCATTAGCAGAGAGGCTGCCTAAAATCATAATAAGTCCACAGACACCCCCAAAACACACTACCAGACGTGGACCTGCCCACCAGAAAGACAAGATCCAGCCTCATCCACCAGAACACAGGCACTATTCCCCTCCACCAGGAACCCTACACAACCCACTGAACAAACCTTAGCCGCTGGGGACAGGCACAAAAAACAATGGGAACTACGAACCTGCAGCCTGAGAAAAGGAGACCCCAAACACAGTACGTTAAGCAAAATGAGAAGACAGAAAAACACACAGCAGATGAAGGAGCAAGGTAAAAACCCACCAGACCTAACAAATGAAGAGGAAATAGGCAGTCTGCCTGAAAAAGAATTCAGAATAATGATAGTAAAGATGATCCAAAATCTTGGATATCGAATAGTCAAAATGCAAGAAACATTTAACAAGGACCTAGAAGAACTAAAGAGCAATCGAACAATGATGAACAACACAATAAATGAAATTAAAAATTCTCTAGAAGGGATCAATAGCAGAATAACTGAGGTAGAAGAACGGATAAGTGACCTGGAAGATAAAGTAGTGAAAATAACTACTGCAGAGCAGAATAAAGAAGAAAGAATGAAAAGAACTGAGGACAGTCTCAGAGAACTCTGGGACATTAAATACACCAACATTCGAATTATAGGGGTTTCAGAATAAGAAGGGAAAAAGAAAGGGAATGAGAAAATATTTGAAGAGATTATAGTTGAAAACTTCCCTAGTATGGGAAAGGAAATAGTTGGTCAAGTCCAGGAAGCACAGAGAGTCTCATACAGGATAAATCCAAGGAGAAACATGCCAAGACACATATTAATCAGACCACCAAAAATTAAATACAAAGACAAAATATTAAAAGCAGCAAGGGAAAAACAACAAATAACACACAGGGGAATCCCCACAAGCTTAACTGCTGATCTTTCAGCAGACACTCTGCAAGCCAGAAGGGAGTTGGCAGGACTTACTTAAAGTGATGAAGGAGAAAATCCTACAACCAAGGTTACTCTACTCAGCAAGGATCTCGTTCAGATTTGATGGAGAAATTGAAACCTTTACAGAGAAGCAAAGGATAAGAGAATTCAGCACTACCAAACCAGCTTTACAACAAATGCTAAAGGAACTTCTCTAGGCAGGAAACACAGAGAAGGGAAAGACCTGCAATAACAAAGCCAAAACAATTAAGAAACTGGGAATAGGAACATGCATATTGATAATTACCTTAAATATAAATGGATTAAATGTTCCAACCAAAAGACATATACTGGCTGAATGGATACAAAAACAAGACCCGTATATATGCTGAAGAGGGTGTGGAGGAAAGGGAACCCTCTTGCACTGTTAGTGGGAATGTAAATTGACACAGCCACTATGGAGAACAGTATGGAGGTTCCTCAAAAAACTAAAAATAGAACTACCATACGACCCAGCAATCCCACTACTGGGCATATAGCCTGTGAAAACCATAATTCAAAAAGAGTCATGTACCACAATGTTCATTGCAGCTCTATTTACAATAGCCAGGCCATGGAAGCAACCTAAGTGTCCATCAACAGATGAATGGATAAAGAAGATGTTGCAAATATATACAATGGAATATTAGTCAGCCATAAAAAGAAACGAAATTGTAGTGAGGTGGATGGACCTAGAGTCTGTCATACAGAGTGAAGTAAGTCAGAAAGAGGAAAACAAATGCTGTATGCTAACACATATATTTGGAATCTAAAAAAAAAAAAAAATGGTCCTGAAGAACGTAGGGGCAAGATGGGAATAAAGACACAGACCTACTAAAGAATGGACTTGAGGATATGGGGAGGGGGAAGGGTAAGCTGGGACAAAGTGAGAGATTGGCATGGACATATATACACTACCAAACGTAAAATAGATAGCCAGTGGGAAGCAGCCGCATAGCACAGGGAGATCAGCTCAGTGCTTTGTGACCACCTAGAGGGATGGGATAAGGAAGGTGGGAGTGAGGGAGACGCAAGAGGGAAGAGATATGGGGACATATGTATATGTATAATTGATTCCCTTTGTTATAAAACAGAAACTAACACACCATTGTAAAGCGCTCCATGAGATAGTATAGTTCTTTGTTTTTGTTTACTGTCATATTTCATTTTACCTGTCAGATTTTTGACATTCGATAATTGGTAAAGAAATAAATATTCAAGATAGTGCCTTTATTTTCTCTGCAATGTTTTAAAACACAGCTCTGTAATTTTCTATCTTTTTTTAATGATACAAGATCCCATGAGACCCATCAACCAGCTGTGGGTGATTTTTCCAAATTTCTGCTTTTGTGATTAATGAATCTTTTCTCAGGTTTACTGTTTGAGAATAGGTTAATATATATGACTTCCAGTGTAATTCTGAGATTGTAGCAAGCATTCATGTTGTGTGACTTTGGTATACTCAGGAACATCTTCTCCTGTCATGTGGCTTGTTTTTTTGTGTCTCTTTTTCAAGGGCTCTATGTGAATTTTTTTTTAAAGGAGATGTCCTGGCTGTATCACAGATGTTTTGAATCAGAATCTCATGTGGGTGTATGATTGTGGTTTCTTTTAAAAAAGTGTTTCACAGTTGAATCTGATGACCTACATTTTTTTTTTTTTTGCCATTCAGAATAAAAACTACAACTTCTAGCATTCACTATAATAAAGCTGCCATCACTAGCAAATGCAGTATTCAAATATTTGTTCTCATTCACTCTACTTCTTATCCTACTTGTGAGGGTGTGAAAGATCTCTGTGCACCAAACAGAAACACACAAAAAGCCATGCAATTGAGAGTTGATAAATGATTTGGTGCAGACTCCATTTCTGCCAGAGAGCAGACAAACAAAATGAAGACACATCTTTTAAATGGGCTTTGCTTTCTCAGGTTAATGTCAGCGTTTCTTAATCCATATCCATGGGCTTGAAAGAAACTTAACACATTCTGTAATATGTTGTCTGACAGTTGCAGCTTGGAAATTTTCTATTAGTTCTATTTCTTCAGCAGTATTTTAATGAGAGGTTGGAAGAAGATGTATCAAGTGCTGATAGTCAAATTAGAAATTAATAAGGTCTGGGAAATACATGACTTAACACATGAATGACAGATGTCACGATAGCATAAGCCCTCCATTATACTAGACTTTAGGCTTGAGTAACATAGTCCAAACTGGTTTTGGTTCTTGTTTTAAAAAGAAAGGTATTAAGCTTTTCTTCTTATTTAGACTATTAATTTCTCTCTTCCTTTTTCACCTCTACCTATCTTCTAGTCACCGGTTTTATTGCGTTACAATTACCAGAGCAAATACATTTTCTTCTATTACATATTAACCATACATTTCACTTTAAATTTGTATGGATCATATATTATAATCTTAACCACAAATGCATAGCCACACCTTAACAATGAGTACTCCCATTTTTTCCCATTTATAGTTTGTTTCATTGTCATAAATTCATAGGTGATTCATTGTTCCATCATTAGTATAGAATGTGAAAATTGTCAGTGAAGGGACCAGGAACTGCTCAAAAATAACATCCTACTCAATTAATACAATGTTAGTTGAAAACACAGCAGCAGAAGAATTTTTTTCTCCCCTTAAATATGTGTTTCACGGTCCACTGCGGCATCACTACTTAACGGTTCTAAATTCGCTTCGTTCACGGATTTTCTTTCATTTTCTGATGTCTTGATATCTTTTCCTTGATATTTTTTCTTCATAACAGAAATTAATACAACATATAAAACAAGAGCTGGGAGTTTTAAGCCTGTAGTCAAGCCAAAGAAAGTATTTCTGTGAAAAGAGAAAAAAAGCCAGTTTTTACTTGGAAAACACTTTACAGTGTTGCTCTTCAGTATGCAGAGGGCCTTTAAAAAATGATGTT
Source organism: Phocoena sinus (assembly GCF_008692025.1). Classification (NCBI taxonomy): domain Eukaryota; kingdom Metazoa; phylum Chordata; class Mammalia; order Artiodactyla; family Phocoenidae; genus Phocoena; species Phocoena sinus. The sequence continues at coordinate 86,265,256 of NC_045772.1, forward strand.
TGAAATCTTACATAAAAACATTGAAGTAACAATTTCAGTGATTCTTTTGATTGGAGTATAAGAAGTTTGTGATTATTTTTAAAGGACTATTAACCCACAGAAACTAAGGATGGTTCACGATCTGCCCAAGTGCTATCCGTAAAATAAGGTATATTTGGAATGTTTAACTTTCTCAGAGACAGATTAGTTCATGTGTAATGAGAACAGATTATAAAGGAAATCAACCGACTGTGAGATAATCAGATTGAATCCATTTATATTGAACCAGGAGCCAATGTTTACCTTATAGGCTTGCTGTCTACGAAGCCCTGCCCTGTGGTCTACTGAAAATTTTTCACAAAGCCACATAAAATTACCTAGTACATACACATGGTCTAGTCCAAGGGTTCTCAGCTTTGATTGAACATAAGAATCACATAAGGAGATTTTAAAACTCCCATTCCCCAGGGCACACCCCCTGACCAATTAAATCAAAATTGAAGTAAGTATTTCAAAATAGAAGTTAGCATTTTTGGGGAATTCCCTGGTGGTCCAGTGGTTAGGACTCCATGTTTTTACTGCTAAGGGTGCGGGTTCAATCCCTGGTTGGGGAACTAAGATCCTGCAAGCTGCATGGCACAGCCAAAAAAGGAAAAAAATAAATTAATATTTTTTAAAGCTCCTCAGGTGATTATTATGAGCAGGAAAGATTGATGACCACTGACCTGGTAGGTTGGGAAGCAGTCGCCTCATAACGTTATTAACTAAATGTTGAGAAGCTTTATGCAAAAGATACTTTGAACAATTATTAGGTTTAACTGAATGGAATTAATTCTATAACTTTTAGTTGTTTACAAAGTTTATTAAATGGTAGCTATAATTCCTAATATTATTATTACACTGAAAATATCTCATTCTTTAGTAATTAACATAGTCAAAGGAAAAAATCAATTAATGAAATATATTTATGACAACTTACCCATATAATGTGGAATTGTATATCCGACAAGACCCTTGCTTCCCATAGTTGTTGACAGACCACTTCATACAAGCTCTATCAATCAGAGCCCCAAAATATATAGGAGCTGGAATTCCTCCTGCAACATAAGATGAGAAGATGTCAACCCAAGGAACATATTTCAAAGGAAAAAGTGATATTCCACTCTGATATATTTGGATTATGTAGAAATTAAAAATTTTGAAAAAAAAATTTTGGAGCACTTGTCCATTGATTTGGCCTAACTCTACTCAAGAATCAAGATTATGAGGAATCTCCAAAGCTCAAATCACATACAATAGCATAGACATCTTTTATCTACCCTCACCATGCCAACACATATAGGGAAGAAGGAAGATTATATGCCTGTACATTGTTCTTCTTATAATGCCAATTAAGCCTGGTTGGTAAAAAGGAGAATGTTGTCAGTAAAACATAGAAGTTATATTGGTTCATATGTAATTTTTCTTAGGCAAGGACAGCTAGAATAGCAGGAGTAGAGTTATAACTTCACAGGGAAAGGGAAAATCTCTCAGCTCAATTGCTGCAAAGGCAAGAGATTTTTCAACTCTATTTTTAAGTAAATTAAAAGGTGGGGGCTTCCCTAGTGGCACAGTGGTTGAGAATCTGCCTGCTAATGCAGGGGACACGGGTTCGAGCCCTGGTCTGGGAGGATCCAATATGCCACGGAGCAACTAGGCCCGTGAGCCGCAACTACTGAGCCTGCGCGTCTGGAGCCTGTGCTCCACAACAAGAGAGGCCGCGATAGTGAGAGGCCCGTACACCGCGATGAAGAGTGGCCCCCTCTTGCCACAACTAGAGAAAGCCCTCACACAGAAACGAAGACCCAACACAGCAATAATTAATTAATTAATTAATAAACTCCTACCCCCAACATCTAAAAAAAAAAATCTTAAAAAAAAAAAAAAACGGTGAATGTCAACACTAGGACTTCCTACCCAGAGAAGCACAGGCCCAGCTTCACTGAGTGCTAGGCTCCTGGTAGGCTGTGCTTTTTTTTTTTTGGCCTCAGGGCTCCACTCCCACCTTCTTGGAGTCATGAAGCATTTTTTCTCCATTGATTGTGTTCTTTTTTTTGCGGTACGCGGGCCTCTCACTGTTGTGGCCTCTCCCATTGCGGAGCACAGGCTCTGTACGTGCAGGCTCAGTGGCCATGGCTCACGGGCCCAGCCGCCCTGCGGCACACGGGATCCTCCCGGACCGGGGCACGAACCCGTGTCCCCTGCATCGGCAGGCGGACTCTCAACCACTGCGCCACCAGGGAAGCCCGATTGTATTCATTTTTAATACCTCCTGAAGCAGCCTGGGCTGTCCAAGGGCCTGTGGTGATGAATTTTGCTTCTGTTGATGTTCTGATCATAACGATACCTAGGTTTCTTCAGTGGCCTGTACCTAACCCAGTTTTTATTTGTAGTGTATGATTTTGCAGAATTTGAGGATTTTCAGGAACACACATGTTGTCTTATAGCAGAAGTGCCCATCTGCTTTTACTGCTATTTTAATAAACTCTGACATTGACTCCTAATTCTAAGCATTAGTAACTTGACCAGATTTTATAGATATGCTAATTTTCAAATTTTATATTGTTACATAAAAATGGTAGTGATTCATAGTTTACAGTTTTGCCAATTTCATTTACTTTTAATCAGTCTCAATTTTCTGAGAGTGAGAACTCTTAGAATGTCAAGGAACTGGTGTCTGAGACGAATATATCTGAGGAAAACTGTTACTGGATTAGGAATTCACAGGTTTCTACAAATCTAAGCCATTCCTTTGAAAAATGAAAACTGTGTGCCAACAATTTATTTTTCTTATATAAAAATAGCACTAGTTTGATCAAACTTAATGAATTAAATGTTTCAGGTAACAAACGTGGTCTTATATTATTGAAAATTGAAAACTTCAGATAACTTGTTTTCCAAATACCTGTTTCAGTTTAATATACCTTCCACAATTTACATTGTGTTCAGACAGTTGTTTGTGACTGGACATTTGGTCCTCAGTATGTATTTCTCCCCTAGAAGAGTTAGATTCCATTGGGCCATATACTGGACGTATCAAAATAGGATGCTCAAAATCAGAATAGCAAAATTCCTTTTTTTCTATTTTATGTCTCTAGAGGAACTTCTTCTATTCTCAATCTCATTTCAGCATATCAGAAGGAATACTAGCTCCCCAAATTCTCTTTCTATCTGCTAACTTCTATAGCTTAGATTCTAGGCGTGAGGCATCTCCATTGGATCTAGAGGAACTGCCAGGATTGGACAGAGAGCTACAAAAGACAAGGTAGAAACTTTAATGCACATAGCTAACTGAAAGAAGGCAGTCTGAAAAACTACTTACGGTATGATTCCAACTATATGATCCTCTTCCATAAAGTTTGCACTATTCCTGCCAGCTGGAAATAACTATCCTCTTTAGAACTCTTAGCACTTTGTAGCTCACTCACAGCCCTTATCATCCTACAGTACCTCCATCTTCTTCTCTCCCATACCTTTTATATTTTCTCCTTTTACCTTTGAGGATCTGTGATTTTCTCCCAAATATACTTGTTGGACACCTGCTCCATTGTAACTTGGCCATAGTTATGCTTCTTTCTTTTGCTTGCAAGAGTCCCAAGGATTGACACCCTCCCATTTCCTTTTCTTTCAGCCATCGGTGGTTGCCTCCCGGCCATGATCAGTTGCCTACCCCAGTTCCTAGAGCAGTCATGTCCTTTTCCTACTTCCCAGGAATAAGCATATAATGTTAACAGGTCTTAAAAAGCAGTAGCACAGGGGTTAGGTTAGAAGTTGTTAAGCTACCAACAGGAAACTGTATGGTATAAATGGCAAATGGCAACAAAGGGAAAAGGATAATTTTCTAAATCTTGTACTAATCACCTCATCTGAATATTTAGAAATAGGCCTTTAGCCTCTAGATTCTATAGCATTACTATTTGACAGCAACAACAAAACACAACTTCCTAGCTTTCTTTCATTCAGAGCACTCCCCATTCTAAGATGCTCAGTTCTAGAATTTTAGCTCCCATGAAACCAAGCAGAACCCTGTGGGCCCCTGCAAGTACAAAGGTCCCTCCATGTCCCCTGCCTCTTGTTTGTAGAAAAGATGAAGTCTCCCAGGCCTTCCTGAGTCACAAAAGAGCAAGCTCAAGCAGTTAATGATTAGGACAGCAGAGTCACAGAATCTTTCCAGTGTCTGATGTACATCCCTGAGTTGTGTTGCAGATACCATAACTGCCACCAAAGAGAAAAAGCTAACCGCCTAATGACCAGCCTATAGCCATGCCATAAGCTGCTCCATCTACGGCTAGCACAATTCCAAGAACTGGCTTCAGATAATGGGATTAACATTATTGCTCATGATAATCTATATTTTGTGGGCATCAAAATAATTGTAGTTTACTCTGCCTGTATATGTAGGTGGGCCTCTAAAATTATCAGCAAAAAGATACTACAGATCCATGTCGACATCTTCCAGTTTAAGACTACAGTGCCCTATGTCGGCATGAAATTATAGAAGATGGACTTTCATCCCTAATCCCATGGAATGGAATGATGTCTGACCAGCAGCTCTTTTGCTCCTTTTCTGTTTGTCTATTTCTGTTCCCCTTAAACCTTAATTATAAAAAACAGATCACTAGGTAACATTTAATCTAACTCCTGACTTGTGCTCTACTTAATGCACACCATGCCTTGCCTAACCTGTGGATTCTTTTCCTAGATTAAAAGGAGTAGGAATGAAGAATTAAGTAATTAAAAAATGATTGACTCTTTATCCCTAGTGCCCTCTTAGCAAACTTGCAAGCAGACCACACGGGCAAGATAGCATCCAAAGAAAGATCAGGAGTAGTCAGCAGGTCTGCATGAAGTGAAAAAATGAGGAATCTGACCTCCTGCCTTAATAATTAACTGAGACTATTTCCCCTTTTTCCCTTTAAAAACTATCATGGCTGAGCAGAATCTTCAGAGATGGTTTTGGGATGAGTCTGCCTTCTCCCTAGATTGCTGGCTTTTCTGATTAAAGCAACTTTCCTTTCTACCAACACTTGCCTCTCAAATATTGGCTTTTGAACAGGGAACAGCCAGACCTGAGTTCAGTAACATCCATTCCCTTCTGCATTTTAAATTTCTATTAAAGGTTATCTGCCCCAGCCTTAGAGAACTAGTCTGAGGGACTGTGAAAGTCCTCATCTGTTGTTTTGCACAATCTCCCAGGTCTCCTGAGCTGTTTTGGGCATTACCCCCCTCAGCATAGAAGGAAGGTCCTGCACTCTGCGTATGGGAAGAAATATTCCTAAGTCTTAAATTCTTGGAGACCACTGATCTTTGTTTTAGAAAGGATATAATACAACTATGATGATGCCTTGTTCTTACAGATTGATTCTAAATAGAACTGACAATGAAATTCTCTTTTAGGTCATTTAGTTCTCCTTTATCTCATTATTTTTCATTTACCACAAACATTAAAATGATATTTTACTTATACCTTTTTAAAGAAACTTTCTGATAATTGGAAATCAGTTACATTCAGTCTTTGATCTTTGACATGAAAATTTATACCTGGAATTTACCATCTACATATTTATCATACCTAGTGTTCGAATAGTTAGTGAATGGAAACCCATGGCAAGTGATTTCAGTTCAGGTTCAACATTTCTGAAATAAGATAAAGGCAAAGCAGCATTAAGCATCTCTAAAATACCAGATTGAGCTAAATATTAAAGCATTTCTCAGTGTTGTTCTTCATGATCTAATGAAAATCCTCAAGTGAAGAGCAGATATTATTTAAAGTTATATTTTCAGTTGTTTTAGAAGGCAAACCTCTGAATGATATTAACAGTTCTTATTTCTTTACTTATTCAATGTGGTACAATTTCAAGACAGTTTTACAAACATTTCCACATTTGATCCTTAGGAAATCCTGAGATAGTGGTTGGAATAGACTTTATGATATCTATGAAGACAGGGATTTCGTGTGATCTATTCCATTGACACCTGCCATATGAGAGAGCAAATACTTTTATGTAGGTCTTGGTCTGAGCAGAACTCTTTTTACTACTTCATTTCTATCATTGCTGTTAACAGAAAAGTTGACTAATATGATTCATAAACTACATAATATAACCAGGAAGGTCAAAAAAGATACCTGTATTCTACTGTCTAGTGTATTTAAATGTCATTTTAAAGGTAGAAAATACACTTGTATCCTCTCAAAATTTAACTCACTTTTGCATTTAGAAAGTTATTTCCACAATTCCATATTTCTATGTTCAATGAGCTGATGATACAACCAACTCTGTAATAACCTAATACATATCAAGCAAAATAAATTATCTGACTGTAGTGGCAAGATGGGGAGGGTGACTGAGGCTCAGAAGTTCTGTTTTTACTGAAATATTGAATTAACTGATACAAAGGTTTATTTTTTTCTTGAATGACTGTATGTGTTCAGAGATAAGTAAATTTAGTCATTCAACAAACATTTGCCATGTGCCTCCTAGGAGACTCTATGCTAGTCTTTGTTATTGATATAAAGAGATAAATCATGTTTATAGTAACTAAATGCCTTAGATAAGTCATTCAGCCTCTCTTAGCCTCAGTTTCCTTATCTGCTAAGTAGTCTTATCTTGTGTGTTGTGAGGATACAATGTAATAAGCTAGCCCTCTAAACCTCAATTTTCTTTACACAAAATTCCCCTTTAAGCCTGTAGGAGAGCTACCCTTGAGTGAGATTCTCAAAAGTATTCAAGAAAGCTTATAAAAGTAAACAGGATAAAAAATTAAACACAGCATAATAAAAATAAAACACAGCAGAGTTATGTATTAAGAAAGAAAATGAATGGAAAGGGTTTTTCCTCTGCTTTTGCAAAAGGCAGGGACACTTCCACTAGCCGAGCTGAGGACACAAAACACTATCCTTGAGGGCAGTGAAGCCATGCCAGTAAGTAGATGAGGTCATGTTATTCAAAGAGGTGAGTTCTTCCCTGAGGAAATTGTCATGAGGGAATCAGCCATGACAGTTAACTAGTCCAGTTAGCTGTCTCTCTCAAATATCAGATTTCTTAAAAGAGCTTTTGGGAAGAGAGAGAATGCAGTTTGTTCCTGGTTGAATTCTCTGTGACAAGTGCCTGAAGTGTCACTTTGCATTGCAGTTGATTTTTTAAAGGGTGTATTTTGGCTTACAAGCTGGATGCAATAAAGGCAAAATTGAGATGTTTGTTATCAACTTGTATTTTTACCCAGGGAGAGGGCTAGTGTGTAGGAGAATTGAGTGGACTTGGGGATAGTGATAATATCTTCCTGAAAGGGAACTTGAAATCTTAGACAACTCAGTGGAAATGATAGACTTATGTGATATAATGACACCCAACACACATACACACATATACAGTGACAATCACACACACTCCTACATTCACATGGATGCACACTTACAGACCCTCATGCTTATACTTACATGCACACTCTCCACACACACACACATTTCTATCATGTAAAGTATTGGTCACTGCAGCATGAGTCCTACCTCAATCTGACAGTGATCAGCTCTGTATTTTGATCAACATTTCTCAGGATGGATTCTCCACAAAAAGCACCTCCTATCGTAGCCTTCTGTTTCCCCTGATTCTGTTCTTGCCTCCCAAAGACATATTTTCCACCCAACAGCCAGAGTGATCTTCTCATTGGATAAGATAGTTGTATAATTCTACTGCTCAGATCTCTCTGCTGGCTTCTTAATGCAATGAGAGTAAACTCCAGAGTCTTTACTGTGATCTATAGGGTCTGTTATCTGCACCACGCCTGCTCTCTCATTGTACTTCTTACCTCTTTCTTCTTCGTACAGTCCTCCTGGTCTTGTACATGTCAAGTATGTTCCACCTCAGGATTTTTACCTCCACTGCTACCTTCCCTGGATTGCTCTTCACCTGTTCATATCTGCATGATTTGTACCCTCAATCTTTATTCAGGTCGCATCAAATGACTTTCAATGGAAGGTATCTGAATTAGTACTGCTTCTCCACCCCCTCTTCTTTCTTTGCTTTTCTTTTTTCCTTTCTTTTTTCCTCATCAGGTTATTCTCATCTATGGTCTCCCCTTTCCCACACTGGGGGAACATCAAGTCAGGCTGTGGTGACAGTGGAATGGGGATCCTAAAGCAGACCCTGCCATTGCAATTTGCAGAGACAGAGGGTAATTAAAACCCTAGTTAGTGAAGATGAAGTGCGCCTCCTTCCTCACCAGAATTTAGTGATGGAGGGCTCTGCCAAGGGCCTGAGCAACGTACTATAGACTTGGCTGTTAGGCTTCTTAATGTTTAATTTTTTTGGATGCATGGTGATTAGCTAATTGCATTTTACTGGAGATGCAGGCCGTTGACCTAGTGAGGCTGGAGGTTCAGATGCTCATGGAATGTTGTGGTCTAGTTTGGTGATCCATCTCTTTCAATGGCTCAGACAGGTGATTGAGTAAAAGCCCCAGAAATGCACTTGGTAGACTAACCACACTTTGTAGAGGTGAAGTAGGTTGTTTATCATGCATATCCAGATCATAGCTTTAGCCTCAATTGTTCTGTAATATGTGGATTTCTTCACAACTTAACTATTCTTGCAGAGAGGGTGGCTTTTACTAAGAGGAAAGGGGCTCTTATGATGAGTCGTCTTCTATAACTCCTGTCCAATTTTTAAAGATTCACAGAGTTGGTTGAGCTTTCAAACTCTTGGGAGGGAACAGTCTGAAACTAACATTTCTTTAAAACAGTGTTGTAAAAAAATGCTTTTGAAATTATTTTGAAAAAAGTTTTTCAAATTAATTATTCTTGCAGAAAAGTTGCAAGAATAGTACAAGAATTCCTTCCTCATTCCTGTCATCTGTATTTCCAAGCATTAAAATTTTATTACCTTTTCTATATTTTTACTCTGATTTTTTCTTCCTAATGCTTAACACTTCTTTTTTTTGTGTATTTACATGCTTATTTGTTTATTGCTTCTTCTCCTACACCCATCCACTCTCCCATCCCTCACCCCAATGAAAGCTAATGAAAGGAGAGCCCTTATCACTTTTGTTCACAGTTCCATCCGTGGCCCCTAGAACCGTGCCTAACATATATACTGAATGTGTAAATATCAACACTCCTGCTTAGTCTAGTTTTAATAATAGCCTTATGATGTAAGCATTGGGGAATCATTAATAGACTGAAGTTTATATTTTTATTCCACAGTCTGCCTCACAAAAGTTCTCTTTCAATAAAATTGAAGGTTGGTGAGAAATCAATAAATGTTTTTGATAAATGGTAATGTTGATCTTATCACTTTCTTATTAAGATAAAATTATCATCAGTGTTGTAACAGTTTTCTCTAAAATTCTCGTTCTCCTCATGAAAAATTTTAAATTAAGAAGCCAAGACTTGTTGAGATGCAAGCTAATTTGGAGTTTTGAGACAACTTCCTGTAATTTAATGAATCTGTAATTTGGCAAATATGGAAAGCTTCTCCTTTTGAGTAGACAGTATTTTATGGTAAGGTAGAGCTTTATCTGTGGAATAAATTAGTATAAATAATTTGACAAGATTTAAGGGTCATTGTGGAATTTAAACAACTGTAGTCTCAGTTTATAGCTTTATACTCATTTTAAAAAACGTTAATATATTTGTTTTCTTTCCCTTCTAAGTCATGCTGTTGGCTGACTGTGAACCTGTTGCTAACTACTTATGTCTTAAAAGTATAACTAGAGGTTAACCCAGATCACCATATTTACACATATATATTTTAATACCTACATGCAAGTCTTTACATGCTTTCACTTTTAGGTGATTGAATGATTAACTTCACCAACAGGCCTTGTATTACCTACTCCCTTCCTAACCCTGCAGTCTTACCTTGTGCCATCTGTCTCACGCAGTATGTTCCAACCAACTGGCTTCTGTTCACTCCTCAAACACATCAGTTCTTTCCTGCCTTGAAGCATTGGCATATAGCCCCTCTCCCTGTAAAGTTCTTCACTTGCTAACTTTAACATACCCTCTAGACCTTTAGATTGTGTCACTGTTTTTGAGAAGTATTTTCTGAGTCCTCTTCCTCACAGCTCCTCACCTCAATCCTAAATTTGTTTTTCCTTTTTATTCCCTTTAATAGCACTCTTTTTTCTTAGTAGTACTAACGACAGTTTGTAATTATGTGTTTATTTTTAAGCTTACTTGCCTTACATAAGTCTTTCCTGTTATACTCTAAACTGTATGAGAACAGGTACTTTATCTGTTTTTTTCACCATGGAGTATTCTTCACCAAGTGTGGTCTAAATATTTGTCTAATCAGTGAAGAAAAGAACGAATATTGCTCATGTATTTTTCTTTTCTCTACGAGGGTATTTGAGAGACTAGGTCAAAAGCCATTCTTTTAACTAGGATTAAGAACTTTGGAATATCATAGACTGTTTATATTATGTGATCTGGTTCCCCAATTTTTTTTTTTCAATGGAATCAATAGGTGATTCACTCTGACAGGCCCAACAGGGTATAAGGCGTCTCAAAATGAGAAGTTCTTTTATAATCACAATGGGGATTCTTTCACATTGAGGCAGTTGTCGATCAGTCTCTGTCTTAAAATTCTCATTAAGAGGAGAAAGTACGGAATCTAGATTTTGTAGTGGCAAAGGTCAAGGCAAAATTATTATTAATTATGGCAGTGAAATATCACAGTAATCCTAAGAAAATGCACTCTTTAAATGTAACAAAATATGAATTGGGGTTCCAAATATATTATGGAAAAATATGCATATTATTAGGTGTGTTTATAGTCTATGTAAAAATGCTTTTAAAAAGTAATACTCACTTAAAAACCAGCATGATATTTGAGGTGCTTCCCAATGCAGAAGAAAAAAAGATAAATATTTGCACTACTATATAAACATAAAATTTTCTTGTACATTGATCATTTTTGGGGCATTCACCCAACTTCATTGAGTTATTTCTGCTCTGGAAACCATTTACTTCCACACAACTACAGTTATGAAACATCTGAAAAATAGTTTTTGAAATATGACAGAATATATTTACAAAATATGACTGGGCTATAAATATATTCTATTATATTTAAAGACATCTCACTCATCTAAGCTAAAATATTTACAGTTTTTAAAGAAAACATTCTAACAATACAGTTGTTTAAGAATTGAAAGGCAAAATAGTTTCCTGGATTCCTTTATAGACAAGAAAATGTAACTTACTATTAACTTTTCATACATCCCTAAATTAAAAATTTGGAAAGAATAGAAAAAAAGTAATGTCTGAAACTCTGTAAATTATTTTCTCATCAATATAAAATGTTTAAATATTTCTCTACCACTCACTTTTATTTTCTATAGCACACCTACTTACTCTCTTTAACAATCTCTACAGAGTGTGAGTGACACTCCCTGGGTAGGATTGCCTAGGGAATCCAGAAAATATAGTAGTTTTGGAGGGGTCAAACCTGGGTCGAGAACCACCCATTCGAATGGGGCAAAGTCCAGGGCAAAAGGGACCAGGCACGGATGCTAGAATTCCACTTTGGCCAGCAAATACAACATCTGGTTGCATAATGACAGATTATAGGATAGATGATGCCATTACCAGAGAGGTTCAACACAACAGAATACCCTAAAGGTTAGAACACAGCTGGATAAAATTTAGGAACAAATGATTTTAGAAATTTAATTTGGCAGGCAGTTTATGTAGCTAGATGGCTTTAATAAATTCTTTTGTGAGTCTAGGCTAAACTAAGGTTTAAGGGAAATTTGAACCCATTAATGCTAAAGACCAATTACTGAAGGAGGAACTGGGGAAGAATTTGAATTCATACTTATCTGATGACCAAGCTTTACTTTTTTTTTACTAAGAATTGTATGGAGAAATTCTTTATGTAGCAAGCCTATCAGCCAATAAAACAAAACTTAAGTACAAAGGGCATTATTTTGAGTGATTAAGAAGGGATGACTTATTACTAAGAATTTGGTAAAAGAACTCCGCAGTGGTCCCTAAATGGTAAAGTATTAAGAAGATGATGTCTCCATAGTAGACAGAGCTCTCTTTAGGATTCTAACATCATGTCTCTTCCAGCCCTTCACGCATGGACAAGGTGGGACCATAGATTAAACGGGGCACTCTCAATGAAAGGCACTATAGCCATGCATATGAGATATGGGTTTTTAAGTATAGTCTTTGGGCCATTTTTGTGCAAATTTATGACTCAGCTTCAAAGAATCTAGGTTCTTCAAAAAGTTCTCAGTGACCTTCATTAATGCAGTTAGTAGGACTATGGGCAAGAAAATGATGGTAAAGTTTGAAAATCAAAGACAGGAGGATGCGGTAGAGAGCAATGATCATAGCTGATAATATTGCTAATATTGGTGATAGGAAAAGGGCCCAGGAAATGGATCCCCAACTTTGTGAGTTATTCAGTGGATTGGAAGTAGAATCGAGAACACCATATCTGATGCCCAGCTATTGGAAGTACTTGGGGGATTGGGGAGAACTCATAATTTGCATGGAAGGGGATATTTTGAGTGAAGAAGAGAGTGGCACTTCTATGGGAGATGTTAGCAATAGGTAAGCAGAATATTAAGTTATCCTGTGTAGGAAAAGTGCCAACCTTGAAAAAAATCAAAATTGGAAGCCAAAAATTGGACAGTCAAGTGAGCATGAAGCCTTGATTAATTTCTTGGAAAGTCAAAAGGGTATTGAGCCTCAAGGTAAACTCTCCAGAATCTATATGCAAGATTGCATATAGATGGATGTCCTGAAAAGGCACCTAGATTGACAAGGGGTTGGCTCAGGATTTTCCCCTAGCATCTGAAGGGTAAAGTACGTCCAACCTAATGGAAATCATATCCTTTAGTCAAATGAGGTGCTTCCTAGAAATCATAAATGTTTTTAAATTTCAAAATGTCATAGTCTTATAAACGCAAGAAGAAAAGGTGGGAGTAATCTCATGAGAATTCAAGCAACAGAAAAACCTGTTTGTGTCTCAAGCAGGATTTTCCGTGAGGCTTTGTTTACACATCACAGCCATCACAATGACAGGCAATAATGGGAATCTTTTTCTATCTTTTTACTGGTGACCTTAGTTGTAGAAACATTTGGTAAGTAATTATCAAAGTTTAAGTAAGTTAAATCAAATCTGCAGTTTTGATTAAGGAGAAGAAAGTAAAAAATAATACTCACAACAGACTTTTTACTGCCACTTGAAGATTTGCATCCTGCCAAACAAGGTGATATGTAAGTTATTCCATTGTCTCCACAGAGTGGTTCCCATTGACTTTGATCACAATTGCAGTCATAGTTGCAATAAGAAAGTGGTACATTTATATGAGATGCCACTGGATTATTTCTGGAAATATATGATAGACATATATCAGAAAGAGAGAAAAGAAGAAGAAAGGAGAAGAGGAAGGAGAAGAGGAAGGAGAAGAGGAAGGAGAAGGAGAAGGAGAAGAAGAAGCAGGAGGAGGAGGGGAGAGGAAGGAAGGAGGAGGACAAAAAGAGAAGGGGAGGGAAAGGAAAAGAAGGAGGAGAGACGAAAAGGAGATGAGAAATAAGGGAAAGGGTTGTCTTTAAATTAAATAGAGATATTTTGCTTGTCCAAAATGGCAAAGTTTATTTTTAGTGCTTAGTAACTTTTTCACCCTTTATCTTTACCCAGACATGATTTATGATGTAGAAAAAGTAAAACATAAAAAAGAAACCAAAGAGGATAGGTAAGACATAGACAAGAGGTCTTTGTGATTCTGTCAAAAAATTCCTCAAAAATCACTTCAGTTTTCTGAGAATTGGTTTCTGTTCAGTAGGGTAATGGCGTTAGACTAAGGTTCTTCCCAGCTCACTGTAAAGTCTCATGAATCTGTGAATGTTAATTAACTAGTTTGAATTTTTAAATCTATATTTTAACTACACAAGGAAAGGATTCAACGTGGTCAAAGCAGAATCCTTAAGGATCAATTTTTAAAAATCAAGAATAATAGAATCAGGCTTCCCTGGTGGCGCAGTGGTTGAGAGTCCGCCTGCCGATGCAGGGGACACGGGTTCGTGCCCCGGTCTGGGAAGATCCCACATGCCGTGGAGCGGTTGGGTCCGTGAGCCATGGCCGTTGAGCCTGCACGTCCGGAGCCTGTGCTCCGCAACGGGAGAGGCCACAGCAGTGAGAGGCCCGCGTACCGCAAAAAAAAAAAAAAAAAAAAGAATAATAGAATCAGTTGAGAAAGACTAGAAAAACTTCATATGATTTTTTTAATGAAACCATAACAAAGTTTATAATGATTTACTGCGAAACATCGTTGTATTTATAAAATATAATCTTACAATATGGCTAAAATTATTAAATGGATTATTCATATAATTAATTTTCTGCTTATAGATTTTTAAAAATTATTTTGTTTTTTGGTAAAAATCTTGATAAATTATCTTTGAATGAGAAAGTAATTTTCATGAAGAAGAAGGTAGATTCAGAAATTCTGTAATCAATGATTTTACTGAAAGCGTCTAATACCTAATCCTGCTTGGGAACACACGATGGACAGGGAGTGATTTATCATAATGATTAATGACTCAGTCCGGACATTGCAATCAGACAGTCCTGTGTTCACATTAGGTCTGCCACTTCACAGCAATGTGACTACTCTTTCTAAAATTAGATTTGCCATTTATAAGTCATAAATCCTCATAGAATTTTTTTTGGAAAAAAGTTAATTTAGCTGTTCTCAAACTTTCTGTTCCCAGCAGCCTGTCGATTCTTGAAAAGTATTGAGGACCCCAAGTGTTTTTTGTTCAAGTGGGTTCTACTTATTGATATACATTACTAGAGATTAATAATAAGAAAAATTTAGTACATGAGAATGTGCAAGCACACATATCCTTAGCCAACAGACTGATATTATCATCATCTTGTAGCCTTAGAAAATATCTCTGTACAAGCACAGTGAAGTCTGTTCAATACTCTGTAATAACCTAAATGGGAAAAGAATTGGAAAAAGAATAAATACATGTATAACGAAATCACTTTGCTGTACACCTGAAACTAACATGACATTGTTACTCAACTATGCTCCAATATAAAATAAAAATGAAAAAAAATATCACTATAGACTCATTAGAAAATGAGAATGAAAAAGAAAAATACTATCTTGGTATTAATATAAAAATAGTTTAGAATTTGTTGACCATCTGCAAAAGTCTCAGGGACCCCTGTAGATTCTCAGACCACATTCTGAGAAACTCTACAGTAATTCATACTCTAAAAACTTACCCCAGTGACTAACATTTCATAAATGCTAAATATATTGATTCTGTTAATAGCCATCACTTAGACTATGAGTTCCATGAGGGCACTGAGGTATCCTATAAATTTTTTGACCTTTAAGGAGGCACTCAGTGAAATTTTATTGAATGAAAAAAGCCCATAGAACTCTAGCTGCCTTCTTTTGAATAGATAGCACAGTTACTGTGCTTGTTTCAGGGAACTGGCTTTAGGTTGAAGCCTGTATGCTTGTGCTGTGAAGTAGCATCGTTCTGGAGTCACTGTATGACTTCAAACAAGCCACAGTTTCTCCGGGTCTCAACTAACAAAGGAAGAGGATATAAGAGGGTCAGGCTGCATAATCTCCAGGATTCTCTTCCCTCTAAAGTTCAATGTTCTAGGTACTCTGTATTTTGATATACCAGAGTGAGTGGTGGTCAATAGGAATATTTAACAACAAACAGGATTAGGAGGGAATAGGGAGATAATTCAAGATTAAGTTGGCAAGCCTCCAAGAATAGGATGATGTTTAGGTAAGCAAATGTGGGAAGATTCGACAGGTTCAAATTGACACCTCATAAGACCCAGAGTTTCAAAGCCCAAAGCCAACAATAAGCAGTGCTAAGGAGCCTGGTTACTAAACTGTGATCGAAGGATCTTTGCTTGTTGCTTGAACGTGAACATTCCTAAACTTAAATTGTTGGCTATATTCAGGAGATGATGAGAAAATCTGCACAGGAATCTTGCCCTTGATTTGGGGTAGAGACTGTAGTACTAGGTATACTGCACAATGCGTGATAATAATGAAAAGTAAAAGCTTTCTAGGTCTAATATGCCATTATGTATAGAGTATTTATCAATTCTACTGCTAATGAAGACAATACCAGGAGAAACAGAATTAGCTTGCAAAAAAGGAGAATTGAGTGCAGTGTACTGGTTTTCTTATAAAGATAATTGTTAAACATCAAAATTAACTGCAGGTAAAGATTGTTCAGTCACTTTTGGAAAATGTCATTTACATTTCTCTCATGTTTCACCCAAGATCATAGTGGTTAGGATTAAGAGTTTTGGAGTCAAAACCTTCAAATCTGAGTCAGAATCTTAACATTGTTAGATATGTAATCTGTGTATCTTTCTAAGCCTTGCTTTCCTTATCTATAAAATGGGGATAAAAGCACCCATCACTCATTGTAAGCACCCCATAAATAATAACTATTACTATTACAAACTATATGGCTTTTCTTTAAGGAAGGAAAAAAAAAGAACTTTTTGAGATCTTAAGAAATGAACGTTTTAAGAATTTGTAAATTGAAATTTCTCTGAGTTGAAAGTTTACTAAAATTGCCATCTGCCTTGTTTGCCTTACTTTCTTTTACATTAGATGGTTTATATATTGTGCTATTGGTATATTGATATATATATTATACAAACCCATCATAAGTCAAGGTTAGTCCAGCAACTGATTTGTTTTCACAGATTAGCGCAAAATTTAATAGGTGAAATAGGAAGGACAACATATGGCTACAAAAGGAAAATTTTGCAATTCCAACCAAGGTAAATTTGAATTTTTTAATGATATATCCTCCTGTAAACACTCCAGATGCAAAAGTTGGTATGGTTATGAATCCTAGAAGTAAGAGAAAAAATGTAATTATATAAATATGGTTATTCTGAATGTCTTTACACATGAAACACTGTATATCAACCAAAATCATCCTATCTTATTACTTCTTAAATAGAAGGCTGGCAGTCCAGGATGGAGGTAGAGGGTCAGTGCACCATGTGGGGGAGATAAAAATAATTTCTTCCTGCCAATGCTGAAGGTTTAGTTTCCTCAGTAGCAAAAGTCAGTGACTAAGAATATCTGTATGTCTGAACATATGGTTTTTATAAGGTGCTTTTTGTCCCCTCCCGGAAAACAACAACAAAATATCATCTTCCTGACACTGAGATTTTTATCCTACCATCTAAAATCCTTTGCATTTCCTTAAAATGAAGAGTTCCCATCCTTAAAAACGTACTACAAATCTGCCCAGTAGTTTAGAATTGAACACTTAAATTAATATCTCTTCTTTATTCATCTAAACACACACATACCCTAAGATGATAAACAGGTCTATATGTGATGTTAAAAATAGTTGATTCCTCTTATAACTTTTCCATTTCATTGTCTTCCAAGATTGATTAAAGATGAAGATCCCTCTAACAAAAAATTTAGGCTGAGAACTTTATTAGGAGTTAAATTTACAGTTTTAACTTTTATCTTAAGTTCAATAAGCACATCCTACAGAATTATATTTTTCTTGTTTACTTATGACCTATTCATATATCACTTGTAAATTCAGCTTAACTTATCAAATATTGGGTTTCTACAATGTGCTGGGCCATGTACTGGGTATTCTACTGCTCTTAAGAATCTTATATTATACAGGGGGTAGAGAAGGAATAATATGAGAAAACCTTCCTTCATAAAGAAGTCTCCTTGTGTCATTGGAAACAGATACTGCAGCAAAAAACCTCTCTAAAATATGAGATTTGTATTGAATTATATAGATACCAGTGATGTGTTTAAATTGATTTTTCTCCTGGAAACATCAATGTCCTAGTTTTTGTAAGTATCTGGGTCCTGATTCAAAGTCCATGAAGGATAGAAGTATAATAATTACATTACAAAAGGATTTGCCTCAGAAGCTCAGCACTAGATTATAAGATCCAGTTATGCAGATATCATATCTACATGTTCCATTCACATGTCACTTTTCCTTCAGGAATTCATCTCCTCAAAAATAACATGAGCTGTAACTTCAAATGCAGAACAATGATGATATCACAAGACCCATCGATTTGATAAAATTTGAAAAAAATAAATGAAAATTATATTTAATAAAATGTGAAATTGCCTTCACAACAAAATGTCACTTGGAGCTCAGTGACTCAGTAGCATAGCATTTATCAAGCAACCATAAACAGGTCTTACCAAACAAAATGCTAGTCTCAGATGCTGACTGGCCATACTGCTGTTCTACATATTTGAAGACATAAGTAATAATTCCAATATGGCTGCTGGCTTGTAGCAGTGTCAAAACTAATGTTATAACATACAGGGGATTGGTAAGGATGTTTTTCAAGGACTGGAAAAAACCTATAAAAACATAAAAAGAAAGAAAATATTATAATGCAGCTTACATATATATATTAATATCTTAATCTTGTAAATATAATTTATATAAGATTTCAAATTCCATAAATATATAGCACAGAAAGTCAGAATACCCTGCAATCCTACTAACAGTTTTTTAAAAAAATTCTTTCAGTTTTTTCCATATGTGCCTTAATATTTATTTAATTAGTTCATTTTACTCCAAAATGGGACCAAACATACATGCTGTTTTAGTCAGTGCTTTGTTCGCCTCGTATTTGATTATTCTTAGCATTCTGCCATACAACTGTATACATCATTAGTTCATTTATTCATTCATTTAGCAAACGTTTGGTTTTTAATTGGGTACTAGGCAATATGCTAGGCACTCAAGAAACAAAAGTGAATGAAATGCCATGTCTCTTTTTTATTAGCACTTAATAATATAATCATTATATTAATAATATAATTATTAACTGGAAATTTATCTTAAAGATAGTAGAATCCAAAGCTCACAGAAATAAGAAGACTAAGGTTCAAAAATCGTAAAGGTCAATTTAGTACCAGGATTCAGATCTCTTGTTTCCTGGTATATAGCTTTTCTACCATAAAATACTGCCTCAGTAAATCTGGCAGTATTATCCATCAGCTTTCTTAAAGACATATTGTGTCTCAAGTGACATTATGACAACAGTAGGGCAAAAAACCCATGCCTACAAACAGGTGTGTAACAAATCCATAACTTCCGTACCTAGCAAGAATTATGTAATTTGGGTCTATGATCACCAGGTTAACCAGCTGTAATGGGAGTTAAAAGTGGAAGAAACCACTTAGAAAAACAGTGGGAAGTATCAGAG
The DNA here is from genome assembly GCF_008692025.1 of Phocoena sinus. Classification (NCBI taxonomy): domain Eukaryota; kingdom Metazoa; phylum Chordata; class Mammalia; order Artiodactyla; family Phocoenidae; genus Phocoena; species Phocoena sinus. Next base: position 86,284,515 of record NC_045772.1, read on the forward strand.
TCTAGCAAGACAGAACCAGATATGGTTACTGAGTTTTGGATGGTGTGGACTTTGAAAGATCTTGTGCTGTAGATCTCTAAAGGTTTCCACTAGATATGGTTAGAACCAAACCTTCTATCCAATGGTAACTAAGAAATAGTTTCATCTGCTTATAATAACAAGAAAAAAGATTAGGGCAAAGGGCATAGAAGGAGAAAAAAGAAGATGTAAGGAAATGTATAGCAGGAATAAATAACATTTTAAATTGTTAGGTCAAAATGCTAAACTTCTCTCCATGGGACTCTCCAATCAGGAAGGACAATTGACTTGTGAGGCATTCTAAGTGAGTTGTGATGTTTGATCAAAAGAAATGGGGTATATGGGCTCACCAAATCATTGAATTTTTGAGGTGAGTGAGAACGTGGATGTCATCTGAACTTCTACACAATCATGATCCACTATATATCCTCAATAATCGCATCAATAAACAACCCATTAAGCTATCTCAGAAAGAAATTGCTCATTTTTGGACAATTCTCCTTGTTCACAATTTTTTTTTGTAATGAACTGATATCTTTATTTCTTTCTAACCAACTAGTCTTGTTTCTACTCAAATTAGATATATTATTTTCTGACTAAATGTTCTTAGTTATTTCATCCATTCCTAGTAACACATAATTAAGAACCTCTTTACTATCTTATTTTGGTCACTATCTTACAAACACAGTTGATAACACAGATGATGTTTACAATCGCCCTATTTTGCATCTTCATTATCCTCTCCATTTTGGGGAGGCTCACAGTCACCACGTTCCTTATTTTTAGATAATCCGCTACTTTTTATGGATTTAATTTGCTTCAGTGTGAAAATAGCATAGACCAAATGAAAATTTATTGGAATGGTATTTTTAGTGTGCGTGTTAAATTTCAAAGACTCCTAAATCAGTGGTGTGCTGGTAAATGTTAAACAACTGATTCTTGGGAAAACAACATTGATTTGAGTATTTCCCAATTTCGGTAATAAATGGTGGTAACTTCTCCCATCATGGCCAATTTCAAGCTACCAATGTGATTGAAAATTTAAGTCTTCTCTCATGAGTCAATACAAGTCACACCATTGCGTTCGGATTACAGTGATGGAGAGGAGAAAGTGACAATAAAAGGAGTGAGGGGAAGAACTGACGAGAGGGTGAAATTGGGCTCCACCTGACAAGCTCTAATGTCACTTCAACTTCAACTTGAAAAGGTTGTCAAGGGTTCAGGCATTGCTCTGCTTTGACTTTTACTATTCTGCCATTTCTGTGCAATCTGAAAACTGCACTATTAACATTGTTTCCACTATCTTGCTCTGACTGCCACTGGATCGTTCCCCAAATTACTGCTCCTAAATTGTTCTCCATTAGCCCTCGGGGCTTATGTTTGAAAGGAAGGGCGCTATCAAATGGTGGAGGGCTCTTATTCACATGACTGACTACAATATAACCTTAACTACTACTGTTGCTTGAACTTCATTTTTTAATATTTAGGTAAGCAATTTTTTCTATATAATTACCAAGAAAATAATCTTACTCTATCTAGAGAGAAACTTCCTCTGATTTCCTTCTCCATACTCCATGTCTCCACCTAAGAATAGTTAAGTTGCCCAATTTATAGGCACTCATAATTGTTTATAGAGGCACTATATGGCAATTGTCTATATATTTTTTGGTACAACCCCATTATATTGTAAATACTTGGAAAACACAGGCAATATTCTATTACCAGGGCATAGTATGCTTCCTGGGACTATTTGTGAAAGGAAAGAAGGAAAGAAGGAAAGAAGGAAAGGAAGGAAGGAAGGAAGGAAGGAAGGAAGGAAGGAAGGAAGGAAGAAAAGAAAGAAAGAGAAAGGAAAGAGAGAGAGAGGGAGGGAGGGAGGAAGGAAGGAAGGAAGGAAGGAAGAGAGAAAGACGTTTTAATCCTCATAGTTTGTACTATGTAATTTGGAAATGAATATATACTCTTTGGTTTATAAATAACAGATATTTTTAGCCTTTGATTGGTTTCTCCCTGCTAAAGATCACAAGCCTAATTCCCTTCCCTTCAGAGTTGATACGTGTTCAGAAAATATTTACAAATTTTAGTAGGAACTTAGAAGAATAATTTAGCCAAATTTAGTAAAGAAGAAATCAAACTTTATTTAGATGACTTGAGTATGACTTATTATTTTGGAATATTCACCCCTCCCTTTCACTGGGATTAACAATTCCAAATTGACTGTTAATGTGAAATACTTACCAGCTACAGTTTCACTAACATTTTGCCCCTGCTTGGTCAAATGAGCCATTTGACTCTTTTCCTCATTTTGCACAGGCAAAGATACTGAAGCTTTTTTTTCTTTCCTTGGTTTATCCAAATTTTTGGGCAAGAAAAAGAATGGTATAGAAGAAATAACGGATATTAGTCCAGCCACAAGGAAACCAAGCCACCACGCACCAACCCAACGAGAGTCCTTAGGAGTTATTCTGATAGTGCCTAGAATAAAGAATTAGAAGAAGCCAGTCAAAAATCATTTTGAAATGTAAGAATTTCTGGTAATAATTGTAGTAATTGCTGTCCTTCATAGATGAAGAAAGTAAATGATGTTTCATCAATTCTGAGACACTCTTTTCTTTTTTTCACACTTTTTATCTTTGAAATAAGTGTAAGTCTAATATTTAATGACATCTTACTATTGCTGTTGTCCAGGAGTCAGTCATGACATTGTTGTCATTGCCTGAGCCTGTGTGAACTTGGTGGCTTTTCTGGTGACATGACAACAGCAGCCACCATTGAACAGTTGAAGCTTGCAAACTATTTAAGGGCCATTTATGGAAAGCATGATACTCATTGTCTGAAAACTTCTATTGACACCATCTCCTGAGGTCAAGAAACCACTAGCAATGAAATTTACAGCACTTCGCAAGAAATTCTCAGAGCCAATAGTTGGGTTTTTTCCTCCTAGAACCTGCATTTCCAACTCCTTGACAGCACAGAGGATAATAATGGTGACGATATACGTATAATGAAAATCTGAGTTTAAAATTTAGACTCTAAATTTTAGGGATAATTTAACCATTTTATTTCAATAATATTTCCCTTTAAAGCTGTGTGAGTGCCATGTATGTGCTATATCTAGACAAGTATAAATGAGCTGTTTCAGTAAATATAAAGCTTCAGTATATATTTAAATTTATAAATATAAACATTCTAATAAGAAAGCATCTCACACACACACACACACACACACACACACACACACACACACACACACCATAGATGTTTGAAGCACAATAATGGTGTTGTTACTCTTTGATCTATAAGAAAACTCTTTAACGTGAGAAAACATTGACTTGATATATAGAAATAAATTATTAATTCTATTTATTGAAGTGGTTTTCAGATATATACAGCTCTGAGTTTAAAATTGATTTACATGTTCATATTATTCCATAATCAGCAACTCTGACAGACTGCAGAAATGATTGATAAAATCAGTGACTCCATCTGCATGCTAAGTACTTAGTTATCATCCGTCAGAAGTGTCATTTTGATAACATTTTTTTGTGTTCTATCCCTGGTGTACACATAGGAACTAGAGGTCATAACCTGGCTAGACACAGCCTGCCAAAGTGTTTTCTTTTGTTCACACATTGTTTTAAAAATTGAAAACTTCCACATGAAAATCTGGATTCCAGGATTTTCTTGAAAACCAATCAGAAGATTTTGTCAGTGCTGGATCCAAATTTCTTCATGAAAAGAATAGGTTGAGGCTGAGCAGTGTATGCACTTTCGGGTGTGTGCAGAGGGCAGTTCACCACCAACAATTCTTCCAAGTTTAACCACCACACCGAACACTCTTTATTCACTTATATTATCTCATTGACTCCTTTGGCATTGGAGTTTGCCAAAATGTACTTCACAATACATTTACATCATACCCATAACTGAATAGAAGATATAATAAGAAGAGAAGATATAATAAGGTCTAGAAGTTCAGTGCTAGAAATGGGATCACCATGGACCTAAATACTGTGAGTAGTGATTTCTGACTATAGAAAAGAGGTTACAAATCTATCATTCTAAAGACTTTAACCATTTATATCTGGGTGCTTAGTGATAAAAACAAGGATGAACCTGGAAATGATCGAGTAGAAACACTTGGAATGTGAACCTACTCTATTTCACACATCCAAAATAGAAGACATAACACATTCCATCAGGTCCACGTTTTAGCTTTATATTAAAATACTTTCAGATTGTGGTTATTGTTGGTCTGCTGTGATGTCTACTCTATGTAGTCCTGGTGAAATAGAAAATCACATTTGTTTATTTCTAAACACTAATTACTTATCATATGTTAAGACAGACATCATACTGTTATGTTCTAAAAGAGATGGAAGATCAGTGGCACAAATATTTATGGCTTATTGTGACAAGGGCTACAATAAAGGCATGCTCTTGGTAATTAATAGGGACATTTAACTTGGGGCCAGTAGGAGGTGGTGAAGTAAGGCATCTCTGAAGAGGAGCCACATATTGGAAAAGACTTTAAGAACTATGCAAATCGAGACAGGAGAGAGGGTAAATGTGGGGAAGTGACATTAGTAGGCACATTGAGAGACCTGCAATTATTTGGGGTGAAGTAATCTTAAGTTTGTTAAATTTTCTTATTTTGTGCTTAGTTGTAAAAGCCTGATGTAGATAGGAGCTGAAGTTTATTTTTATTCTAGTTATTAACACATTACCTATTTGTAACTTTTGACAATTAGTCAGCAAAGGGCCACTGAAAGAGTGAATTCAGTTATTTGAAAGAATGGTGTCATGTACTTGAAAAGCATTATCATGTTACCTTGTTCTGATTATACTTACTCAGATCTACGTATCCAACATCCACATACATTTTAGAAAGCAGAGATACGAGTAAAAAGCCAATGATTGGACCAATCATTGTTACTGCAAACAAATTACCTGAAAATATTACAAAACATTTTTATCAAATGCCAGTAATACATGGTTCTTATTCAATTTTTTAAAGTAATACAATACAATATATTTCTCTAAGTAATTTTTAAAGTAAAAGAATGAGTTTAGGAGCACTGTTATTTCAAGGTACACCCAGGGAAAGTAACCATAAAATCTAATATTTTCTGTACATTACCTAAATAAAAAGAAGAATGTCCTTCTTTAGCAAAATCATCGATGTAAGAAATCCCCAAGGGTGTTATGGGCGTTTCCCCAATTCCACGAAGCATATTACCCAATAGAATATATATCCACATATGTGACCCAGATTCCTTTTCCCAACCTACGTAGACAAGAGAGTGTTTTATCTTAAACATTAATTTTAGCATTCCTTTTGAAAAGTCAACTAACTTAACCATTTATTCCATTTAAGAACTTTTTATCTAATTATAAAGTGATTTATAGTCACGTTACAAAATTTGACAATACAGAAAAGCACAAAGAAAACAAGTAAAAATTATCTGCCATCCCTCCACACACACAGTACCGCTTCTAATGTTTGTTTATATCTTTCACATTTTTAGTGAACATAAAAATATGCATAATACTCTTTATCTTCTCATGTCAGGATTTTAATGACTGCATAATAGTGTGCTGAATAAGTTTCATCATTTATTTAATCAATTTTTTCCATGTACTCACACAATATTTCTAATTTTTCATTCTGTTAAACAGGGATGCCATGGCTATAATGATAAATAAATCCTTCTGCACATTCCTGATTATTTCCTTAAGATAAAGCAATAAAAGTAGAATTGCTGATTTAAGCAGTTGGGCATATTTTTGTTCTTTACTATATTGAAAATTAACCTCCAAAAGAGAAATTTATACACTCCTCGTAATACATAAAATGTGTGTTTATCCTCTACCTCATTTCTTTTTATTTTTAATCTTTCCTATCTAGTAGGTAGGAAAATCTTTAACTAGTACTATAATTTATAATTAAAACTTATGATTTGTGTTATAATAGGTAAAAAATCTTGAATTGGTGTAAGAATTTGAATTTTTCTTAAACAGTAAAATTGTTTTAACATATACCACTTCCACCTCTTTATATTAATTGCATATATTCTTTGCCAATTTCATATCAAAATATTCCTCTTATTACTTCTAGAAGGTGTTTAATATATATAACACTATGATTTTTGTCTTACATATATAAGATGCAAATATTTTTCCTATTTGTCTTTTAAATCAATTTTGCTAATGGATATCACAATCTTTTTTTTTTTTTTTTTTTTTTTTTTTTTTGCGGTACGCGGGCCTCTCACTGTTGTGGCCTTTCCCGTTGTGGAGCACAGGCTCCGGATGCGCAGGCTCAGCGGCCATGGCTCATGGGCCAGTCGCTCGGCGGCATGTGGGATCCTCCCGGACCAGGGCACGAACCCGTGTCCCCTGCATCGGCAGGCGGACTCTCAACCACTGCGCCACCAGGGAAGCCCCCACAATCGTTTTTTAATGATGTAATTAAATTGTTAAATTTTAGAATATTTATTAATGACACTAATATTCACTAGTGCCAGTTCAATTCTTACCTTTTCCCACTATCTCCAGTGATGTTCTATTGAGTAACAAATTTTGATTAATCAAACAAGTTGATAAGCTTGATGTTGAATTCTCTGATGGATTAATAGGGGTGTCTTTAGAATACCTGTAACTGTAAGAACATCACTATATTTACTGAGCATTTTCACTTTTCCCAGAAATACAGAGGAATCTTCCCCTTTATTTGCACCATTCTCTTCTCCAAATTATCAGGATACTCTGTCAGTTTCCCAGCTTATATTTTAGGAGTGGTGATGGGTAACAGTGAAATGGGAGTGTTCACTAAGAAATATAATGCAGTACTCCCCAGGCAAGGTGGAGTACCATGTTGCTCTCATCCTAGCAGTGCTTTATTCTAGGCAACAAATGAAATATCTTGGTTTCATGCTTTTAAAAAACTGCTGACTGTATTTATCAATCTTTTGAATTATCTTCAAAGACGGTTACAATCTAAAATTTCAAAATCAATTTATAATCACACACAGTCATATGCCTGACTCTTCAAAACTTAGTTTAAAAAGTTCTAATCCATTTCAATTTGATAAGGAAGCACTAATAGGAACAATAGAATGGACCTAGAATAGGGACAAATGCTGATATTTAAAAATACATGAATGGACCGAAAGGTATTAAGCTTAGTAAAATAAGTCAGGCAGAGAAAGACAAATACTGTATATTTTCACTTACATGTGGAATCTAAAAAAAAAAAAGAACAAATATAACAAAACAGAAACAGACTCACAGGTACAGAGGACAAACTAGTGGTTACCGGTGAGAACAGGTGTGGGGGAAGGGGGGAATATAGGGTAAGGGCAGTTAAGAGGTACAAACTACTAGGTATAAAATAAGGAAGGAGACCTTCAAGATGGTGGAGGAGTAAGACACGGAGATCACCTTCGTCCCTACAGATACATCAGAAAAACAACTACATGTGGAACAACTCCTACAGAACACCTACTGAACACTGGCAGAAGACCTCAGACTTCCCAAAAGGCAAGAAACTCCCCACGTACCTGGGTAGGGCAAAATAAAAAAGAAAAAACAGAGACAAAAGAATAAGAACAGGACATGCATCTCTGGGAAAGAGCTGTGAAGGAGGAAAAGTTTCCACACACTAGGAAGCCCCTTCACTGGCAGAGACGGAGGGTGGGAGGGAAGCTTCGGAGCCATGGAAGAGAGCACAGTTTTAGCCACAGCCATTAGAGAAGAAAAAGAAATAAAAGGAATCCAAATCAGAAAAGGAGAAGTAAAGCTGTCACTGTTTGCAGATGCATGATACTAAACATAGAGAATCCTAAAGGTGCTACCAGAAAACTACTAGAGCTAATCAATGAATCTGGTAAAGTTGCAGGATACAAAATTAATGCACAGAAATCTCTTGCATTCCTATACACTAATGATGAAAAATCAGAAAGAGAAATTAAGGAAACACTCCCATTTACCATTGCAACAAAAAGAATAAAATACCTAGGAATAAATCTACCTAAGGAGACATGGTAGGGTAGAAATGCAAATCAAAACTACAATGAGGTAGTGCATGCAGAAAACTATAAGACACTGATGAAAGAAATTAAATATGATACAGATGGAGAGATATACTATGTTCTTGGATTGGAAGAATCAACACTGTGAAAATGACTATACTACCAAAGTAATCTACAGATTCAATGCAATCCTAATCAAATTACCAATGGCATTTTTCACAGTACTAGAATAAAAAAATTCACAATTTGTATGGAAACGCAAAAGACACCAAATAGCCAAAGCAATCTTGAGAAAGAAAAAGGGAGCTGGAGGAACAGGCTCCTATACTACAAACTACAGTAATCAAGACAGTATGGTACTGGCACAAAAACAGAAATATAGATCAAAGGAACAGGATAGAGAGCCCAGAGATAAACCCATGCACATATGGTCACCTTATTTTTGATGAAGGAGGCAACAATATACAATGGAGAAAAGACAGCCTTTTCAATAAGTGATGCTGAGATAACTGGACAGCTACCTGTAAAAGAATGAAATTAGAACACTCCCTAACACCATACACAAAAAAAAACTCAAAATGGCTTACACACCTAAATGTAAGGCCAGACACTATAAAACTCTTAGAGGAAAACATAGGCAGAACACCCTAGGGCATAAATCACAGCAAGATCCTTTTGGACCCTCCTCCTAGAGAAATGGAAATAAAAACAAAAATAAGCAAATCGGACCTAATGAAACTTAAAAGCTTTAGCACAGCAAAGGAAACCATAAACAAGACAAAAAGATAACCCTCAGAATGGGAGAAAATATTTGCAAATGAAGCAACTGACAAAGGATTAATCTTCAAAATTTACAAGCAGCTCATGCAACTCAATGTGAAAAAAGCAACCGAATCCAGAAATGGGCTGAGACCTAAATGGACATTTCTCCAAATAAGATATACGGATTGCCAACAAACACATGAAAGAATGCTCAACATCACTAATCATTAGAGAAATGCAAATCAAAACTACAATGAGGTATCACCTCACTCCAGTCAGAATGGCCATCATCAAAAAATCTACCAACAATAAATGTTGGAGGGGGTATAGAGAAAAGGGAACCCTCTTGCACTGTTGGTGGGAATGTAAATTGATATAGCCACTATGGAGAACAGTATGGAGGTTCCTTAAAAAACTAAAAATAGAACTACCATATGACCCAGCAATCCCACTACTGGGCATATACCCTGAGAAAACCATAACTGAAAAAGAGTCATATACCAAAATGTTCATTGCAGCTCTATTTACAATAATCAGGATATGGATGCAACCTATGTGTCCATCAACAGATGAATGGATAAAGAAGATGTGGCACATATATACAATGGAATACTACTCAGCCATAAAAAGAAACAAAATTGAGTTATTTGTAGTGAGGTGGATGGACCTAGAGTCTGTCATACAGAGTGAAGTAAGTCAGAAAGAGAAAAACAAATACTATATGTTAACACATATATTTGGAATCTAAAAAAAAGGTTGTGAAGAACCTAGGGGCAGGACAGGAATAAAGACGCAGACATAAAGAATGGACTTGAGGACACAGGGAGGGGGAAGGGTAAGCTGGGACGAAGTGAGAGAGTGGCATGGACATATATACCCTACCAAATGTAAAATAGATAGCTAGTGGGAAGCAGCCGCATAGCACAGGGAGATCAGCTCGGTGCTTTGTGACCACCTAGTGGAGTGGGATAGGGAGGGTGAGAGGGAAACGCAAGAGACAGGAGATATGGGGATATATGTATATGTATAGCTGCTTCACTTTGTTATAAAGCAGAAACTAACATCCCATTGTAAAGCAATTATATTCCAATAAATATGTTAAAAAAAGAAATAAGATACAAAGATGTACAGCACAGGGAATATAGCCAAAATTTTATAACTATAAATGGAGTATAATCTATAAAAATAATGAATCACTATGTTGTACACTTGATACTAATATAATTTGTCCATTATACTTCAATAAAATATATAAATTAAAAATACTGAGGTACCCTGTGAAGTCTGAGGGCAACTTACTCTATGCCAGGCATTATGCTCAGCTCCAAATCACTAGAAATAAAACACACGGTTTTTTTACTTAAAACATCTTACACCCCCTAAGGTAAACATATACAATGAAAGATATGATAAGGTTAATATACCAGGTCCTGAGTTTTCGTAAAGGAAAAAGGGATTATCAGCTTGGCTTGCAGGTTTGGAAAGGTGTGGATTAGAGAAGACTTCACAGTGAGGATTCCATATGAGATGCGTCTTGAAGATGGATAGGAGTTTAATAGACAGACAAAGAAAAGAAAATCATTCAAAGCTGTAGAAACACTATGCACAAAGCTATGGCATATTATGGCACATTTGGCAAACTGTAGGCCTAGAGTGTGGTCCTCAGTCATGGGAAGCAGTGTAAAATGAGGCTAGGAAGATAGTCAAGGACCAAATCAGTAAGTGACCTGTATATGCAAATAAGCTTAGATATGCAAATGAACCTAGATAGTAATTCATAGGCAAAAGGCTTTCAATACTTTGACTAACAATGAGAAGTATATTTTGCATCACAATCACAATACATGGATATACACACACACACAAATTTATGTACAACCAAAACAAAAAGTTTCACAGAATAATATTTATCCCCACTCTCATTGTGTTTTCTTCTATTCTATGCTATCCTATCCTATCCTATTAAAAAATTTTGGTCTTAATAATCTTAATTGATTTATTGGTCCGTGAGTGGTTTAGGATCTGAAGTTTGAAAAATCCTGCTCTAGGATATGGGACTTCCCTGGTGGTCCAGTGGGTCAGATTCTGAGCTCCCAGGGCAGGTGGCCTGGGTTTAATCCCTGGTTGGGGAACTAGATCCTGCAGGCTGCAGCTAAGAAGTCCACATGCCACAAGTAAGACCTGGTGCAGCCAAAATAAATAAATATCAAAAATAAAGAAAAATACTGCTCTAGGATATTGGGAGTTTTAAGTGGTAGTAAAATAATTAGATTCTTATTTTTTAAATCAATACTGTAGTATAGAATATGAGTTAGAATGAAGTGGAGTTGGGAGGCAAAAATTCAAGGCCAGAGATGATAGAATCCTCTATCAGGTTAAGGGCAACAACTATGACAGATAACAGGCAGAATAAGCAAGATTTGGTGACCACTGGTCATGTGTATTGAAGTAAAGAATAAGTCTAGGATGAGACCCTTGACTTTAGTTTGAGTTCCTCTGTGGCTAAATGAATCATTGCTGAAAGAGTGAATGTGAAAAATCTGAGCTGGTGATGGCACAGGGATGAATTCTGTTCTGAATATATGGATGCAAAATGTTTGTAGGCTGTTAGGTTGGAGATACCCATGAGGTGGTTGGTTATATAGATTTTGAATATAAGATAAACTCACTGTGTACAGTGATAGTTGCATTTAATGCATGTACTCCACACAAATCATGTAGAATGAAAAGTGAAGAAGATTGAAGAGGGAGCTTAGGCAATACTGACCTTATGGTGTCAGTAGCAGAAGGAAAAGATGGGCATGATGGAGAAGCCAAAAGGAGGAAATAAATCAAGAGAGAGTAAGATGATGAAAATAAGAAGGAAGAGCACCAGGAAGAAGAAAGAACTTATGAGGGTCAAATAGAGTAATTAATATAGTAACCAAAAGGCATGGCTGTTGGTGTTGATAATGAGTAAGTAATTGATATCTTTAGCAGAAACTGCTCATTGGCTCTCAATATCCATTCTTCTTTCCTTCTATGGTAACAGAACCTGGGATCTTTAGCTGGGAAGGGGACACCTGAAGTAAAGTCTATTTTTCCCAATGACTTTCTATCTGAATGTGAGGTGTAACAAAGTTCTGGCTAATGTGAAGTTGGTAGAAGGGTTATGCTTCTGAAAATATTTCTTAAGTCTCAGCCTGTGTGCATTCTGTTTCTTCTTCTTCTTCTTCCCTTCTATCCTGTTGCAAGGAACAACACTGCCAAAATTTAGACCATGAAGTCAAGGCCAGTCAAGGGCTGGGTTGGCTACAATTTTTTTATGTATAAAATAAGCTCTTATCTTATTTAAGCCATCACTATTTTTGGTTTCCTCTCATTAGTATCTAACTCTAATTAAAACTACACAGTGACTTAGGAAGAAGTCTCAGTGGAGATGGTAGTGGGAAAACCCATACCACAGTGAGTTGAGTGGAGAAGTTGTAAGCAGCTTTTGGCAGGAAAGAGGTTCTGCAGGAGGCCCCTTTGTCCTGTCACTTTAGCAAAACTACATTGTAACTAACATTTAAATCAGGCGCCCCATACTCTACTCATCACCAACCCAAGTACACCTTTCAAATCTTTTGATCACATGGTACCTTGCCTAACCTGTTGGTTCTTTCTGTAGATCAAAGAAGTAGAAATGAAGAATGAGTAATTAACAGATGACCAGATCTCTTCCCTAGCTTTCCCTTCAGTAATCTCATGAACAAACTATGTGAACAAGATAGCATCTAAAGAAAAATCACAAGAAACCAACAAGCCTGCACACAGTGGGGGATGGTGATGACTTTGACCCTCTATCTCAATGATTAACTGACATTACTTCCCTTTTCCCTTTAAAAACTTTTATAGCCAAACAGAATCATGGGAGTTGGTTTGGGGGGACATGAGTCCACCTTCTCCCTAGATTGTTGGCATTCCGATTAAAAGCAACTTGCCTTTCTACCAACAATTGCCTCTCAGGTATTGATTTTCGAGTGGTGAGCAGCTGGACCTGAGTTTGGTAACAAAGACTTATTAAATATTATCAAAATCTTGTAGGCAAAGACATGAAATACATATCATACTAAAAAGCTTATTTATTTTCTGTGAAACTACTCATTTATTGCTATTCATATTTTAATATCAATGAGAGTCATGGTAGATAAAACAATTTAATTATTACATAGAAAATATACACCATTTCTACACACACTTAGTGGATATTCTTCTCAAAAGGGGACTGCTTATTTAAAAGGAAAAAAATAAAATTCTACCATTAATTTACAAGGAAATGATCATTGATGGCATAGAGCCACTTACTATCCCATGAAGAAATGAGGTAAAGCAGTCAAAATACTTCCAATTCCCATAACGAAGCAACCAATTCCGATTAGTTTTGGTCTGTGTAATTTGGCTCCAAAGTAACTCACAAATAAAATCACAAGCAAATTTCCTAGAAAGAAAACAAAATTATTTTGATTTGATTGATTATAGCAAACAGTGACTGAGTCCAATTTTGTGTCCAGTAGAATGGAAGGCCACAGAATGGATAAAAATAGAGCATAAGACATGGTACCATTCCTCAAAGATCGGGTAATTTTTTTTTAAATAGACTCTGCCTTTATTTATTTATTCATTCATTCATTTATTATTTACTTATTTATTTATTTTGGCTGTGTTGGGTCTTTGTTGCTGTGCGCGGGCTTTCTCTAGTTGCGGCGAGCTGGGGCTACTCTGTTGTGATGCGTAGCCTTCTTGCTGTGGTGGCTTCTCTTGTTGTGGAGCATGGGCTCTAGGCACGCGGGCTTCAGTAGTTGCAGTACATGAGCTCTGTAGTTGCGGCACGTGAGATCAGTACTTGTGGCACGTGGGCTCAGTAGTTTTGGCTCATGGGCTTAGTTGCTCTGTGGCATGTGGGATCTTCCCAGACCAGGGATCGAACCCGTGTACCCTGCATTGGCAGGTGGATTCTTAACCACTGCACCACTGGGGAAGTCCCCGGGTAATTTAATTACTCGGGATGAAACTCACTTACCTTAAGCCACTCACTATAAAGTTGTGTGGTGTTAATAATAAGCAGAATTGACTTTAGATAAGAATTAAAGTACTTGAATTATTTGGTGATATTAGTGAAGCAAAATTTTATGAAGAATTTGGAGTTGAGTGGATTGTACTGGAATGGAGAAAAATGGACAAAAATACCCGAGGGAAGGTATTTATTCATGCATTTTTCATTCACACCTAGAAATCTTTAAATTCTTATTAAGTACCTGTCATGGGGTTAGAAGCCAGAAATAGAGGAAAAGAATAAACAGTGCATGGTATCTGCTCTAAAAGAACTTACCTACCAGTGACAAAAATAGATAAATGGACAGAAGTACTCTTAGACCACAGAAAGGGGAAGCTTAAATTAATTAGAAGTTTCAGGAAAGTTTCCTGGAGGAGAGGTCACTTGAGATTTAATGTTAGCTATAATTTATTTAGATTCAAAAGAGGAAAAAGACCAATCTAAGTGGTGGGGGTCATGACCAATTCCAGTCCATCTGGAGCTACAAGTATAATGACGAACAGACAACAACCAAGAATTACTGAACATTTGATGGAAAAAAATAACATGAAGTAAAAGTACCAAACTGAACCAGCAGATAAAGTAACCCATGAAGAAAACAGTTAAATGAGGAAACTAAGAAGAGAAGACATTCTGAAAAAATCCAGTTAGTATCTCTAGAGGTACAAAGGTATGTTGCATCCATAAAATAAGAACTAGCAGACTAAAAATAATAAGAGAACAATAAAGTATTGTTGAAAAATTTAAATACTCTACAGAAATGTACATATTGGGACCTGATACAATAAGATGAAAGATGGCATCAGCAAAGACTGATGGAGTTTCAAGAAAAAAAAAAGGTCGAATTTTAGAAAGAAAAACTTAACGTGAAAAAATAGCCAGAAAATTTAATATTCATATATGTTTCAGAAGAAAATAGAGGGGAAGGAACAAATTTAAATATAGAAAATAAATTTCCTGAGGTAAAGGAAGGCTTAAGACATCAGATAAAAATTTCTACATTTCTCCAGCATAAATAATGTAAAAGAGACCATCTTAGGTATATGTTGGTAAATTTTCTGAAATTCAGGCATAAAGAAGAGGTCCTATCAGTGCATGACAATGATACTGGTAATGATTTCTTATGTATAATATTGTGTTATAACACAGTAGATAACATGCTTTTAATGTTCTGAGAAAAAAAGATTCTGAAGCTTTAATTTCATACTCAAATTATCAGTTGACTATGATAGTAAAATAAATACATTTTCCAATGCAAGGGCTCAGAAAATATGTCTTATGTTTAATTATTTCTGGAAAAAAAAAGCTACTTGAAGATATACTCCAGAAAAACTAAAGATGAGACTTGAAGTCATAAGGTTCAAGAAATAGTGTTAAGAAGGAAACCAGTAAAACTTATAACCGTGTCCAAATAATTGCTTTTAAATAGCTACAAAGTTTAACAAAGATAATAAGAATCAATTCCTCAATATAAAGAGATATACAATGAATTAGAATTTAAAACTAATCACAGTCTAATACTAAAGTTCTAGATGGTTTCATTAAACCTAGAAGGTGGAAAAGTGAAGGATATGTATGGTGTAATAGCCTCTGAATCATGAAAAGGCAGATTCATGACCAAAAGATAGATGGGTCTTCCTTTACACAATTATTTTTTAAACATTCAATAAACAAGTATATTTTTAAAAGGTTAAAAGATAAAGAGCAAACTTGTAAAAAATATGTGTAATCTATACAACAGACATAATTGTTGAATCCCTTCAAATCATTAAAAGGGGGGGAAAGGAAAATGGGCAGAGGTAATCAGTGACCAGTTCATAAAGTAAGAGAAAAGAATGTTAAATAATTATATAAAACCTCACTATTATTGGAGAAATCCAAATTAAAATGAAGACAACAAAACAATATACTCAATGTTCTAAAAAAAAAAAAAAAGACTTTTAACCCCAAATTTTATACCCAGTTCAACAGTAGAGCCTAACAAAGATTGTTTCAAAATTGTTCTCCTCTCCTCAAATCATCAGAATCATAATCCTCTCTACAACTTTTTTTTGCACTAGGGCATCTTGAGAAAGAGAAGTTTTAGCCCTGCAAAATATTAGTTTGCAGGCAATGAGTTTGTGTAAATCAGGGTTTTTTAACCTCTACACTTTTGACATTCTGGACTAGGTACTTCTTTGTTTTGGAGGCTGTCTTGTGCATTGTGGGATGTTTCAAGGCATCCCTGGCCTCTACCACTAGATGCCAGTGGCATTCCCTAATCCTCAGCAATGACAACCAAAAATATCTCCAGATATTGCCAAATTGCCCCTGGGCAGGGGGTGGGGATGGGGGCAATTTACCCCTGGTTAAGGATCAGTGGTATAGAGCGTATGTGAACACTTTTTTACCTCTGCAAATCTCATTACTAAGTAATAATCAAAACAGAAACAAAAATTACCCATTTCAAAGCTTCCATCAATTAAGCCAACAGTAGAAGATGATATGTCAAATCTCCTTTCTATTTGAGTGATGGAACCTTTCATAATGATTGCACTTAGTGTCTTAGAAATAAAGCTGAGTGACAGGGCTGCCAAGAACATCTAAGAAAAAGCAGAAGGAAAGGGAAAAATAATTAATCATAAGATCACATAAGGCTTATATATGCATAGAATTAAAATAGCTTTTCTTCTTTACTTAGCAATATTTTTATTATAAAAAAGCATACCCACCTTCCTTCTATTCCAGTTGGTACTTCTTAGTCCTTTTAACATTAACATCACTGTACCGATAAAGTACCATTTTCTTTCTTCCTTTCTTTTTAAAGCCAATTTAGTTAGTTATTCCAACCGTGCTGCACAGTATGTGGGATCTTAGTCCTCAACCAGGGATGGAACCTGCACCCCTGCATTGGGAGCACGGAGCCTTAAGCACTGGACCGCCAGGGAAGTCCCTCATTTTCTAACTTGGTGACAACATCAGATTATCAGAGCAGGACAGTCAAAGTTGTTATTTTTTAATTAATGTCATTAGCTGATTTCTAAGAAGCTAGATAATGATGTGAGATGGCCAGGATGACAAGCTATTCTTTTTTTTTTTTTGCGGTATGCGGGCCTCTCACTATTGTGGCCTCTCCCGTTGCGGAGCACAAGCTCCGGACGCGCAGGCTCAGCAGCCATGGCTCACGGGCCCAGCCGCTCCACGGCATGTGGGATCTTCCCGGACCGGGACACGAACCCGTGTCCCCTGCATCAGCAGGCAGACTCAACCACTGTGCCACCAGGGAAGCCCTGACAAGCTATTCTTTAGTCCCAAATGAACAGCCAAGTCGAACTGTGAGGGGAGTCGCTAGACATTCTCAAAGGTAGTACTTCCAGGAAGTCAGCTGAAAAAATTTTCATTTATAAAACCTCGCTAATATTGGAGAAAACCAAATTAAAATGAAGACAACAAAGCAATATAGTCAGTGTTCTAAAAAAAATAGAAGACTTTCAAGCCCACTGGTTATAGATGTTTTATTTTCAATTTGATTTTAACAAAATTTATTTATTCATCTTTCTTACAGCCCACATTTATATCCATAAGTAAATTCCTTTTACATCCAGTATTATTACCCAGAGTCACAGGATCATCATAAGATTCAGCAATCCCATTTCTGGGTATGTATCCAAAAGTCTTAAAAAAAGGATCTCATAGAGATATTTTCACATCCATGTTTATCACAGCATTATTCAAAATATCCAGGAGGTAGAAGCAATCCAAATGTCCATCAACAGATGGATGGATGAGGGAAATATGGTATATACATATAATGGAATATTATGCAGCCTTAAAAGGAAGGAAATCCTATCACATGCTACAACATGGCTGAGCCTCAAAAACATTATGCTTAGTGAAATAAACCAGTCACAAAAGGACAAATATTGTATGATTCCACCCATATGAAGTATTTAAAGGAGTCAAAATCGTAGAAGCAGGAAATAAAAATTCAGTTCCCCAAAACTGGAAGAAGACAAGAGAGAGTATTAGTATTTAGTAAGTATAGAATTTCAGTGTTGCAGGATGAAAAAGTCTAGAGATTTGTTGTACGACAATATGAATATACCTAATACCACTGAACTGTACCTTCAAAAATTGGTTAAGATGGTAAATTTAACATTATATGTTTTACCACAATAAAAAATGCATTTTCCCGTTGAAAAAAATGTGGGTGGTCTTTTACTGAGAGAAGTAACATGTCCCACTGGATATGTTCAAATTGTTACTGGCTGAAGGATAATGGTACATTACTACATAATTTCATTTTTTTCCTATAACTTCACTGTGTTGTTGTCCCCTGACCTGTGAAGTTTTATACAGATGTAGAACTTCTTGGTAAACCTTCCCTCCTCCATTTCTCTCCCCACCCTTTACTTAAAGTTCTGTTCTTTTATATAAATATAAATAAATAAATCATATATCTATATAAACATATATATTATATGTGTGTGTGTGTGTGTGTGTACAGCCATGGAGTTTTATACAGATGTAGAACTTCTTGGTAAACCTTCCCTCCTCCATTCCTCTCCCCACCCTTTACTTAAAGTTCTGTTCTTTTATATAAATATAAATAAATAAATCATATATATATATATATACAAACATATGTATTATATGTGTGTGTGTGTGTGTGTGTACACATGTGTGTGTGTAAAGCCATTGAGTTTGTTGCCTCCTTTCAAGAGTGGTGAATGAAAATATCTAATACCTAGTGATTCTTGCCTGTCTGCTTTGTTTTACATATGGAAGCTCCTGTTTCCTTGTCTCTGAATATTCAGTCTTTGTGAAGCCTATCTGGGATGGAGAGGCAGAAATCTTTAGCAGTAGGGTAGTTAAGAGTTAATCTGCATATGGCACCTCACTTCTTCACGAGTGTTGCCAGCCACTTGAGACACCGTTCTGCTCCATATGCCCGGGAGGGCATCAGCCCACGCTCACTACCTCCTGCCCAGGGTAGATGTCTCTGCAGTTTGCTGCTTGCACTAAGTGGGGGAGGGTAATTTGATGATCAGGGGAGATGTTAAACAAGGAAAGAAGCATGTTTTCTCTGATTGAGTGGAATAGCCTATACAGCAACCTGGGACCTCTCTTGATCCCATTATCTGTGGCTTTTGCCTTTGAAACACGCTTGGAAGCCATGTCCATTTTTTTTCAGGTTTCTTTTCCTGCACTTGTCTTGGGCTGTGATTTCTTTCTTTAGCCTAATTCTTTCTACTTCTTACTTTTTAGAAAACTCTCATACTTTCTGATTTACAGAATGTATCTCTTCTTGTTTTCTAGCACATCTACAAGTTGCCTTTAATACATTTTACATTATTTATTAAAATTGGAGGGGGGAGGAGAAGGCTTCAACCTTATTATTCTGTCTGCCGTATTGAGCTAGAAGTCAAGTTCTGCCTTTCCTTCTCTAATAAATAGAAAAAAAATGTTCTCAGGCTCTCTATCAAACTCAGATGCCTGACACATAATGAGTAAGTATTCAATAAATGTTTTCTGGTTGTTGAATAAATTGTTATTCCCCAAATTTAGGTTATAAATCTAGTACAGAGCTTACATGTAGTGAAACCTCTCATTTCCTAGTTTCCTCAGCTTTTAGATGGAGAAAATTACAGTAAAATTGTTATGAAGATTAATTAAAATAATATACATAAAATTGGGGGCACATAGTATTGAGAAATGTCTGCTTTTATTATCACTCTGGGCTGTCATCATTCAGCTTTTGGCTGTAAGTTCGGTCAAATAAAAATAGGACTCTGATTGTTCAGCCAAACACATTTTTTCTCAGGCACTATTTCAGGTGCTGCAGAATCAGTAATGAGCACACTGGCAAAATGATTTATTATTAAAGAAATACTGAGGCAAACTTTTATCTAAATCCTTATCGTCAAAACACTAATTGGTAAAATCAGAGAGGAGGGAGTTTCATAAAGTAACAGGACGTCTCAGTAAGCAGATACAAGCATAACCAGATGTAAAACCTGTCCTATATAGAGCAGCTTTCTAAAAGTTCAGAGAAAGATTTTGTAATGTCCATGTCTTCAATCTTAAAAGGAAGATTAGCTCAAGACAAAAGAGAGACTCAATAAAGTCAAAATTCGTACAGTATAATCCTAAATTGGTTTTACAAAGAAGAAAAGGGTAACAGATGCAAACACAATGGCCACAGTAGGATTCCTCCAATAAGCTAGGATTTTAGAAGGATATGAAATGAGTTAATATAGACAGATTTATAAATGTGCTTTCTTTTACTCTAACTGTAACCCTGAGAGATGGGCATTTTTAACCATGTTCCTAATGTGAGGCTGAATTTCAGAGAAAGAATGATATGATGATTTTCTCAGAACATAAAAAATTAAATAATAATAAAACTGAAATCTCCAATGAAAAATATTAAAAGACAAGAGCATAAGGATAGAGGATTTAAGATTGAGAGATTTCAAAACAGAGATACGAATGTTCACAATCATCAAATAGATTTTAAAATATCACAGGCAGAAAGACACAGCTAGCATTGAGATAAGAGGTAAAGTCTATATTTACCTGCAGTCGTGGCAGGTCAGTCCTTTGTTTATGATGGCAAGAGTCTTAGAATTAAGGTCAGAAAACAGTTCCAAGTTTCTACATTGCCATATGTACAGCCATGATTAACTCAGTTAACTCATAGGAGCCTCAAACAAATTTACTCAGCAAACATTTATCGAGCAACTACAATATGGCAGTTCCTCCACTAAACCTTGGAGTTGAGACAGGCACAGAGTAAGAAAGGAAATAAAAACAATTAAGACGTAATAGATGTCCCCAAAGAACTAATGTTTCCCTGGGCCAATAAACAATTAATGCCAGTATAATAATGTAATGAGTACTGTAATTGCTATACAGTTTTAAATTTATGAGTACACAGAAAAAAGTGATTAATTCTGTCTACACAGGTCAAAGTTTCTATAGATGTGCTAACATTTAAACTAAGTCTTTAGGGGTTAATAGAAGCTTAGAAACCGAAGAAGAAATAAACATTTAAAACAAAATAGGAAACACATGAAAAGCCCCTGAGTAGTGAAAGAACACAGATCATTTGAAAAACAAAAAGAATATCTGTGGGTGGAATATAAGGATAGAAGTATGCCAACCATTGGGAGATCAATCTGCATTTTTAAATGTGATGTAAGGAGATTAAATTTTAGAGGGCTAATTCTGGTAGCCATGAGGAAAATGAATTTATGGCAAATAAATTAATTAGAAAGCTGATTTCAGAAAAAAAGATGAGCAGAGATGGGAAGAGAGGACTAAAAGGTTACAGACACACTTGGAAGAAGTTTAAGAGGAGAACCAATAAGATGTGGGAATAATGGAAAATAAGTATTCTGATTTTGTTTTATAGTTTGTATAATCGTATGTAGTAATACTATTATTGGGGATGAGAAAAAGAGAAGTCTTAGGGTTAAAGACAATAAAATCATCTTTTCAAAACTCAAATTTGAGATGTCTAAAAATAAACATCTACCAAATAAACACAACTAAGGCAGGGGTTGTGCTCAAGAGAGAGTTTTGTCTGGAAGTAGTTTTGAGATTTACCAGGGGATAACTGTACAATTAATCCATATTCAGGCTTATTCCATTAAAAAACTTCCTCCTGCCCCACTGCATCCTCACTTTTCCATAACTCTCTCTCATTTTTTCCAGTCAAAACTGAGAGTTGTTTACGTTTGCATGAATCAGATCTTATTTTTTGCATCAGTTTTTAAACTATCCTCATCAGGCCTAGGATACTTTGGCTATTCCAAACTTTAGTTCAGGGTTTTGTTTCAAACTCTCTTCTCTTTTTATTCTACATACTCTTTCTGGAAAAACTCATAAATTGTCATTGTTTTTATTGCCACCTAAATGCTGATGATTGCCAAATCTATATTTTAAGCCAAGCTTGCTTTTGCTGAGGTTTAGGCTGCTGTTCCAAAGTGCCCGCATTAGAGCTCCATTTTGGTTTTAATGTCCAGATTGCATCCTTTTATTCCTCCCCTTTCACCTCCTCTCCTGTGTCACCACTTAGAATCTACTCTCTTATATATCACATCCAATTAGTCCCCCAAAGCTAAATATTTAATCTTATAAACATCTCTCTTTTTAATATGCTTCACTTTCTATTCCTACCTCAAATGACCATCATCTTACACCCAGAATACTACTGTTTCTAACTGGTGTCTCTTTCCTCACTGTCAACTCTTTTTCACACCACACCCAGGGTGATTTTTAAATACTTATAACTATTTCCACTTCCAATATAGCTGAATAAGTTCCCACTGGACTGATCCAGCAGCAAACAACCATTGTAAAGTCTGAGGGGAAAACAAAAAACACCCAAAAGCATGGGAGAGCAAACAAAAGCAGTCAGATTCTGGACAGGGGTTGACCCTTAAAAGAAGGAAATGCCTAAGGTTAATTTCTCATTCTTATGGCTTTAAGGTAAGGTCACAGTTAGCATTATTCACAAAAGCTAAAATTCTTTTAGAGAAATCACAGTCCTTGTGGCCTGAAGAATGAGAAAGAAGAGTTTACGTTAAAATTTAGGGGAGAATCTCATGAAGGAGAGATCCAGAGAATGGGGAGCCCCAAATTCTGCATATAAACTGTCCAAATTTTTGACCTCTGAACTATTCATGAACAGGGCAACTCAAGTTAGCCCTATGGATAAAGTAATTTAATTGAGATTTGAACTATTTCCTAAGAGATAGAGTTTGCAGTTTCAGGTCAACAAATTTAATTGCCTTGTAAAACAAAAAGTATATCAATACCCTTTGGAAGAATGTAACAATGTTCAAAATTACCAACATATGAAGAGCCAAGAAAATGTGACCATTTCTCAAGAAAGACAACAGTCAACCAAGACTAACCCTGAGATTACACATATGTTAGTATTACTGGACAAGAATTTTTTTTTTTTAGAAGATGTTGGGGGTAGGAGTTTATTAATTAATGTATTTATTTTTGCTGTGTTGGGTCTTTGATTCTGTGTGAGGGCTTTCTCTAGTTGTGGCAAGCGGGGGCCACTCTTCATCGTGGTGCGCAGGCCTCTCACTATCGCGGCCTCTCTTGTTGCGGAGCACTGGCTCCAGACGTGCAGGCTCAGTAGTTGTGGCTCACGGGCCTAGTTGCTGTGTGGCATGTGGGATCCTCCCAGACCAGGGCTGGAACCCGTGTCCCCTGCATTAGCAGGCAGATTCTCAACCACTGCGCCACCAGGGAAGCCCTGGACAAGAATTTTAAAGCAACTAATCTAACTGAGCTCTTTGATGTAAAGGAAAGTTATCTCACAATGAATGAAAATAGAAAATTTCACACACAAAAAAAAACTGTAAAAAGAAGCTATAAGAATGAGAAAAGATACAGTATCTGAAATAACATGCATAATCAAGATGTTAATTTATGCCACATCTTCTGGATAGGTGTTGTGTGTGTTCTCTCTTTGTAACCTATGCTTTCCTATGACATAAATCTTAGTTAAGTCTCCAAACTTTCTTAAACAGAAACTATCAATAGTCAATATAGCTTTCAAAAATATTTGATAGCAGAGATAAAGATGAAGGTTTGCATCAGACATCCTACAGAAAACTTAATATCTCCCCATCCACTGGATATTTCTCTTTCCAATTAATACAGGAAGGATATGAATGTGAATTATGTTATGTGGGAGCTAATATTTGCTAGGACTGTTCCAGGTATTCTAGAAGTATTATTTCTAATGCTCACAAAATCCTTGCATGGCATGCATTACTCTCTTCATTTTACAAGTAAGAATAATAAAGTTTAGAGATGCAAAGTTATTTAACTAAGGGAATAAGGCTAAAACTGTAGCAGAACTGTGATTTGAACACAAGTATTTCACACACGAAAAGCAAAACAGTTCTTGGATCTAATAATATACTAACCCACTTTTCCTTCATCTCTATTTTCCTAAGTCAGATCCTCATTATGTCTCACTTGGTTTATTTGTAGTAGTCTGCCTGCTTTCCTCCATTTGCAGCAATGGGAATACTGCATGTAATTTTATTTTTCCAACTTTATTGAAGTATGATTGACAAATAAAATTGTATAAATTTAATGTGTATAACATTGCAATTGACATATGCATAAATTGTGATACGATTAGAACAATAAAATTAGTTAACATATTCATCACCTCACATAGTTACCTATGTTTTATTTTTGTAGTGAGAACATTTAGATATACTCTCTTAGGAAATTTCAAGTATATAATACAATATTGTCAACTAGAGTCATCATGCTGTACACTAGATCCCCAGAACTTATGTATCTTATAACAGGAAGTTTATACCCTTTGACCAACATCACTCAATTTCCCACACCCTCTGGTTCTAGCAACCACCATTCCATGCTGTTTCCATGAATTCAACTTTTTAATACCCACCGCAGTGACACCTCTTTAGTGAAGCTGTATATTGCCTAATAGGAATTTGGTTTGTATCTCTCTTATATCTAGTGTAAATATATAATTTATCATATAAACTGGAACAATTTTTAGAGCAAAATGAGTGGTAAAAAATAATTACGCTTAGAACAGTTTTTGAAATTTTATTGATGAATAAATTGCTTGTTACTATTCTAATTTTTTCAAATAAAAAACACATATCCAAGTAAATTGAAGGAAACATTAAATTTTTTTTCTTTCCATTGCTTACTTTAATATTTAAAAATAATAAACAGTATAATTATTCTTGGTGGATATATTAGTATATTTTTATGTATACCAATATGTATACATGTATATCCATGTATTTTATTCAGTTTCTTATGAGTATCTCCATTACTATGTCACTATTATTTTTCTGAAGGATAATTTTCAAATTATTCTTAGACATTTTAGTTTATTAAAAAAATTATCTGAAATCTTCATCAAAATTGCATTTTATGATTACTGAAAAAATAATTGCATTTTATGATTACTGAATTTGAAATTGTCAATATTTCAATTGACTCTTCTCTGTAGCTCATAATATTTTTAATGAAGAAAATACTCTCTTAATAAGCCCACAGCAAATTGTGCTAACTGGAAACATTCTCAATTCCTTTTTAAAAATATTTACCTATGTACATTTTTTATTCTAAATATCACAGTTGCTATCATTTTTGCCTCTCTTTAGAGTATCTTTCTTGAAAAATATTTATATAAGAAAAATTTATGTTTTCTTTAACATTTGCCAATTTTTGTCACTGGAAAATTATAGGTATATTCAGTTACTTTTTATTCAGATAAAGAATATACGTTTATCCAATTCAAATAGTACATGTATTGGGCTTCCCTGGTGGCGCAGTGGTTAAGAGTCTGCCTGCCAGTGCAGGGGACACGGGTTCGTGCCTCGGTGCAGGAAGATCCCATATCCGCCGTGGAGCGGATAGGCCCGTGAGCCATGGCTGCTAGGCCTGCGCATCCGGAGCCTGTGCTCCACGACGGGAGAGGCCACATCAGTGAGAGGCCCGCATACAGCAAAAAAAAAAAAAAAAAAAAAAAAAAAAAATGTAAAGGGGCTGAATGTATGTTTTTTTTTTAAAAAAAATGTTTTTTTCTGTGTTTATTGAGATGAACGTGTGATTTTTATTCTTCCTTTGTTAATATGGTATATCACATTGATCGATTTGCAAATATTGAATCATCCTTACATCCCTGGAATAAATACAACTGGATCATGGTGTTATGACCCTTTTTATATACCATTGGATTCAGTTTGCTAATATTTTGTTTAGGATTTTTGCACCTATAATCATCAAAGATATTGACCAGTAATTTTCTTTTTTTGTAGTGTCTTTGGTTTTGGTATCAGAGTAACAGGGGCCTCATAGAATGAATTTGAGAGTGTTCCATCCCTTCAGTTTTTTGGAATAGTTTGAGAAGGATAGTTACTAATTCTTGTTGTATGTTTGGTAAAATTCCCTGATGAAGCCATTCGGTTCTGGACTTTTGTTTGCTGGGAGTTTATTATTATTATTATTTCTTTTTTTACAAACAATTTCGCTACTACTGATTGGTCTGTTCAAATTGTCTATTTCTTCTTGATTCAGTCTTGGCGCGTTGTATATTTCTAGAAATTTGTCCATTTTTTCTAAGTTACCCAATTCATTGGCATGTAACTATTCATAGTATTCTCTTATGATTTCTTGTATCTTTCTTGTATTGATTGTTATTTCTTCTCTTTTATTTATTGTTTTGTTTATTTGGGTACTCCCTCTCTTCTTCTTGATGAGCCTGGCTAAAGGTTTATCAATTTTATCTTTTCCACAAAAACAGCTCTTGGTTTCATTGATCTTTTCTATTGCTTTTTGATCCCCATTTTTCCTCCTTGATCTTTATTATTTCCTTCCTTTTGCTGACTTTGGGATTTGTTTGATTTTCTTTTTCTAATTTTTTTAGATGATAGGTTAGGTTGTTTATATGAGATCTTCCTTGTTTCTTGAGGAAAGCCTGTATTGCTGTGAACTTCCCTCTTGGAACTGCTTTTGCTATCAATACATTCCATAGATTTGGGAGTGTTGTGTTTCCATTTTCATTTGTCTTGAGGTATTTTCTGATTTCCTCTTTGATTTCTTCATTGATCCATTGGTTTTATAGTAGCATGTTATTTAGTTTCCACGTGTTTGTTCTTTTCTCATTTTTCTTTCTGTAATTGATTTCTAGTTTCATACCATTGTGGTCAGAAAAAAAGGCTTGATATAATTTCTATCCTCTTAAATTTGTTCAGAATTATTTTGTGTCCTAGCATGTGATCTATCCTGGAGAACATTCTACGTGCACTTTGAAAAGAATGTAAATCCTGTTGTTTGGGATGTAATGTCCTATAAATATCTGTTAAGTCTAACTGGTCTATAGTGTCGTTTAAGATCACTGTGCTGTATTGATTTTATGTCTGAATGATCTGTTCGTTGATGTAAGTGGGGTGTTAAAATCCCCTACTACTATTGTATTATTACCAATTTCTCCCTTTATGTCTGTTAATATTTGCTTTATATATTTAGATGCTCCTGAATTGAGTGCATATATGTTAATGAGTATAAATCCTCTTCTTGTATTGATCCCTTTATCATTACATAATGCCCTTGCTTGCCTTTGTTACAGTCTTTCTTTTAAAGTCTATTTTGTATAGCTACCCCTGCTTTCTTGTTGTTTTTGTTTGCATGAAATATCTTTTTCCTTCCCCTCACTTTTCAGTCTGTTTGTGTCTTTAGCTTTGAAGTGAGTTGCTTGTAAGAAGCATATAGAAGGGTCTTTTTTTTTTAATCCAGTAAGCCACCCTATGTCTCTTGATTGGAACATTTAGTCCATGAACATTTAAAGTAATTATGATAGGTATGTACTTATTGCCATTTTATTACTTGTTTTCCAGTTGTTTTGTAGGTTCTTCTCTGTATATTTTTTCTTCTTTTTATTTCTTCCCTTACAGTTTAATTTGAAATCTATTCATGATAAAAACTCTCATTAAAATGTATATAAAGGGACCATATCTCAACATAATAAAGTCCATCTATGACAAACCCACAGTTAACATCATACTTAATGGTGAAAAGGTGAAAGCTTTTCCTCTAAATTCAGGAGCAAGACAAGGATGCCTACTCTTGCGCTTCTGTTAACATAGTATTGGAAGTCCTAGCCACAGCAATCAGACAAGAAAAAGAAACCAAAGCCATACAAATTGGAAGGGAAAATTAAAACTGTCACTATTTGCATGATACTTTATATAGAAAACCCTAAAGCCTTCACCCAAAAACTGTTAGAACTAATAAATGAATTCAGCAAAGTGTCAGGATACAAGATTAACATACAGAAATCTGTTGTTTTTCTATATCTAATAATGAACTATCAGAAAGAGAAAGTTTAAAAAATTCCATCAAAAAGAATAAAATACCCAAGAATAAACTTAACCAAGGAGGTGAAACAACTATACTTTGAAAACTTTAAAACACTGATAAAATTGAAGATGATACAAAGAAATGAAAAGATGTCTTGTGCTCTTGGATTAGAAGAATTGGTATTCTTAAAATTTCCATACTACCCAAAGAATCTGTAGATTTAATGTAATCTTTATCAAAATACCCATGACACTTTTATAAAACTAGAACAGGTAATCCTAAATTTCATATGGAACCACAAAAGACCCTGATTTGCCAAAGCAATCTAGAGAAAAAAGAACAAAGCTGAAGGTTTCACTCTCCCAGATTTTAGACAATACTATAAAGCTACAGTAAACAAAACAACCTGGTACTGGCACAAAAACAGACACATACATCAATGAAACAGAATAGAGAGTCCAGAAATAAACCCACACATCTATGGTCAATTAATCTTCAACAAAAGAGGCAAGAATACACAATAGAGGAAAGACAGTGTCTTTAACAAGTGGTGCTGGGAAAAATGTACAGTTACATGCAAAACAATGAGATGAGAGCACTTCCTCATACCATACACAAAAAAAATTAAAATGGATTAAAGAGCTGAGTGTAAGACCTGAAACCATAAAGCACCCAGAAGAGAACATAGGCAGAACACTGTTTGACATATTATAAATTGTAGCAACATTTTTCTTTTTTGGTTCTGTCTCCTAAGGCAAAAAAATTAAAGCAAAAATAAACAAATGAGCCCTGATTAAACTTAAATCCTTCTGTACATAAAGGAAACCATGGATTAAAAGAAAAAGACAACCTTTGTAATTGGAGTTAATATTTGCAAATAATACGACTGGCAAGGGGTTAATATCCAAAATATATAAACAGCCCATGCAACTCAATATAAAAAATAAGTAAATAATTGGCAGAAGACCTGAGTAGACATTTTTCTAAAGAAGACATACAGATGGCCAAAAGACACATGAAAAGATACTTAACATCACTAACTATTAGATAGATGCAAATCCAAACAACCATGAGATATCACCTCACACCTATCAGAATGGCCATCATCAAAAGGTCTACAAGTAATAAATGTCAGTGAGGATGTGGAGAAAAGGGAACACTGTACACTGTCAGTGGGAATGTAAATTGGTGCAGCCACTTGCAGAATGGAGGTTCCTCAAAAACTAAACAGTATGGAGATTCCTCAAAAAACTAAAAATAGAATTAACATATCATCCAGCAATTCCACTCCTGAGTACATATCTGGAAACCTCAAAAACACTAATTCGAAAAGATATATACACCCAATGTTCATAGTAGTGCTATTTACAATAGCCAAGATATTGAAGCAACCCAAGAGTCCATCAACAGATGAACAGATAAAGAAGATGTAGTGGGTATACACACACACACACACACACACACACACACACACACACACGAATATTACTCAGCCATAAAACAGAGTGAAAATCTGCCATTTAGAGCAATGTGTATGGACCTAGAAAATACACTTAGTGAAATAAGTCAGACAGAGAAAGACAAATGCCATATGATATCACTTATATGTGGAATCTAAAAAATAATACAAACAAATCTATATAGCAAAACAGAAACAGATTCACAGATATAGAAAAAAAACGAGTGGTTACCAGTAGGGATGGGGAAAGCAGGAGAGGCACATTAAGGGTATGGGATTAAGATATACAAACTGCTATGTATAAAATAGATAAGCACCAAAGATATAAAGTATAGCACAGAGAATTATAGCCATTATCTTGTAATAAGTTCTAGTGTAGTATAATCTGTAAAGATACTGAATCTCAGGTATATAGAGACTATATACCTAACACTAATATAGTATTGTAAGTCAACTATACTTCAATTAAAAAAGTAAAAATTAAAAGGAAACAAGACTCAACTAAGACTTATGTATAAGAAACTCACTTTAGATCTAAAGACACGCAAAGACTGAAAGTGAAGCGATGGGAAAAGATATTCCACACAATTGGTAACCAAAAGAGAGCAGGGGTGGTTGTATTTATATCAAACAAAATAGACTTTAAGTAAAAAATGTCACAAGAGACAAAAAGGACGTTATATAATGATAAAAGGGTCCATTGACCAGGAAGATTTAATAAGTATCTCTATCCCTATCTGTCTATCTATCTACCTCTCTTTCTATCCCCAAAATTAGAGTACCTAAATATATAAAGCAAACATTTACACAGTGGAAGGGAGAAATAAAGAGCAATACCATAATAGTGGAAGATTTTAATACCTTATTTTAAATAGTGGATAGAAATAATAAGGAAATGGATAACTCAAACACCACTATAGACCAAATTGACCTAAAAGACATACAAAAAACGTTCCACCCAACGACAGTGAAATACACATTCCTTTTAAATGTACTCATATCTTTCTCCAAGATATATCACGTGTTAGACCACAAAATAAGTTTTAACAAATCTAAGAAGATTTATATCATCGCAAGTATCTTTCCTACCCACAATGGAATGAAACTAGAAATCAATAGCAGGAGAAAAACTGGAGAATTCACAAATATGTAAAAATTAGGCAACACCCTCTTGAACAACAATAGGTCCAAGAACTCAAAAAGGAATTTAGAAAATATCTCAAGACAAACAAAAGTGAAATCACAAAATACCAGAACATATGGTATGTACAAATACAGTATTAAGAAGGAATTTCATAGTAAAAAACAGCTACATAAAAAAAGAATGATCTCAAATCAGCCACCCAACTTTATATCTCAATGTGCTGGACATTGATTTCATTCTCACATGTACAGCAAGATGACAACAATCTGGCCAAAGCGAGTAAGATTGCCTGCATGGTCCCTTGCAGAGTATATGGAGAAGTTACGAGTTAGCAAGCTGGCACTGTGTATAAAGTATGTTAATTGCTGCCCAATAATAAAGACCAGAGAAGCAATAAAAATAGTAGTAGCTAGCATTTATTGAGCACTTACTATATACCATACATTGTTCTAGTGTTTTACTTCTGTTAGTGGATTTATTCCTTACCATAAGTCTGTCAGCCAGATGCTATTATTTCCTTTCACAGGTGAAGAAACTTAGATGCAAAGAGGGCAAATGACTTCCTCTAGGAAAAAAATATATATTTACAGGTTTTGGAGATTAGGACCTGGACATCTTTGCGTGCCATTACTCTGCCTACCCATGAATATATTAGGTAGCCCGGCAAGGGGGTCTTAAGGTTGCAAGTGGAGTTAAGGATGCTAATCAGATGACCTTGAAGAGGTTATCCTACATTATCCTGGTTAACTCAATGTAATTCTACGGGTCCTTTAAATGTGGAAAAGGGAGCAGAAAAGTCAATGTCAATGTGAAAAATACTTGACTGACCATCACTAGCTTTGAATATGGAAGAGAGCTATTAGTCAAGAACTTTGGGCAATTTCCAGAAGCTGGAAAAGGCAAGGAAATGAATTGTCTTTTAGAGTCTCCAGAAAGGATACAGCTCTGCCAACGTCTTGATTTTAGCTCAGTGAGACCTATTTCAGACTTCTCAACTTCAGAATTGTATGATTATTACAGAACTGTGATAAATTTGTTTTGTTATATTAAAGACATACATATACATACACACCTATACATATGTGTGCATTTGTATTTCAGTGTCAGGAGGTGATAAATGCTATGAAGAAAAATCAAATTTGGTTCAAGAGTTATGGATAGGAAATGCTATTTTATATGGGGTGGTCAGGGATGAGGTAATGTTTAAATAGAGATTTGAATGAGATGGAAGAGCAAGATATCTGGGAGTCAGACATTTCAGATGAGGAAAGAGCAAGTGCAAACTTCTCCAAGTCAGAAGTGCACGTCGCATCTTGAGAAATAGCAAAAAGTCTAATAGGCCAGAAGAAGGTTAGCCAGAGGAAAACTGTGGTGGTTACAAATGGGATGGTTATCCTAATGATTTCCGGGAGGGGAGTGGGAATGAAGGTAGAATGGGAGACCTTTTACTTTTTCCCTATTGTTTATGTTTTTTGATGATGATGCACTGCTTTTGTGTTTTTAAAGAATTTTCATTACAACGCAGTGGTACGAGAAATCTGAAGCACAGAAATGACAAGTGTAAAGATGAACAATGTACTTGCAGGGTTTATATAACCTACTTGGTTCAGTTCAAAAATTGAGGGAAAGGGGTACGAAAGAATCAAACTATGCTGTTGTTATTCTAAATTATTATCTATTTGCACTTTTACACAGTTTTCCCTGCTGAGTCTGTATACCCACATCAGTAACAACGTGTATTTGTGTGTGTGCAGGCAAATATGCTTGCTTGAAACTCAATTATTCGGTATAAAGGGGAATTTTTAGAAGCACAGAATGAGGAAGATTATTAAATAGCCCACTTACAAATCTGTGCTTACCAGAATATCTTGAGGGTACTAATATTATGGAAACCCACAGGTACTTTAGCAACATGGAGTACAATTGAGCTCATGGGACTTGCAATCAGACCGCCTAATTTCAGACCTTGGCTCTACCACTTTCCAGCCTAGGGACCTAGAGAAAGTCATTCACCCTCTAAGTTCTTTTTCATGTGTCAAAGGGAGATAATAGCATATGGCTGACTGAACTGTGGTAAGGAATAGATCCATTAGTAGAACTAAAATACTAGAGCAGTGTCTTGCATTTAGTAAGTGCTCAATATACTATTACTGTTATTGCTTCTCTGTTCTTTATTATTGGGCTGCAATTCACATACTTTATACACACTGACAACTTGCTAACTCGAAGCTTTTCTCCAAATATGCTGCAAGAGACTACCCAGGCAATTTTATTTGCTTCAGCTAGTTCGTTGTCACCTTCAATGGATGTGCAAATGAATCACTGTAACCCTCCATGTTTAAAAGTGAAATAAGCCAGCACAACCTACTACCCCTAGGCAATAGAATGTGGTCCAGTTGCATTAGCCAGTACTTTCTCCTGGTGACTGCTTTTCTGTTTAAATATTACTTAAATATTTCATCAGAACTGATTTTACCAATAATCTCTGAAAAACAGACTTCATGTTCCCTGGACAAAGTTAAAACAGACTTATATAACATGATTGCAATTGAATCTGATCTCTGCTCTTTATTCAGCTAGATAAGACTATATCTTTGAGGAAAACATTTAAAATATTGATCAAAGTCAGCCCTGATGGTTTTTTTGATTTCCTCTAGTCTTCTCTATCGGGGTTTAAAGGCTTTGATTTAGTTTTTAGAGTTTTCCATTTACAACCTAGATGACTTCACACAAACTTCTCAACTTCTTTGAGTCTTGGTTTCCTTGACTCTGTGCTCAAGGATTGCTTTTTCCTGTCTGTGAAAATCGCAATACAATCTATATCATTCACTGTCTCACCGTTTTTGTGACAGAAGCAAGAGACAGGATTATCACTTTTACCCACTTGCATATGGAAAAATTAAATGACTTTCCTAAGTCATCAACTAGGTCTTTGGGCCAGGTCTTTTAGTTCCCTTCAGACTATATCATTTAAGTTAATAGAATAACAAATGCTGTTCTTTAAAAAAAAAAAAAATTAAATAGGTCAAGACCACAAAGTGATTCACAAGACTGATAAATCTTCTCTGTTATAGGTCAAATGTAAGAATCTTTTTTTACATACTATCCATTACACAGAGACTGCTTTATTTTAATCACATTTATAAGTATCTTTTTGTCCATCAAGAATCAAAGAGAAAAAAGAATCAAAGAGAAGATATCAAAATCTTTCTAAATTTTCAACATTAATAAATTCTTAACTAGAAATGTCACCAAAGACCTTCTATCCAGATTTAAAGATTGATTTATAGCAAGATATATATCATTGTGTTAATACTTTAATGTACGCTTCAGTTGAAAACTCTAATTTGAAATATAATATTCTTTTAAAAAACTGGCTGCCTTTTCTTTAAATCAAAATTCTCCCTTTACTTATTTTAGTTTGAAAACATGAAACGCATTCCACCTTGAATCCATTGCAGTAGTTTCTAGTTTTCCTTTCCTCAGAATGTTGTGCCTCTGCTGTCTTACTCAAATGTTGATTCTGGTCCATCATTGAACTGCAGATATCATGTGAATGTTTTCAATTTTTGTCGATGTTTCGTTCAAAATGATCACCTTTTTGGAGAGGAAAGTTATAATTTATTTCACTTTAACAATTCAGAAATGAGAAAAGCCTCAAGGTCAACATCAATCAATCAATAATTCCACTAATATTCATTCAGGACCTACCATGTCCTGAGCACCGGGACACAAAAGGAAACACACACTCACACACACACTCACACACACACACTCACACGTATACAAATTTCTAGCTTTAGCGAGATTGTAATTTAGGAGGATAAATGTATGGAGGGGAACTTGAAACAACAAATAAATAAAGTAATATAGAATCACACATTAGATTGGATTAAATAAATTATCAGCAATTACCAATTGGAAATAAAATTTTGTTATATTTTCTGTATATCTACATTATAAGGTTTAGGAAGACAAATAAGTGTTTAATTCATCTTTCTGGTTTTACAAAATGCCAAACAGTATCTTGCATACAGTAGATAGTCAAAATGAATAGAAAAATAATGTAATTAATTATAATTAGAGTGGCCTAAAAAGGTTTCAGAGAGAAATACCTCTGGAACCAGGCTCCAAAAGCAGAGAAAGTTTGGATTTGTTAAAAAGAGCTTAGTGTACTCTAAGTACCTGGCAGAGGGACTGTGGCCGTGCTTGAACTTACCATCACCATGATTCCACTTTATTTTAATTTTGTTTATTTTTGAAGAGAGAGTATATTTGAAGTTGAAAGCACAAAACATCAAAAATGACATATAGGAAAAATTCTTCCTCTAACCCTCATCCAGTTTCTCTTTCTGAGGAAGAGTATTATTAGCTTTCAATGAATCTTGTCCAGGAATGCGATATGCATTTTTAATTAAATACACAATATTTTCCTTTTTTAAAATAAATGGCAGCATACCGTTACTACAGTTATCTGCCTTTTTGCTCTGCTTTATATACTTAACTTTATATTAATATGGCTTACTCAGTTTTCTTATGGTTCTAGGGTATTCCATTGTCTATAGTTTATCTACCTAGTTTTATGTCTAGGTAGCATCTAATTTAGATTAGGTTGCATCTAATTATTTCATATTAGAAAAATTTCTTAATATGTCTTTTGATTTATGTGTGATCATTTCTGTAGGATAAAATTCCTGCAAGTGGAGTTTTGAAGTCAAATGTAAGAGGGATTAAAATTTTGAGAGTTATTAAGCCCCTATCTTAAAGACTAGTAAAATGAATCAACTTATTTCTTAGATTTGCTCTTTTTTGTAGAATAGTGTGTTATTCACTGAGGTTTAGAAAATGTATTCTTATTTATTCATATGTTAATAATACATATTTATGTAGCAAAAATACCTATTTATGTATAGAAACAAGCATAAACATAGATATATGATTTAATAGGGCACTAATTATACAGTATATTTAATACATGTTCCATATACAGTTGATTCTCATTATTTGCAGTAGTTGTGTTCTATAAAGTTCTTGCAAATGCTGAATTAGCAATTACTAAACATTGCTCCTAGGGGAAATACAGAGTTTGGTTCCTGTTTATCTGTGGTCACAACATTTTTGTCAACCAATGAATACATAACCTTGTTTTATGTTTCCTTCCTGTTAGACACCTTATTTAATTCGTATTATTGATCACTAACATTGAATCTGTGGACAGTAGCACTTTGCAGCTCAAGCCTGAAGGAAGCTTATGTAATTCATGTATCTTTTCCATCAGGCACATCACAGCTCTCTTGGACTTAGGAACACTAGACAGCACTTCAGCATTATGCTTGAGAGTCATTTTAATAGCAAAGTCACCTACAAAAAGCACACAAATGAAAAAAAATGGCTCTAAGTAGACTGTGAAAAGGTCACTTGTTTCTATTACGAGAGCAAAAACAAGAAAGCAGAGCCATATCTTATATCTTGTCCAACCTCAGCTGAGAACATTCATGTGGGAGAACTCAAAATTTTTTGCCACTCTCTGCAGGTATGTGAATGGCCATGAAAGAGCAGCAGTATTGATTTGAGGGTTACAAATCCATTTTAGTGAGTAGGAAAATTCACAAATACAGAATCCACAAATGATGAGGATCAACTGTATATTCTATTCATTAATTCATGCAACAAGAAATTATATATATATAAAGTCCATCAATATACATAATGCATATTAAATGGCTAATGTACAAATACAGAAATGATAAATATATGAAGATATTATCACTTGTGTGTATATGAATGTATATAAACATACACATGAATGCAGAAACCCACACCCATGTACATCTAAGTGAATCCTAGTTATTCTATACTTCTGGCATGTGGTCCATATATACCTGGACCTGTTCAGTTACTGAGTGAAGTGGAGTGAGGAGGGAATCAGTAGTTCAGTCCCAAGGTCACAAGCAGCCTTTTGATAAGTTTTATGTCATTTTTACATGAACATCTCTTTCTGTATCTTTGTTCAGGACTTAACTGTTAGGAAAGCATTTTTACCACTTAATCCTCTGAATTATTTGAAAGGTGGATAGTCACCCTTTAGCTTTTTGTTTGTTTGGTTGGTTTGGCTACTCAACAAACATTCCTGAATGCTATGATCTCACCACTCCTATCTTTGTTGATTGCAATTGATTAAATTATTGTCCTGTCTCCCAGCCTTCTCCCTTTCCTATGCATATCACTTCCATCCTTAGAATCTTTCAGAGGTCTCTTGTACCACACAAAATAAAACTCACGTATAGTATTTGATATTCTTCCTGAA
Source organism: Phocoena sinus (assembly GCF_008692025.1). Lineage (NCBI taxonomy): Eukaryota > Metazoa > Chordata > Mammalia > Artiodactyla > Phocoenidae > Phocoena > Phocoena sinus. Next base: position 86,321,181 of record NC_045772.1, read on the forward strand.
CTAAAACCAGCCTTTGTTTTTAGTCTCAATACACCCATAAACACTTTCCACCCTATGGAACCACTGTCCCCAGAAGAAAGGTCTCTGCTCACCTGTATGTTTCTTCTTAACCTGTAATGTTCTTCTTCATCTCTTGTTTGTAATTCTGCCCCAACTCACCCCTCTTAGATATCTTCCCGTTGTCACTCCCAGTTGAAATAACCTTTCCCACACTGCTGCTCCACTGGACAATATCCCTTGTAATGTAGTCATTCCTTTTCCCTGTATTTCTACTACTTTCTCAAACAGATTGCTAGTCCACACCTCTCTCCTACATATTGGGGAAAAGTATCCAGATAAAAAGTTGGAAATGTAGGCACTTTTACCTTATTTCTGAAAAAGATTAAATTATAACAAATCACTACATAGTAATTAAAAGGTTGAAATATCAATTTGGGGTTGACTCTAAACACCATATTTTCCACATCACCATGGCATTTTAAGCCTGACTTGAAGACATTTAACAATTTTTTCTCTGGACATATTTTTTTCTCAGAGTTCTAAACAGCTAACATGTAAATGAATTTGGGGGATGCAATAAGTTTATAACATAAACCACGATGTTCTGTAAGACAGGCATTCAGATGTAGCATTGCAACTCTTCCTTGAATAATAGTACAGTCCAGTTCTGCTCCCTTTTGATTGGGGTGGAGCAGAGGGAAGAATCTCACCAGCCTCTGCTTATCTGTGCAAGCTTTTCCTATTTGAGTGATCATAGAAAAGCAGTGCAATCCAAGTGATCTACCATGTACAATACCTGTGGTACTAAGGAGGGAAAAAGGGAAAACAGCATTTACTAACTTCTTAAACCTTTTATGGGTCTGTAAATAATTTAATACTTTTTAATTAAATAATATTAATAATAATTATAAGGGTAGCCACCTTCCTGAGTTGGAGAAGGGAACTAATATTTTTGAGTCCTTAGTTTGTGCCGGGAAACTGTGCTGAGGCAGACGTTTTTTCTCATTTAATCAGAGATAAAATCATCTAGAAAACCTCTTCTTTTGGCCTCCCCTTGAGTCAAATTTGAGTTGAAACAAGGAAAGTTGAGGTGAATAAGTGGCTATGAGGCATATCCCATTTCTTGATGTTTGCCAACTAACTCTCCAACCCACATTATTTTTTCAGACTTGAAGTTCCACTTGAATAGAAAGTAATAGGAATGGGATTTCAGTCTTTATTTTTAAATTATAAATGTCTGATTTTCTGTATTTTATTTTTAAAAACATCAACCTGAGGCTCAGCTACCTCTAGAAGGGATAGTTAATAAGTTTTAAAGGTTTAGAACATAAGGGTGTAGAAGACACATAACATAAAATATGTAATATTTATCATGTCCCTCAAAACAATTTTTCCCCTTGAAATTTCTGGAAGTTTCTCACATACAGGAAACATTGAAATTCGAGAATCTCAAAGGTTCTTACCTGGACTTAGGATCCTACAGCAATGGCCACAGGTCCATCCCTTTATCTGTTGTTATAGTCTCTTGTTAAATAGTTGGCTTGTTATTTTTTTTACAGTCCAATGATGATTAACTACCGTCTTAGGTCATTGTCCCAGGCAAATAGAAGAAAATTAACTACTTATCCTAAGAATCTCCTCTGCATGCCTGTAGTTTAAAGATTATGTTAATAATTTCTCATAATTTACAAATTACTTGTATGTAAAAGTTCAAAAATTAAGCTTTACTTCTGAGAATAATTTACATTTGCTTACTCAATTAAGTTGTTTGCATATTTTTCTTTAAAAATACAAATACAACAGATTATCCAAAGTGATAAAACAATTCCACATAGAAAAGACTACAAGGCAATTTAAAAAATTTGTCTACACAAGGACCTACTATACTATACTATACTATATAGTACAGGGAACTCTGCTCAATGTTATGTGGCAATCTGGTTTGGAGGGGAGTCTGGGGGAGAATGGATACATGTATACGTGTGGCTGAGTCGCTTTGCTGTGCTCCTGAAACTGTTACAACGTTGTTAATTGATATACTCCAATATAACATAAAAAGTTTAAAAATAAATAAATAAAATAAAAATGGGGAAAAAATTTGAAAAATAAAAATCTGTCTACAGGTTCCTTTAGGATTCAAAAAATCAAATATACGCTTCTGTTTGATATTTGGGTGCAATTCTAATATGATGTGCCTGGATACTGGATGTCCCGTATGGAATAGTAAAGTGCCAATTCATTACAAGGCAGGTCTTCTAAGTGACAACATTTTTAAAGATGATGAAAGTCAAGACTACTTTGCATAATAGATGTCTTATATCAAGGTATACAGAAAGTAGGTCACATTATTTCTTTCTATTCACTTGGTTTTTAGAGACAGGGAGACCTTGACACAATTGAACATTTTCTTGGGGTTCTTGAAGTTTCATGCCTCATTTGTTCATTCAGCAACCCAAATGTTTTTGAATCCCTGCTATACCCCTCCACCTCAGATACTGGGCTCTGTTCTGGAGGTGTACTAATGCAAATAAAATTCATACCCTTCTTCTCTCACATGAATAAATAATATATATTATATATGTTTTATACATATATGTTAGTTATTCATTATAATTATATATAGTATACATAATATATGTGTATGTAGAGAGAGATGTGTGTGTATATATATATGGCTATCATATATAGATAGCAATGTGAATGTATATACATGTACATAGATATGCACATACACATATGAATATATATATGTACATACATATATAGCAATGTGAAGATGCATATGTGAAAACACAGTTATCCCTTATCACTCCTGCAGGACAATCTTTGATACAGCTGCAACAATATTTATTTAAGTCCTATATCTCAGTTATTTGATAAATTGGTTCGAGCCTTGGAACTGTTGGAATCATGGGAAGAATCAGAGACTGTGGAGGGGAAATGTTAGGAAATATTAAATTTCTCAGTTAAAGGGAACTGAGGAATGAAGACCTGGGCCTGGGAAGGTTAGGATCCAGTCATCTATCGCAGACTGGGGCCCACACTCAGGAGATTCTGATTCAGTTGACCAAAGATTATGATGTTTTAATAAGCACTTCAGTGAACTTTTATGTTATGCCAGATTCTGAGAACAACTGTAGCAGAGCTAGAGAACATTTTCAGTTGATTTCGTGAACTTCCTTTTCATCCAGAGTAGGGATATAGTCTAGGGGTTCCAATGCTACTGATTTTCTCTTTAAATTTCTGTTCTACCCAAGTCACATCACTTTGTTTTGAGACAGCTGTGTTGAAAGAATGAAGGTAAAACAGTACAAATTAGTAGACCCTTTTTAATCCCTAAGCTAAAGCTTTCTGTTGAAATTCTGGAGTGTTTCCAGAGATCAAAGAGCATTTGCTCTTTTTCTTACATGACTGTTTTAAGTACTTGAACTGTTCTTCTTGTGTGACTTGTGGAAGAATATAGGTGGTCAGGAAAGACGTTGCAACAGTTCTTTCAAGATCAATATTATGCTAACATCCATGAGTCAATAGAATTGCAAAATTTGCTAAAAATAATCTTATTGGTATTTACTTCAGAGATAATCGTCCCAGTTCTGATGATATATGGTCTTTGAAATCTGATAGATTTTGATGCCAATTTGTCTCTGCTCCTTGCTAGCAGTATGAACCTAAGTAGGTTATCTAAACTTTTCTGAACAGGAATATCCGTATCTGTAAAGTAGGAAGATAATACTTGGCGTAAGGATTAAATAATGTGTGCAAAGTGCTTTGCATAGTACCTGACAAATTACAGATTTGATACCTAATAAGACTCAGTGTACGACATTAGTGTATTATAAATACTCAAAGCAATTAATTCATATGAAATGAGTAAAAATAAAATCTCCATGACAGGTACCCAGCAGTTTTTATATCCAGAGTACTCAGAGGGGTCCGCAGGCATTCTTGAAGAGGGAGACTTTAGGCTCAAGGACAACCTGCAGCTGTCTCCTGCCATACTTCTCTTAGTAATGGTCAAGAGGCAGCCCCGTAACACATTGTAAATCAACTATACTCTGATAAAATTAACTTTAAAAACAAAGAGGCAGCTCTGGGAGGCTGCAGATGACTCCTGGAAAGAACCTCACATCTTTCTACTCACTAGAGCCCTGGCATCATCATGATTGATCTTATTGTGGCCATCATTTCTCTTGTGTTGGTCACCACCATGAGAAGTGAGGGATTCCCTGATCACTCTCTTCAGCTCCTGTCTAATCCCCATATGGCTCTGCACCCTCCTGTATTTGCCCTCATCTCCTATCCCTCTCCCAATCCTGAACTGAGATACTTCTCTTGAGATGTTTGGAACTCATGGTTAATCACAAGTAGAATTCCCTCTATCTTTAGCCTCTTCCCTGACACATTTTGCTTCACCTTCTTGCTTTAACTTAAACCTGGCCCTTCCCTGATGACGTTGCCTTTCAAAGCTCCTGTGATCAATGCGGGCTACATTGTTCTCCATTTTGCTCCATACCAGATGCCTTGGTCTCCAATTTCCCGTACTGCGCTACTTCCTTTCTGTTTTCACACCCTCTTCTCTCAGAATCCATCGTTATGAATCTCATATCTAAAGACTCTATCACTTCGTCTTGGTGGAATCATCTACCAGTCCTTGAGTCACTCCTACTTCTTCCATGAGTTTTAGCTCTTGATTCAAAGCCAGTCTTTCAAAATATTCCTGCTGTAATAATTATCAGTAATCTTAATGACCATGAAGAGAATACTTCTAATTCCCTGACTTCTTAGCTTTTCAACTTTCTCTTCTTCGACAGTCTTGCTTCTACTCACTCCAATGGATATATCCTAGACTTTGTCACATCAAAACTGCAACTTCTCCATAATACAAGTTTCAAGAATTGGAGTTCCACTATCTATCTTGCCAGCTCACACACTGTAGTACCCCGGATGCTTCCACTGACCAGGATCTATCTGACCATTGATTGATTTTACCAGAGGTTTCACTGTGCCTTATTTCACGTTGTCATTTCCCTCCATATCTGGGTTAAATTTAATGGTCATGGTAATCACTTTCTTCCATATATCTTCAAGTCATTTGTGACCCTGGCATCATTTTAATTGCTTGACAAAACACAACCTGGATTAAATACAACTCTCAGACTACTCTGTCCATTCATCCATGCTGCTGAACGTGATTGAAGAAAAACCCTCAGCCGTGTTGACTTTAAATTTAGGATCATGAAGTACAAATGGGTCTTTCTTGGGCTTAGGTATCATGTTGCATTTTCCCAATCCATGTCGTCTTGCTTTCTCAGTAACTATCTTTTGCTTTCATCTCTCTCCTCAAAACTCTAACACATCTTTTCCTGTCTCCACCTTCCGCTGATGATGATTTCACTAACAAAAATGAAGATCAAAATTTCCCAAAGCTTCTTTCACCACATCTGTCTACCTATAGCATCAGTACCACATACTCTGCCTTGATGAACTGTCTATGCTCTAGCTAAGGCCAGCCTCCACTTGTGCACCAGATTACTTCCTCTGGCATTCCCAAGGATAGCAGTTTTTCCTTTCTAGAGAAATGTTCCTCTCAGCATATAATCATGCCATCACTTTCCCATCTTCAAAAATCCCTCTTTTGATCCCATTCCCTTTCCTGGTATTAACATTATTTCTGTGCTATTTTTACGTTAAAAAAATCTTCTCAAAATGCTTATGTATAATTAATGTTTTCCATACCTTTCCTCATATTCTCCTTTGCGGACACTTCAATCAAGTTTTGCCCCCAACTCCTCACTCAAACTACTCTTGCCTGAGTCATAAATTACCTAAATGCTACATGTAATGGTCTTCAGCTGACTTGACCTATTAGCAGCATTTTTTCAGAGCTGATTACTTTCTACTCAGCACACCATCTTTTATGGTTTTCCTCTTAACTTACTACAATACAATTTAATGCAAATACAATTTGATGTTTTGACATATGTATTCACTGATGAGACCAAAATAATGAACATAAAAGTCACTCCCAGGAGTTTTCTCCTGCCTTCTCTACTATTCCCCATCCTAGACCAAGCCATTGATCTGTTTCCAGCACTATGGATTAATTTACATTTTGTAGAATTTTGTACTAATGTAATCAAATTGTACATACTGCTTTTTGTCTGACTTCTTTAATTCAAAATAATTATTTTGAAATTCAATCATTTTGTGTATATCAATAGTTTCATTTCTTTCTATGCTGATTAGTATTCCAAATATGAATATGTCACAATCTATTTACCTGTTTATAGAAATTTAAGTTGCTTTCAGTTTTGGTCTACTACAAATAAAAGTCTTACGGGGCTTCCCTGGTGGCGCAGTGGTTGAGAGTCCGCCTGATGATGCAAGGGACACGGGTTCATGCCCCGGTCTGGGAAGATCCCACATGCCGCGGAGCAGTTAGGCACGTGAGCCATGGCCGCTGAGCCTGCGCGGTCCGGAGCCTGTGCTCCGCAACGGGAGAGGCCACGACAGTGAGAGGCCCGCGTACCGCAAAAAAAAAAAAAAAAAAGTCTTATGAACATTGGTTTATAAGTACTTTTGTGTACATATGCTTTCATTTCCCTTAAAAAATACCTGGTAGTGGAATGCCTGGCTTACACAGGAGGTGTGTGTTTTTAAAGAATTTGCTAAAATGTTTTCTAACATAGTTGTATCATTTTACATTCGCATCAATAGTGTATGAGTTTCAGTTCCTCCACATCCTCGCCAACAATTGGTATAAATAGTCTTTTTAATTTTAGTCCTTTTAGTAGATGTGTAGTGGTATCTAATTGTGGTTTTAATTTGCATTTCCCTAATAACAAATGATGTTGAGCATCTTGTCATGTGCTTATTTGTTGTCCATCTCCCTAAATATAATTTTCATTTTGAGTTGTTTTTCCTTGTGAAATGTCTGCTCATATCCTTTGCCCAGTTTTTACTGGAATGTTTGTCCTCATTATTGAATGGTAAGAGTTTTTTAGATGTCTTCAAACAGGCCTTTCTTGGACAAATGTTTGCAAACATTTTCAAGAGCAAAAGTTTAAAATTTTGAAGAGTCTAATTTCTTTTTTCTTTACAGTTTGTGCTTTTTGTGTTCTATGTGAGAAATCTTTACCAAAATCAAGGTCAATGAGATTTTCACATTTTGTTCTAGAGGTTTTATATTTTTAGCTATTACATTTAGGTCTATATTCTAGTTTGAATTAATTTTAGTATAAGGTGTGAGGCAAAGTCAAGGTTCATTAATTTGTCCATTGTTATCTAATTTATTTAGCATTGTTTGTTAAAAAGATTATTCTTTCCCTATTAACTTGATTTAGAATCTTTGTAAACTATCAGTGAAACATAAATGTGTTGGTCTATTTCCAGACTCCTTATTCTATTCCATTGATCAATATGTCTATCTATACATCAATACCATAGTATCTTGATTACTATAGCTTCAAAAAAGTCTTGAAATGAGAAGTGTTAAGTCTTCCTACTTCGTTCTTCTTTTTCAAGGACGTTGTGGCTATTTTAGGTCCTTGGCACTTCCATGTAAATTTTTTGATCTGCTTGTCAATTTCTGAAAAAAACCTCTGCTGGAATTTTGGTCAGGATTGCAGTCACTGTATAGATCAGTTTTGGTATAATTGGCATCTTAGCAATATTGAAACATATAATTCGTGAACATGGTATATCTCTCTTTTGTTTAAGTCTTGTTTAATTTCTCTCAGCACAGTTTGTAGTTTTCAGTGTACAAGTCTTTCATATCTTTTGTCAAATTTCTTAAGCATTTCATATTTTTATACTATTATTGTTTTATTTTAATTTCAATTTCTGACTGTTCAGTGCCAGTATATAGAAATAAAATTGATTTCTGTATATTGGACTTGTGTCCTGCAATCCTGCTAAACTCACTTTGTAGTTCTAGTGGATTTTTAAAAATATGTTTCTTAGGATTTTTAATGTGTTACCATGTTCTGTGCAAATAAAGACACTTGTACTTCTTTCTTCCTTTCCAATTTGGATGTTTTCCACCCCTGCCTTAGTGTACTGACTAAGACTTCCAGTGCCCTCTCTGGGCTCTCATATCACAAAATAAAAGTGGTGAGAGCAGGCATCCTTGCTTTGTTCCCAATGTTAGGGAATAGAATTTTCAGTATTTCACAATTAGGCATGTTGCTACCTGTACGTTTTTGTAGATGTAGGTTAAAAAACTTTCCTGCTATTTCTATTTTCTCTGAGTTTTTTTTCATCATTAACAGATGACTTAACATTCAAGAGTCAATCAAGTTAATTCACTGCATCAGTAGGATAAAGAGAAAAAAATCCTTAAACTTATATCATCTCAAAAGATGAAGAAAAAGCATTTGATGAAATTCTTCATTCACTTATGATAAAAACACTTATCAAACTATGACTAGAACTTCCTTAAAGTAATATAGCGTTTCTACCAGAATACCTATATAATTATCATACTTCATTATATTTTTATTGGACATCAAGGTATTGATGGATAGGGAGAAAATAGAGGGTCCAATAAATTGGGTTAGGAGAAATGAGTTAGCAGAAAGGGTATTTGAGAGAAATGGAGGGAATGAGATGAAGGAAAAAAGTGGAAATTTAAATACAGTATTTTGGAGCAGTTCCGGGTGATGACAAATACCAGAATATGGCTACAGGATGGGGTGACTGCAGTTGAATAGAGGTGTGCATTTTCCCACTGCTCATAAAGGCACAGAAATCCTACTCAAGGCTGTCTGTGTTGAGCCTTCAGGGCAGTGTTGTACAAATACACCTTCTGTGATGATGAAAATGTTCTATAAGTGCATTCTCAAATGCAGTAGCAAGTAGCTACACATGGCTATTAGAAACTGAATTTTTAACTTTATTTAATTCAGATTTAAGTCACCACATATATTTAGTGGCTACCTTATTGGATAGCATAACTTCAGGGTGTCAGTCTGTACCCTGGTGGAGCAGAAGAAGAATGGCCTTTTCCCAAGACTGTCACAAAAATCTCACTTAAACAATTCCTAAGGCTTTTACCTTGAACCTAACTCTTTCCAAGGACCAAAATATCAAATCATTTAGGCTGTTAAGACACAGAGGGGATAGGAAATGCTCTATTACTTCTATTTTCATATATGATTTCCTTCTTTCTCCTCTATTTTCTCCCTTCAATTTCCTGCTGTCTCTCAGGATCAAGGATCAAGCACAGTGTCAGATATTATGATCACTCAATATGTGGTAGCTATTATAATAGACTTTTCTAATTATAAACAATACCGTAATGAACATCTTTTAATGTAAATATTTGAAAACATCTATGATTACTTCTATGGTGTACTATTCTAGCACCAAAATTACTGATTCAAAGAGTGTAAGCTTTTAAAAACTCACTTTTCAAATAGCTTTCCAGAAGGATTCTATCAGTAACAGTCCCTCCATATATATTGCACTTCTCAATTTATATGTCATATCTTTTTTTCAATCTTAGATTATTAGTTGCAAAATGGAAACTCACTGTTGTTTCATTTTTCACTTATTTGATTATAGAACATATTTATGCTAATTCCATAAGACCTTATGATAAAGTCCTCTAATATATTTCATATGACCCAGGTATTATTTCCTTCATCCCTTTCTAGTTATCTTTGGCTCAAACTTAGAATAATATTTTTTCATCCTCAAATGGCAAAAATGTGTGTCCTCTTGAACAGCACCAATATAGCATTTGGTTTTCTGTAATAGGAATCCTGATTAGCCCTATTTTCTGGTATATTCTTAATACTACAGGCCACACAATAAACATTTTTTTTCTGGAAATTCTAACTTTACTGGATAATTCTCAAGTTATTTGCTCTCACATGATATAACAAAGACCAGTCACAATCCCCAACATTGTCTTTGGAGCAAAAGAATTACAGAATTCTCCTGTTCTCAACTACTGCTAATCAAGAAGCCCGTGAAATTCCAGTTATGACCTGACTTCCTTGAATCGTCTTGTCCATTTTCCTCAGGCTTCTCTAAGTGTGTCGTGTCCCATGGACTTCATGGCTTCAGATGTTCTCTTGGATATCTGTAGCTGCCTAACAATTTTCATAACACAACACACTGGCTAGTTTAATCAATCATTCCATAAGCGAGGACTAGAAGAGCTGGTAGGTTTGGGAGTAAAGAAGTCCCAAGTAGATGGGAGCTGACGTTATGGCTACAAATCAGAAGCACATACCAAGACCCAAGTGGAAATTACCTGTATAGTACTGATGATTGTGAAATTCTTCAGCCAGTAGGTGGAAGCAGACTCCTGTCTGTAAAGAGGGAAACTATAAACAGCTCACATATCTGAGTAGTTATTTAGCACTTTGCAGTGAAAGCAGCTTTCATTCTCCAGGAATCTGTTCTCTCTTGGGCAATATTTATGCAGCCACTAATCCCTATTCAAAGGAGATTAGGAGCCTTCACAAGTTTAACCCATGCCTAGGATATTACAATATTTTCTATGCAACTTCAGGTTAGGTGAAGTAAACATAACAAAAGACGAAAACATCATCTGAATAGGTTTTTAATGCTAATAAGTTAATCATTTACCCGGTAAATGAATTCTATCCTTACCTCCTTCTCCTAAAAGGACAGTGCTATTTGACTTAGGGTCTGGAAGGCAAGATTGGACTAGGAAGGGCAAATCCACAGAGAAGGAGGTAAGTGGGAGGGCAAATGTGATTTAGTAATGGGGGTGATGTTGATAACTATCAGGGTTCTTGGCCTTCCCCAAGCAATAGAAATTGTTAAGAGGCCAGACAAGAAATTCAGGCAAGGTTCTATTGGGGCTCCTGCAGTGTCCGGGTGAGTAAAAAACAAGTAACAGTTTCCCTTGCTCGCTCCCCTAGAGGGGAGAGCTGGTTCATTACATGGGGTGAGGGTAGGTGTGTGTCAGGTTGAAGGGGGCTGCTTAGGTGGTTTGCCCACCCCTTTGGTGATGTTCTGTGCAAGGGGCATGGGAAGTACCCTGCTTTTGCTCCTGGCTCTTCAGAAGTGGCAGTTGGTTGTTTTTGGTCTTTTTGTATCTTGCTGTCCATAATTTACCCCAACTGTGAATTCACACAGTTTTTAGTCCCTTATAGTTTCTTTGCATTCTGTTGTTTGAGGAGACTTTTGTCCAGGTGGAAGCACTGCAGCAAAGGGTCCCAGGTCCCAGGTCCCAGCCTGTCTCAGTGTGACCTTTGAGCTCCATGAGGGCAGGGATATATCTACAATGTTTGCTTCAAAGGCTAAGATACAGTTCCAGATACCTAGTGGATACCCGTTAAATATTTGTTAATAAAATTGTGAATAATTAAATAGACGTTTGAATGGCGTCTCTTCTCAGGATTTGATAGCTCAGCAGTATCCCTTGTAAAATGTATGTAATAAGAAGTTGAAGGGCAATGGAGAACGATGATGTGGGAGGCTGAAGAATGGTCTCAGAAGATATCCACATCTTAATCCCTGGACCCTGTGAATGTTAATTTATATGGCAAAAGTCATTTTACAAATATAATTAAGGATCTTAATGTGAGGAGAGTATCCTGGATAATCTGGATGGGTCCTAAATGTAATCAAAAGTGTCATTTAAGAGGCAGGTAGAGGGAGATTTGAACATGGAGGAAAAAGGTCATGAGTCAAGGAATACAAGAGGTCACTAGGACCTGAAAAAGCAAGGAAACAGATTCTCTCTCCTCTGAGATTCCAGAAGAAACCAGCCCTGCTGACACCTTGACATCAGCCCAGTGAAACTAATTTCAGACTTGTGACTTCAGAGCTGTAAGAAAACACATTTGTGTTGTGTTAAATCATTAAGTTTGTGATACTTTGTATTACAGTAATAGGAAAATAATACAGGTGGTAACCGTCATCTTCATCCCTCATCTCTCTTCCTCCGCTGCTCTCCAAGGTTGGATACAACCAATGGAATATGAAGTCAAGGCCATCTAGTCAACATGATCTGTCCTAGAAGGAAAGACACAGCCAGTGGGATAGGCAATGTCAGAGAAAAAACTCTGATATTGGAATCCCAGCCAGGTCAGCTTCAGGGTAAAGGAGTAGAGTCCTTTAACACATAACTAAATTTTGGAACACGATTACAAATACATTAGTAACTTAAAGGCTGGGGAAAGTCAACTTTATTTCCATATGTTGAGAAATATAGGCTTGAGCTGATCTCTGATTATTTGTGTCATCTTTATACATTAGGAACTTTTAAATCAGTCTTGGGATTATGGAAAGTAGCTGAATACTGGAGACTGAATACAACCTACTAGTGCTGAAGACTCAACTCATTCAACTGACACAAGTTTATTGAGTAGTACTAATATGCTAACCAATGTATGCAGAGCTGGGCATCGACACACACAAATAAGTTATGTTCACATCCTCAAGAAGCTCACAGACTGATGGTAGATAAAATGAATGACCTTGGGTTGTGCTACTCCCTAAGTAATACTCTTGATCATGCATGGACAAACTATCAAATCCTTACATTTCATTGAATGCAGTTCAAGAGTCAGTAAAACGTTCAAACTAAAGGCTAGAGGATTAAGAATAGCAGGGGCTGGGAGTGGTCTTATAGTAATAGCTTACTGATCATTACTTTCTGTTCCTCTAGATCAGTGGTCAGCAAATTACATACTGAGGGCCAAAAGTAACCCCTTGATGGTTTTCTCAAAAAAATGTTTTATTGGAACACAGCCATGCTCATTCATTTATGTATTGTCTTTGGCTGCTTTCATGCTACAATGGCAGAGTTAAGTGGTTGTAACAGAGATCATGTGGCCTACCTCGAATGTATACTGCCTGCCCTCTTTTTAGAAAAAGTTTGCTAACCCCTGCCTTTGTGAATTTTATCCCTTTCTAGCTATTGGTGTTACTCTCTATGCTGGGCTCCATATCAAAACCTATAATGAGTAAAAACCTATAACATCAATTATTTGGTGACTAGACTCAGAGTGGAGCCTGAGACTGACCTACATTCCACTCTCTTAGTCAAATTTTCTGTCTAATGACTCCATTTTTCCCAGGTTAATGACATTAAAACCTACCTTGTCCTTCCATGACCCAATATAATAACAAGCATAGAAGTATTTTCCTTATAGGCCTTCCCACTTGCAAAAGGCACATACACATAGTAATGTTGGGGTAATTTCCTCACAGGCAAATTAAGTTTGAGACATCTATGGTTAAATAAAAATGTGTCCAACAGACAGCTCTAGATTAGAGATGTCACTTTTAGGAGACATGGTAGAAAAAAATCTTTGAATACAAAAGAAATCACTCAGGGGAGGGTGCAAGTATGAGTATAATAAACGTAAATTCAGAAGAGATAGAAATGAAGGAGAAGCTGAGAGCAAGCAGTCAGAGAAGTAGGAGAGGGTCCAAAAGAGAAGGCAGTCAGGGAAGCCTAGAGAGCTGACGTCATCAAGTAAAAAGAGTTAAAGGTATTGAGTGCTGAAGAAAGATTTAAAAAATGGCTAAGGGACTTCCCTCATGGTCCAGTAGTAAAGAATCTGCCTTACAATGCAGGGGCTGTAGTTTGATCCCTGGTCAGGGAACTAAGATCCCACAAGCCGTGGGGGAACTAAGCCCACACGCCACAACTACTGAGCTCGCATGCCTCAACGAGAGAGCCCACGTGCCGCAAGCTACAGAGCCCACATGCTCTGGAGCCCATGCACCACAACTGGAGAAGAGAAAACCCGCATGCCACAAATAGAGAGGAGCCTGCGCGCCACAACGAAAGATCTGTCTGCCTCAACGAAGATCCCACGTGCCGCAACTAAGATCCGACGCAACCAAAAATAAATAAAATAAATAAAAAAATAAATCTTTTTTTAAAAAAAAGAAAGAAAAATGGCTAAAATTCATATATTGAGTTGGAAACTTTGTTATCTGGAGATTGGATTATAGTGTATTGTAGGATGATTACGGATTGAGCTTGAGCATATCTTGGCCATCTTAGAACACGGCAGCATTGTAGCAAGAGTGTAGATTTGAATCCCAGGTCTGCTGTGTACTCTCTGTGCAACTTTGTCGAAATTTGTTAACCTCACTAGGCCTCAGTGCCCTCCTCATTTCGAACACAGGGATAAGAGTTGTACACACATCTAGACTGTCCTGATCAGTAAATGAGGTGCTATATTTACATCAGTTAGCACAATGCCTATGCATAGTGATTAATAAATACTTATTAATATTCTACAGAAATATTTTTGGAAGCCTAGCTACAGTATAAGAAGAGGGATAAAACAGAAACTAGAGGGAGCTGTCGGAACTAGAGACTTGTTTTACTTTCTCTTGTCTTTTTTTTTTTTAATATTTAATAGCTGGAGAGAAAGGAACTTACCATCTGGTGGGAATATAATGTAGGAGAAAAGCTGAAAGCCGGAGCAGTACTTTATTTCACACCCAGAGCTTTTATAAATTTCCTGTGTCAATTTCTTGAGCGGTCTACAGGTTGGAGGAGCAGGAAGCATGGAAATAGCAGGAAAAAGGAAGAATGCAGGTCCAGGGACTCATTAACAGCAATGGATATCCCTGGCTATTTGGGAAATTCCTGAGGACTGTAGAATGTTTCGATGAAGGCAAAGAATGAGTGCCCCTGTAGTGAGGGTGACTGGATTCCCTGAGGTACCGTGAAGTGGGGAGGAGGGTAGGTGTTGTCTAAGTACTGATACAGCACTTGCCCAGCTCCTAGGTGATCATGGCCCAGATTTAGAATGGCAAAGACCCCATTTCAGAATTGCAGTAAACTATATACTTTCAAAATGGCCAGGGTTCTGGCAGGGTGTTGTTTTGTTTTTTTTTTTAATATGTGTTTCTGAATAAGGCAAAAACAGATGCACTTGTTCACCTCCTGAATACTTTTCTGTCTTGGAATTGGAATCTTTCACTACTTTGGATTTTGCTTATGAAGCGTGGAGTAGGTTCCAATCACAGTGGCCTTAGGCATGAAATAAATCAATGCCTGGATTTTTAAAATGTGGATTTAACCCAAACCAGACCTGGCCTAAAGCACTGTATAACCTAAGATTTAGTTGTACTGATGTTGGAGGCTGAATGCTAGAAAATGCAATCTATTAAAGGGTCTTATGTGTAGATGCACCTGGGTAGCCTCAGTTGTAAAGTCCAATTAATTGTAAATAATACCTTAACGAAGCCTTTCTGTAAAGAGTAACTTACGTAAAACTTCGGGTAAAATGTGTGTTAGCTTCCAGTATGTAACATCTATTTACATAGTTTTCAGGGACAAATTGATTCTTTTTTAATGGAGAAGAAGTCTTTTACATCTCTAGATATTTCTCCATTGTCCTTCCTACCTCTTTCAAGTCTGGGATGTTTTATTCATTCAGTCTTTGGGTGCTTACTCTGTTCCAAGTTCATTACAGTGGAGAATAACAACTATTCCTTGACACTTTGTGGAGCTTGCAGACAATAAATAAATTAGCAAAAAGATCTATATTGGGGCTTCCCTGGTGGCGCAATGGTTGAGAGTCTGCCTGCCGATGCTAAGGGACACGGGTTCGTGCCCCGGTCCGGGAAGATCCCACATGCCGCGGAGCGGCTGGGCCCGTGAGCCATGGCCGCTGAGCCTGCGCGTCTGGAGCCTGTGCTCTGCAACAGGAGAGGCCACAACAGTAAGAGGCCCGCATACCAAAGGAAAAAAAAAAAAAGATCTATATTGAGGAGTGATAACTGCTATAAAGAGAAATGAGTAAGGTTAAGGGGATAAAGAGGGCCAGTGTATACTATTTTAGAGAAGGTGGTCAGGGAAGACCTCCAAAAAGCTGATGTTGGAACAAAGAAGGAGTGAGGGATCAAGTTCTAGGGGGAAAAATATTACGGGCAGAAGACTCAGGAGGTGCAAAGACCCATGACGTAGGGGCCGCTTGATGTGTTGAGGGAACAGAGAGGGGGCCCAAGTGGAACAGAGTATGTATGGGTAGAATGAGAGGAAATGAGATTTGAGGGGCAGCTGTGCTTAGTTGATGGAAGGCCCATGAAAACATTAAATATATAGAATCAACAATTATATGCTATATTAGTGTGAGTGCTCTATTTACAAAGTTATCAGAGTTTCTCAGTTTTATTCCCAGCCTTGTCCACCTTGAATTTCAAAGTCTTTGATTTTCAACTCAGGTTGATCAATGGCAGGCCTGGGTGAGAGATTACAGGACGTCAGGTGCCCAGCCTGCAAGCTCAGCACAGTCAGTAAGTAACCGGATGCTTTCAGACTATGAGACCTTTCACTTCCGGGGCCCTCATCCTCCTATCTGTTCACTAACAATTTCTGAGATGCCCTCTAGTGCTGATACTCTAATTACCATGGTGATAGGTGCTCTGTGTTCATTAGCCAGCCCTACTGATGTTACAGGGTTTTTTGCAGGGTGTGAGCTACCAAACATTCTTCTTTACCCACAAATCAACCGTTTTAGCCAGCCCAGAAATCTCAGCTAGAAAGAAAAAGGAAAAAAGAAAACAACAGGAGAGGAAAGCTAATTTTGTTAAGTACAGGAAAAAATTGTGGAATGGAGGTAAAATTTGATTTTATCACAATCAAAACTGAATATCATGAATATGGCATCATATCACGGTCTCTGCTGGTTTGGGACTTTAAAAAAGTTTCAGTCAGGTTTGGTAAGTGTCTAGAACACTGGACTAGGCATCAGAAGATGCAGGGTTTGGCTCTTGCTCTACCAATACCTGACTCTGTGACCTTAGCAAGTAAGGTTAACTTGTGTAATCCTCTTATAGTCAGGTTTTTCATGTATAATGGGAAAAAATATTATCAATCTTTATGTGAAATTAAGAGAAAAACTATATGGTAAAATGCTTTATAGACTTTAGAGAAATGGGCAAAAATGAAGAATTATATAGAGGGACTTCCTGACGGTTCAGTGGTTAAGACACTGCGCTTCCACTGCAGGGGGCACGGGTTCATTCCCTGGTCGGGGAACTAAGATCCCACGTGCTGCGCAGCCAAAAAAAAAAAAAAAAAGAATTATATAGAAATGATAGAAATGCTGCAAGATAAAATACATATCTAAATTAAAATTGAGGTTTTTTTTGGAAAAGTGATTTGTAGAGTTCATCAAATATCTAGCTGCTTAGGTAACAGAAAACAGTGTTTCCTTATTGGTTATGTTTTTTTCAGTGTGGTCAAAATTTCAAAGATCCAGAAAAACTTTAGAGCACTTAACCTATTTCTATTTCCATATTCTATTTCATTCTAGTCTATTCTTGCCAAATTCTTCCTGCGGTGAATTCAATAAAGAATATAGAAATTTCAGGAAGAATTATGTAAGGTGTGATTTTTTTTTTTTTTTTTGTAAGGTGTGATTTTATTAATCTTGTTCACAATTCCTAAAGGAAGTTTATTTTTCCTATATCATTTGTTCATTCATTTACTAAACACTGAGTTTGTAACATGTGTCCAGTAATATACAGGATGGTATAGATTAATAAAAGAATCTCTACCATCAGTCTGTACTGGGCCACTACCTGGTACTTTGGGGGTGCAGTGAGGCTGAGGTCCAGGGAAAGCTGACTAGAGGTGACTGAACTAAATCATCATGGAGGAGGAGGAATTAACACGGTCCTTGCTCAGGATGTGATGCTGCTGGTCTGTGGGGCTAGTTAGAAGTGCAGAATCTCAGGCCTCACCCCAGAACCACTGAATCACATCTGTTTTTCAGACAAGATCTCCAGGTGATTCATAGGCATAATAAAGTTTGAGAAGCCCTGAGCTGGGTAAAAAGGTGAAAAAAAGGAGAAAGCGTTTTCTAGGCCAAAAAAAATAGCAGGTCTGAACAGCACATTTAGGAAACTACACGTAGTATAATACAATAGGCCACGGGATCTAGTGAAGAATTTGAGTGAGGGTTTTTGTGGGAGATGGAGTGAAGAGGTTGTCATGGACCAGATCCTGAAAGGCCACGTTTTACCAAGGATGTCTGAGGTTTCCTGAAAATGTTGGAAGGCTACCAGATGATATTTTTAAAATTAATTGATTAATGTATTTTATTTTTGGCTGCATTGGGTCTTCGTTGCTGTGCGCGGGCTTTCATTGCGGTGAGCGGGGGCTAATCTTTGTTGCAGTGAGTGGGCTTCTCATGGCGGTGGCTTCTCTTGTTGCAGAGCACGGATGCTAGGCGCACAGGCTTCAGTAGTTGTGGCACGCGGGCTCAGTAGTTGTGGCACACAGGCTTTGTTGCTCTGCAGCATGTGGGATCTTCCCAGACCGGGGCTCGAACCCATGTCCCTGGCATTGGCAGGCAGATTCTTAACCACTGCGCCACCAGGGAAGTCCTTACCAGATGATTTTGAATAGCAGATTTAAATCATAAGCAGATTTAAATTTTAGTTGTATGACATATATATCACTGGCTTTTCTATCAGACAAGAAAAAAATGACATAAGAAGTATCAACTTTGAAAAGGAGTCAAAATAACACTCTTTCCTAGATACTCTCTCTGATCACCTTCCAAGAAACACCTAGCGAATCAATTGAGCAAACTAAACCAATAATGGACTTTGGTAAAGAAGGCCAGTTAAAATATTAACATGAAGCTCCTAATAGCTTTGCTAAATCTGTTACACAGAAAATAGAATAAAAGATCCTAAATAATCTTTTAGAAAATAAAATAGGCAACACTGTAAAGCAATTATGCTCTAATCGAGATGTTAAATTAAAAAAAATAGAAGAGAATAAAACATTCCAAATTATATTAACAACATAAATATTGAAGACTATAAGTAAACTTAGAAATATTTGGTGTGTACATATTTTTTTAAACTATAAAATTTTATTGAGAAACATAAACCATGTTGCTAATGGGAAGATTCAATGTTATAAAAATATCGGTTTCTAGGGTTGGTGCTACGAGATTATGTAACATTGTGATTTATAATAAGAACAGAGCTCCTAAAACCATTGGAATTTCCTAAGTGATAAAGTTGAAAGGGGCATTTTTGTTCTTCATAACAAGCCCCTTTCAACCACCTGAGTTTATGTTAATGAGGTAATTTTAGGAAAGTCCCTAAGGAAGTGGGGCTGGTTGCCAGGGGAACCAAATACTTGAACCACTGCAACTTTCAGTCTTGCCTCCCCACCACCTCCAGGGATGGGAGAGAGGCAGGAGGTTGAGTTAATCACTAATGGTCAATGACTTAATCAATCTTGCTTACTTATGAAACTTCCATTAAAGAAACCGCAAACGATGTGCGGTTTCAGAGAACTTCCAGGTTGGTAAACCCTTGGAAGAGCTGGGTGATGTACCTGGAAAGAACATGAAAGCTACATACTCCTTCCCACATACCTTGCCCCATGCATTTCTTCCATTTGGCTGTTCTGTTTTTTTTTGCGGTACGCGGGCCTCTCACTGTTGTCGCCTCTCCCGTTGCGGAGCACAGGCTCCGGACGCGCAGGCTCAGCGACCATGGCTCACGGGCCCAGCCGCTCTGCGGCATGCGGGATCCTCCCGGACCGGGACACGAACCCGTGTCTCCTGCATCGGCAGGCGGACTCTCAACCACTGCACCACCAGGGAGGCCCCATTTGGCTGTTCTTGAGTTGTATCCTCTCATAATAAATCAGTAATCTAGTAATAAGTCTTCCTGAGTTCTGTGAGCTGTCTAGGGCATACCTCGTTTTATTGTGTGTATGGTCAGGCCACTCACGGTGGCTGTTCTCTTGCTCTCTGTACATCCCGGGCTCGACCAGTAAGCGCCCGCTTCACCTACACCCTACTCACTTGACTGACTTTCCTACATACTTGCTGGAGGTTCCAGCCAGTGATTGCTCTAATCAAAGGGGCAGTAAGGGGCGTGCCCCTCTGCTAGTTTCCCTGGTAACTGACGAGCCAACCTGATGTCAATTCCCACTATAACTGGCAGTCTCCCCCTCCCCGCCCCGGAAACAAGACTGCCGCCATGTTATGCCCTCCGTCTGCTTCTCTGGGTGGGGTGCTGTGTCAGGACCTTGCTTCAGAGAGGTAAGCTCCCCCCGCCGCCCCCCCATTCCGTTAAACCATTGATGTCTCTGCCACTGACTTCGGGCTCTTTCTTCAGTCTTGAAGCCGGGCAAGTAGAGGTCTTGGAGGCCTGCGGCGTGCAGCCCAACTTGTGCTTCACAGATAATTGCGTCTTTTACAAACTGAGGGTTTGCGGCAGCCCTGTGTCAAGTCTACTGGCTCTGTTTTTCCAACAGCATTTGCTCACATATGTCTCTGTGTCACATTTTGGTAATTCTTAAAATATTTCAAATGTCTTCATTATTTGTTATGGTGAGCTGTGATCAATGATCTCTTATGTTACTACTATGTATGACTTGCTGAAGGGTGTTGGTTAGCGTTTTTCAAGCAATATAAAATATTTTTAAATTAAGGTATGTACATTGTTTTTTTAGACCTACTGCGATGGCACACTTAATAGACTATATTCACTTTATGTCTGTGGTCTGGAACCGAACGCGCAATATCTCCGAGGTTTGCCTGTATTGAACCTGAAGCGGCGGTTGTGGTCATCTTTGATTTATAGCCAGATGGTCAGAAGCACAGGTGATTGTCCTCTGAAGGCGGGGCCCAGTCTTGTCGGATGAGCTCTTAATCTGTGGGATCTGACAATTACTCCAGGTAGATAAAATTGAGTTAAATTGTAGGACACCCAGCTGGTGCTGGAGAATTGGTCGGCGTGCAGGAAAAGAAAAAAATCCTGCTTGAGAAAAATGAGGTTTTTCTTTTAGTTTAAATATAGTATATAGTACAGAGAAGAAACAGGTAGTTTTTTTCCTCTCTTTTAGATTAGTAGTCTCAATTGGATATTTTTGGAACCTGACAAAATAATCCTAAACTTATTCAGAGAAAAAGAATGAACATATTTAAGAAATTTTAGAAATGAATCATACGAAAGAAGACATGAGTTGTCAGAAATCAAAATGTATTTTTACATTTTACAGATATAATTCTTATTTAGAGTGACCCTAGACAGAAACAGTACCTTAGAACATGAGTGTATTTGGTGATAGGGTCTTTAAAGGTGTGATTAAGTTAAAATGAGGCCATTAGAATGGGCCTGAACACAATTTGTCTGGTTCTTATAACAAGAGGAGATTAGGACAGAAAAAGAGACATGAGGGATGCATAGGCACAGAGAAAAGACCTTGTGAGCACAGTGAGAAGGCAGCTGTCTGCAAGCCGAGAGCCCTCAAAAGAAACAAACCCTGCCAAACCTTGACCTTGGGCTTCTAGCCTCCAGACTGCAAAAATAAATTTCTGTTGTTTGAGCCCCCCAGTATGGTATTTTGTTATGGCAGCTACAGCAAACTTATACAGCTCCCAAATTAGAAAAATAATTATTTTACATGGGACACAGTAATGTGTTATCTTATCGTTAATAAGATAACTACCAAAACAAACATATAAGCAAGGCTGTGAACACAATCTCTAAAAGAAGAGATATGACCAGTACACATATAAAAGTTTTAACTCACTGGCAAAGACATGGAAATCAAAACATTGAGATGCCATTTTTAATTTATAAAATTGATAGATTAGTGAAGTTTGAGGAGAGCTAATCTTTCAAATGCTGTTTGTGTAAGGCTCTACTGTCTTTGCCTTTTGGAGTGCTGTTGGTTAATATGTTTGAAACATTCTATCCCTAAGAGTCTATTTTAAATAAATAAATAAAGATAAGGAAAGGATGCATGCATGAAACTTTCCTTATAAATTTGTTTATATAGCAAAAAGATTTAGTAAAAATAATTTATTAATAACTTAAGTCTTAAATCCTTAATTACATTAGTAAAAAAATCTTGGACTTGTGGGTAGGAGATGAGATAGGAACTAAAAACTTCTTTTTAGTTAAAATTTTTTTAAAAGTTTAGCTTTATTGATCTGTAACTGATGTACATCCATTCATGTGTGACAGACACGTAGTTGTTTTCATATCTTGTCTATTGTGAATAATGCTGCAATGAACATGGGAGGGTAGATATCTCTTTGAGACATTGTTTTCATTTCCTTTGGAAATGAAATTCCTGGATCATATGGTAGTTCTATTTTTAATTTTTTGAGGAATCTCCATACTGTTTTCCATAGTGGCTGAAAACTTTGTACATTCCTACCAACAGTGTACAAGGGTTCTCTTTTTTCCACATCTTTACCAACACTTGTTAGGTCTTGCCTTTTTTGATGATAGCCGTTTTAACAGTTATGAGGTGGTATCTCATTGTGGTTTTGATTTGATGGTTTCCCTGATGGTTAGTAATGTTAAGCACCTTTTCATGTATCTGTTAGCTATTTGTATATCTTTGGAAAATGTCTGTTCAGATCCTGTGCCCATTTTTTAATCATATTGTTTGTGTTCTACTATTGAGTTGTATGAGTTCTTTATATATTTTGGGTATTCACCACTTATATGATTTTCTTCCATTCCATAGGTTGCCTTTTCATTTTGTTGAGGGTTTCCTTTCCTGTGCAGAAGCTTTTTAGTTTGATGTAGTCCCACTTATTTATTTTTGCTGTCGTTGTGCTTGCTTTGGGTGCAAATCTAAAAAACTATGCCATCACTAATGTCAAGGAGCTTATCCCAATGTTTTCTTCTAGGAGCTTTATGGTTTCAGGTCTTACATTTAAGTCTTTTAAATTTAACGTTTTAAATATCTAATTATACATAAAGAGAGTCAACAGACAGTATTTATTATCTGGTTCTTGGAATTTTTAAAAGGGAATATCAAAGTATATTTTTATAATTTTGGGATAACCAATGGCAGAATATTTTTCAGAGTGTGAAAGAAGAGGCTATGACTTCTATAATTCTGAGAAATAAAAGCAAAAAGATAGTACATACAGCATATGGAAGAATGAAAGGAAAACATAAGGGAAAAAATTTAATGAACAATATAGCAAAAATAAAGCCAAACATTACATGTGATAATTAAGTATCTTATTAATAGACGAAATTTTAGATAAAGTAAAAATAAAATTCAATTCTGTACTGTTAACAAATATCGAACCTTAAAACACAGGAAATTTTTAAAAATAAAGCTAGGACCAAAGATATATCAAGTAAACACAATCAATAAAGAAAGCAGAAATGGCAATGTTAATTACTTGAGAATTAATTTATTTAAAATACAATTCAAAGAAAAATTATTAACTATGACAAAGTTTTAAAAATCAAATATATGCATTATAAGGATACAGTATTTATGAAACACAATATTCAGTTCTACAAATAAACCTTTTTTTTAAAAATGGAAGCAATTCACAAAAACTCATTCAATTGTAATCAGAAGATCTTGACTCTCAAGCCTTGAAGAGAAAACAGGAAAGAAAATAAGTATCAAAAGATGTGAATGGTATAAAATTTAATTGGTTTGGTTTGGTAAATATATACCTAGTATTATCATCTATAATCAGTGAACATACTTTATTTTTAAAATCTGAACATTTTCACAAATTGATGATGATTTGGCTTAAACCCTCAAATTTCCAAAATAATAAATTGAATAGGCTACATTCCCTAATTACAAATGTAATTAATCTAAAAATTAAAAGTTTAAACAGAAATATCTGAACACAGGGAAATTTTAAATCATTCTCCTTTTAGAGCAAATAGGAATTTTGAATCAAATAGAAAGTCAAGAATGCATTTGTAAACAGGAAAACATCATTGGTACTACAGCATGGCAAAACTTTGTGTTATGAACAAAGCTGGACATTGACATATTAAAATTTTTATTACTAAGCTAGAGCATACAGTTGTAAGACTACAAATTAAGTATTTAGGTAAAGAGTTTTCTGAAAAGCATGCCTAAAGAAAGCAGAAGGAAAAGAAGTATAGTAAAATACAAAAATTAAACAATTAAATAGCAAATCAGAAATGCCATTTCTCTGAAAAGTCCAATGGAATAAGTTCCTGGCAAGCATAATATGCAAAAAAGACAAACCCAAATACACAAAATTAAGAATGGGAAAAGAGTATAATAATTATCTTAATTGCTCTTGCTCTAAGTTTATAGTAATAAAAATGTCTTTTAAAAATCTGGAAGATTTTTATAGAAAAAATACAAATGTTGAAAGTTGAATGAGTAAGCTGATTTTTTTTTAAAAGCTACAATAACCAGTAAACAACTTTTCAAGGATTATTTCTCAAAAAGGCTAAAAACATTTTTTCAAATGTAAAAGGAACAGAAAATTCCTATGTTGTAAAATCTTTTCCAGACATTTAAAAACAAAATAGCTTTCTAGTTAATTTTTATAAAACTGCATAATCCTGACAGAAGCTGATAAAGATAGCAAAAGATTTTACAAAGAGAAGGATAAACTTGTGTTTTCCAAATATATTATACTGAAAATTAGTTAGGTCCAAGACTTGTTAATAAAACAGTGGATTCAATGCCAAATAAGTTTGAGATACACATCCCCTTTAGTAGACTGGCAATGTACCGCATCACATTAAAGAATCTGAGAGATTCGGCAATTATATGAGAGCTATCATTAACTCAATATATTCCCAAATTATTCAAACATAAAACACTTTTAAACCTCACACTTATTAATATTTAAATATGCTAACGTGCCCCTAATGCCTCATTAAATATGTTTTTCCCTCTTTTTCATTTTTTTCTAACGGTAGGTTTCATGACTTCAACAGTAGATGGCATCGGTCATGATCATAACCACTCAGGCCTTTCCTAGATTTAATGGTTGCAGAGTTGACTATAATTGTCATCATTCTTAACAATGTAAAAGTAAAGGTACTTTACCCAGAAAGAGGGAGATGGGCCAGAGTTTGGAGACACAGAGGGAAGGGAGGGAACCTCTAAGGTCTTCATTTTGAGAAATGGGGAAACATATGATACTCAATGTTTATTGAACAAGAAATGGAGGTATTGGTGTGACATTTGAGGAACTCAGAATAGTGACCCCAGCATGTACAGATTACAGGGGGAAGAACAACGGGGCATGAGTAAGTGACATTAGTTCTAATCTATCAGAATAGAGAGTCAGTAAACATTGCCCATGTTAATAAATCAAGAAAGTGGTATGTGCATACTATTTAAAGATACTGGAAGTGACCATCAGAAAAACCAACAAACCAAACTGGTTAGAAGTAATTCCCTTTGAGGAATAGAAGTGAAGGTGGTGTGAAGGACTGTTACTTCTCATTTTCAATCATTTTGTAACATTTGATTTTTTTTTTAACCATGTGCGTGGTTTAGCATGCTAAAATTTCTCTAATGTCTATGTACAAAATTTGACTTTCAGCGAAGTTAGTGGAAGACAACAATTTAGGATCTAGATTAATATGGGGATAACGTTGCTGTTTGAATTTGATAAACCTCAGTTTAAATCTTGGCTTTACCAGCTACGAGAAAATATTGGCTTTGCACAAGTAACTAAAACTCTTTAAGCTTCCTCTCAACATACCAGTACTCATACCTAACACGTAAGGTTATTTTGACCTTTGAAATTGAGATAATGTGTCTAAAGCACTCAGCACACATAAAGAGAGTGCTTAATATTTGTTATATATGATAGTTATTATAACAATTATAACTGTACATGCTACAGTCAACTTATTCTTTCAATCTTTTATGTCTGAGTCTGTAAATTTATAATAAGTGGGGATTTCTTAACTGCTCATGGTCACAAAAATTCTTCCAGCTGTTTTTAGAGGTTTCAGATTGTTTGTTTTTATTGCCTGCTTTAGAGGCATCATGATGTAATGGAAGAAGCCAGCATTAGTTTGACTGCCTCCACCTTGGGCAAGTCTTTTAATCCAATTGAAGTCACTCCACTTATAAAATGATATTGCTGGAGTGTTTCCTGTCTCAAGGTTAGAGTGAATCAGATGTTCATTTGAGGTGCTGGTCACCTCCAGGGGTCATGACTGTATAATAAATGAATAAAGTGGTGCAACTGTGGGATCCCACATGTCCATCAAGGCCTTACCTCTAATGTTTGGCCCTGGGGCTGAGGGAGTTTTTTGACCTCTGAAATGGGGTTTGGTTTCTCAAAAAAAAAAAAAAAAAAAAATGTGCTTTCTGAGGCATGAAAAGCCTGCTTACTTCTGTCAGCTGAATTTACTCATTTAAAACGTCAAGGTTCCTTTTAGTAAATTCACTTTGCCACTAAGTGATACCCTCATATGCCATACAAATGAGTTTAGTATGTATAATTCCACTGTTGAATTAACGGTTATGCATAAAAATATGCTTTTCATTAACAGTTGGTGCTTTCATGAAAAAAATCATTTTAAATATGCTTTATGCTAATTTTTATTTTTCAAGTCATTCGAGAGTATATTGGATAGGATCCTGTTTAGAAATTTACTTGCAAAGAAGTTATTTTTCAGGATATTGCTACAAAAGCTTTAGAAAATAAAGAGGATGTGGGAGACAGGATGAGGAACTTGAATTTCAATTATATCTCTACAAAGAAAACTCTTGACAAGTGTACCCACTCACCCATTCAGTAAATATCCGCTATGGGTAAGACTGATACTGAGATGACAAAAAGGATTCCTGCTCACAAGTTAGTACAGCAGCAGCAGGTCTGAAGTAGGCCTGCTGGAAACAAACCAAGTCTATTTTCATTTTTAAAAATAGTAAAATATGAAATAATCTGGCACCACCAATTCAAATAAAATGGCAAAATTAATATGTATCTAAAGGAAATTTTCCCTGCTCTCCATCCCCACACTTTTCATCTCTAGTTTTTTCCATTCATTATATTCTCAGGACTGGTATGTAAGGGGAAAATTTATTTGATCCTTCCACTGTGTGAGTAAGGCGACTGCATTTCTTATTTATTTATGCATTTTTGGCTGCGTTGGGTCTTCGTTGCTGCGCGCGGGCTTTCTCCAGTTGTGGCGAGTGGGGGCCACTCTTCCCTGTGGTGCACAGGTTACTCATTGCAGTGGCCTCTCATGTTGCGGAGCACGGGCTCCAGGTGCACGGGCTTCAGCAGTTGCAGCACACAGGCTTCAGTAGTTGTGGCACACAGGCTCAGTAGTTGTGGCTCATGGGCTAAGAGCACAGGCTCAGTAGTTGTGGCACACGGGCTTAGTTGCTCCATGGCATGTGGGATCCTCCCTCTGGGACTCGAATCTGTGTCCCCTGCATTGGCAGGTGGATTCTCAACCACTGTACCACCAGGGAAGTCCCGCGACTGCATTTCTGAGCTGGAATTTTGTTGGACTCAGGCTCCTGAGAAATACCTCAAAGAGACTCCTTGTTGGGAGTGCCCTATTTGCGTGTTCTAAAGGCTGCTAAGAATTGTGGCAGTGGATTCCAGGATTCCACTGCAGGGGAGGGGTGGATCTACCTAAGTTTGCTTTTCTTGGGAAGGTCAGGCCCCTTCTAGGGTGCAGCAGTGGTGGAGGAAGAAAGACATAACACATAGTAGAGCTGAAGATTAAAGATGGTGGATTGCTGAATCTACTAGTTCCAGTGAGAGCAGGACCAGGAAGCCAGTGAACAGGAAATGCCTGGCATGACTTTTTCAGTTACAGAGAAACAGAGCTGTCTGGCAGACTGTACCAATGGCACCACCCTGCCCAGAAGCCTTGTGACAGATGCCAGGGAGAGCACCAAAAGGGACCACACCATCACTCACCCCATCACCCTGTGTTCCTGTTATAACATCTAAGTTTATTGTAGACTTTCAGAAATTCACTATCAAATATATTTTAGGACCACATCACAATCATAAGTCTGGAGCTGCTTATATACATTAAAATATGGGCAGTATTTAACAATATGTTTTACTCCATTGAATTCATAGAAAGACAGGAAAGCATATTAATATTAATTTTATTACTTTACAACTATGGTCACTTAAAATCTCACACATAAAATACATGCAGAAGAGTTTGTAATGGTAGAAGAGTTTGTAATTCAAAATTCAAATCCTCCAAGATCATTTACAAATACACATTTCTATATCAATTATTGTATTTCAAAAGAAAGAAGTAGCTTAAAACGAAATCTTCCTCTACATGTTCTGACTCCATCCTAACATCATCATTAAGGTGATATTTGAAGGAGACCAAGATATCGTTTAATTTTTTTAAAGTATTCTCTTATCCTAGGCAAGTATCTCAGTTTAGAAATTACTTTACACATAGCCATTAAACTATAGCGACAATTGTTCTACTAGGAGTACAGCTAATATATCAATGGGCACAGGCAAAGTTAAGCAGAATGAGTAAATAATATAAGGAATTGGTTTATAAATTAAAATATTTAAGATTAACTTTACCATCTACACCTTCTGTAACATGATTAATTATATTTGTTATCACGTACATTATCTAATACTTAGGATCAAAAACAAAGTAGACATCTTTTTTGAAAGGAGAAAGAATTTACACATTTAAAACCCTTTTGATTAAAACTTGCTTGCAGAATTTCCAGAAATTGGAAAACATGCCTTCAAGTCATCATTTGTCTAAAGCTGCGTTTCTTTGCCTGGCCAATAGCTGGGTTGTAGCAAATGATCACTTGTCGTACAGTTTTCCTTACTGATTCTTGTAGACACCATTGTTCTTTCTCTCTTGGTTCTGAAGCTTCTGTGTTTTGAAACATACTTTTTCTTTAAAGTGAAAAGTACTGCAATACTTAGGAAAATGGACATTGTGCCAAGGATCATGGTTAGTCCCAGATACATGTGTCTAGAAGAAGAGAGAATGTCCATCTTAATTATGGCAACTATCCAACTTTAAATAAAATGTAATAATATCATCCAAAAATATCAATATCAATAAAACTATCATGAGGATGGTTTTAAGAATGCAGATTCTGTGGCTATAAAAGACCTTTCTATGAACATTTGACAGACTATTGAAGGCAGTAAGCTAATATAAAGCAATTTTAGTAGTACCATCATTTTCAGTCACTGATAATTATATAATCCGTCCCATCCTCTCTGTAAATTATTTCCTTAGACCAGGTAACTATATCCCTGTTTGCCCAGAACAGTCCCAGATTATGCTAGTGTTGTCCCAGTGTAGTTTTTAATAGTGCCCCCTTTCACTCTCAGGAGTACCCAGGTTTGCATGATAAATTATGTGGTTACCCTCCCCTCGAAGCTTGCCCAAATTCACTTCTACGGAAAAACTGCAAGAAGCAACATTGAGGGGAAATCAGAGCTCTCAGTAGAGTAGACTGACTTAAGAACAAACCAGAGGTTTCAATCCATTTCTTCCATGAGTAGCCTTTAGTTCTACATTAGGTTATAAGACACAAAGGTTTGAAAGGACAGGTTAAATGATTCATGCTGGTTACCTTGTATGTACACTCATAGTCTCTGATTGAATTACATTGTCTTTGCACTAAAATACAGCCTTAGTAAATGTGAATAAAGTGTCAATTCTCCTCATAGATCAGGTCCCTTTCAAAGACCAAAATAAATTTCTCACATAACATCAAAGCCTATTAAGTCAAGCAAATTTATTTGAGATGGTCGGCTAAATTCACAGCCAACTTCCAACTTACACAGTTCAGCACCAAGTTTATTTCTCTAGAGAATACTCAGCTTGTAAAGTGAAAAAAAAAAAATCCTTCTTGCTTTTAAGCCATTGAAGTATTGCTTTAAGCAATAAGGAAACTAAATGTTTGATGAATTGAACTGAATGATACCATAGTGAAAAAAACCCATGCCCTCAACCCCATACACACTCACACACACAGAGAAAACCTTTTACTTTTATGCATTTCAAGTACTGGAATAATTGAACATCAGTTTGGCAATAAAAGCCGGACAGATTTACAGCCAAATCCAACTCTTGCCCAGAGGGATTATATCTGACGTAAATGGGACAGTTTGGCTCAGTTTGAAAAAGAATAGAATTAAACCCCAAATGTGACCTAGATTTAAATGCTTCTGAGTTTCAGGGAATTAACTCACTTGTGTGCACAAACTTTGAAAATTCTACTCTATTCTGAAATCTTATGTCTTTTTTCTTATATATATATTTTAAATGATTACTCATTTAAAATGGGAGTCAAGATTAAGAATGGGGGGGACTTCCCTGGTGGCGCAGTGGTCGAGAGTCCGCCTGCCAATGCAGGGGACGCGGGTTCGAGCCCTGGTCCGGGAAGATCCCACATACCATGGAGCAACTGGGCCCGTGCACCACAACTACTGGGCCTGCGCTCTGGAGCCCGTGAGCCACAACTCCTGAGCCCACGAGCCACAACTACTGAAGCCCGCGCACCTAGAGCCCACGCTCTGCAACAAGAGAAGCCACCGCAATGAGAAGCCCACACACAGCAACAAAGACCCAACACAGCCAACAATAAAATAATAATAAATAAATTTATTTAAAAAAAAGAATGGGGGAAAAACGAAAGATCTAGCCAAATAATCAGATAATAATAGAATTATTCTATAAAACAGAACAAGCTTTTTTAAAAATTTTATTTTATTTTTATTTTTGGCTGTGTTGGGTCTTCGTTGCGGTACGCGGGCTTCTCATTGTAGTGGCTTCTCTTATTGCAGAGCACGGCGCACGCGGGCTTCAGTAGTTGTGGCACACGGACTTAGTTGCTCCACAGCATGTGGGATCTGCCCGGGCCAGGGCTCGAACCCGTGTCCCCTGCATTGGCAGGTGGATTCTTAACCACTGCGCCACCAGGGAAACCCCAGAAAAAACTTCTTGATTAGACTCTCCTTTTCCTTACAAGCAATGAAACTACATGAGGATTATTAGTGCCAATTGCATTGTGCAAACCTGGGATGTGGTAGCCGTGAGATGTGGGAATGAGTTTGATACGGTACCTAAAAGCATTTGAGTCATATAATCTGCAGGATCCTCTACTTCCACATCTTTTAAATCCCCATTTGAGGCATGAAGTATCAATCAAAACTCCAAAATATACGGGAGCTGGGATTCCTGCTGTGAGAAAAACAAATAATTGCTACTAAAAATATACGCATATCTTTTTGGTTAGCCTATAATTAATGATTCTTGGAAACCACAGTCAGTCCAAAATTCAGTGCTTTGGAGATGACAGGGCATCTGTAGAAAACCAGAATATGTCACCCCAAAATATGCCTCTGGTATAAAGATTATTTTGAGCTGATAATTTTGAGAAGCAGAAGTCATAGGAGAAGCTCTGAAGACACAGCATAAGTTTCCTTTTTGTAAGGAAGATGCACATTTACAAAGGAAAATATTTGCAAGGGTCTCTCCCTTTCTGTACCAGGATGAGAAGAATTCCAGATTCAAAAAAGAGCTAAGTGACCCTGTTTTGCATAAAATCCTGTAAGCAAGAAGATCACATAAAGACATCGAACAGTCAGTTTAGATTATTTGGTATCTTAAATAAAAATTCTCTTTATATACATTGTCCATCTAAATAGATTATTTGCCACTGAAAAACATTTAGGTGATAACTAACTTTACATTGCTCTTAATAACGTGAAGATGTTCCTCAAGATTCAAATGCTTGCCATCTTCTGTATGTTTTAAATTTTTCATAATGGGAAATTCAAACATTCACAGAATTAGAGAGGATGATGTAATACAACCTCATGTACTGTCACTAACTTTAACAATCATTGATATCAATATTTTGCCACTCCCGTGTTATCTCTCTCCAGTCCCACAACCCAACGTGCATCCAGAAACTATTTTTTAAAATATTTTAAGAGATACCTCAGATATCACGTCATTCTCCTTATATGTATCTCAGAACACATCTCTGACATTTTAAAAAATATATCACTCTGCCATTTAACACATGACACATTTTATAATTTCTTTAATCCTATCAAAAATTCACATTCAAAGCTGAGCTCCTGTGAGCTGTGAGAACAAAGAAGAGAAAGGGAAATCTCTCCCAGCAGCCACAGAAGCAGCGGATTAAAGCTCCACAATCAACTTGATATACCCTGCATCTGTGGAATACCTGAATAGACAAGGAATGATCCCAAATTGAAGAGGTGGAATTTAGGAGCGAGATCTATGATTTTTTTCCCTTTTCCTCTTTTTGTGAATGTGTACGTGTATGCTTCTGTGTGAGATCCTGTCTGTATACTCTTGCTTCCACCATTTGTCCTAGGGCTCTATCCGTCCATGACTTTTTTTTAAAAATTCTTTTTCTTAATAATTAAGTTTAATTGTAATAACTTTATTATACTTTACCTTCGTTCTTTCTTTCTTTCCTTCCTTCCTTCCCTCCTTTAGACAACGAATCACCCCAAATTGAGGAGGTGGTCTCAGGGAGCAGGATTTATGATTTATCCCCCTTTACCTCTTTTTGTGAAGGTGTATGTGTATGCTTCTGTGTAAGATTTTCTCTGTATAGCTTAGCTTCCAACATTTGTCCTAAGGTTCTATCCGTCCCTTTTTTTTTTTTTTTTTTAAATATTTTTTAATTCAATAACTATATTATACTTTATTTTATTTTTACTGTATCATCTTTCTGTCTTTTTTCCTTCTTTCCCTCCTTCCTTCCTTCCTCCCTCCCTCCCTCCCTCCCTCCTTTCTTTCCTTCTTTGCTTCTTTCTTCCTTCCTTCCTTTCCTCCTTTCCTTCTTTCTTTAGTCATACTTCTACTAATTCTCCCTACTTTTTCTCCCTTTTATTCTGAGCTGTGTGGATGAAAGGCTCTTGGTGCTCCAGCCAGGAGTCAGGGCTCTGCCTCTGAGGTAGGAGAGCCAACTTCAGGACACTGGTCAACAAGAGACCTCCCAGCTCCACATAATATTAAACGGTGGAAATATCCCAGAGACCTCCATCTTAACACCAGCACCCAGCTTCACTCAACGACCAGCAAGCCACAGTGCTGGACAACCTATGCCAAACAACTAGCAAAACAGGAACACAACCCCACCCATTAGCAGAGAGGCTGCCTAAAATCATAATAAGGCCACAGACACCCCAAAACACACCACCAGACGTGAACCTGCCCACTAGAGAGACAAGATCCAGCCTCATCCAGCACAACACAGGCACTAGTCCCCTCCACCAGGAAGCCTACACAACCCACTGAAACAACCTTAGCCACTGGAGACAGACATCAAAAACAACGGGAACTACGAACGTGCAGCCTGCAAAAAGGAGACCCCAAACACAGTAAGATAAGCAAAATGAGAAGACAGAAAAACACACAGCAGATGAAGGAGCAAGATAAAAACCCACCAGACCTAACAAATGAAGAGGAAATAGGCAATCTACCTGAAAAAGAATTCAGAATAATGATAGTAAGGATGATCCGAAATCTTGGAAGTAGAATGGACAAAATGCAAGAAACAGTTAACAAGGACCTACAAGAACTAAAGATGAAACAAGCAACGATGAACAATGCAATAAATGAAATTAAAATCACTCTAGATAGGATCAATAGCAGAATAACTGAGGCAGAAGAACGGATAAGTGACCTGGAAGATAAAGTAGTGGAAATAACTACTGCAGAGCAGAATAAAGAAAAAAGAATGAAAAGAACTGAGGACAGTCTCAGAGACCTCTGGGACAACATGAAACGCACCAACATTCGAATTATAGGGGTTCCAGAAGAAGAAGAAAGAAAGAAAGGGACTGAGAAAATATTTGAAGAGATTATAGTTGAAAACTTCCCTAATATGGGAAAGGAAATAGTTAATCAAGTCCAGGAAGCACAGAGGGTCCCATACAGGATAAATACAAGGAGAAACACGCCAAGACACATATTAATCAAACTGTCAAAAATTAAATACAAAGAAAGCATATTAAAAGCAGCAAGGGAAAAACAAATAACACACAAGGGAATCCCCATAAGGTTAACAGCTGATCTCTCAGCAGAAACCCTACAAGCCAGAAGGGAGTGGCAGGACATACTGAAAGTGATGAAGGAGAATAGCCTGCAACCAAGACTACTCTACCCAGCAAGGATCTCATTCACATTTGATGGAGAAATTAAAACCTTTACAGACAAGCAAAAGCTGAGAGAGTTCAGCACCACCAAACCAGCTTTACAACAAATGCTAAAGGAACTTCTCTAGACACGAAACACAAGAGAAGGAAATGACCTATAGTAGCGAACCCAAAACAATATATAAAATGGAAATAGGAACATACATATCGATAATTACCTTAAATGTAAATGGACTAAATGCTCCCACCAAAAGACACAGATTGGCTGAATGGATACAAAAACAAGACCCTTATATATGCTGTCTACAAGAGACCCACTTCAGAACTAGAGACACATACAGACTGAAAGTAAGGGGATGGAAAAAGATATTCCATGCAAATGGAAACCAAAAGAAAGCTGGAGTAGCAATTCTCATATCAGACAAAATAGACTTTAAAATGAGGACTATTAAAAGGGACAAAGAAGGACACTACATAATGATCAAGGGATCGATCCAAGAAGAAGATATAACAATTGTAAATATTTATGCACCCAACATAGGAGCACCTCAATACATAAGGCAAATACTAACAACCATAAAAGGGGAGATCAACAGTAACACATTCATAGTAGGGGACTTTAACACCCCACTTTCACCCATGGACAGATCATACAAAATGAAAATAAATAGGGAAACACAAGCTTTAAATGATACATTAAACAAGATGGACTTAATTGATATTTATAGGACACTCCATCCAAAAACAACAGAATACACATTTTTCTCAAGTGCTCATGGAACATTCTCCAGGATAGATCATATCTTGGGTCACAAATCAAGCCTTGGTAAATTTAAGAAAACTGAAATTGTATCAAGTATCTTTTCCGACCACAATGCCATGAGACTAGATATCAATTACAGGAAAAGATCTGTAAAAAATACAAACACATGGAGGCTAAACAATACACTACTTAATAACGAAGTGATCACTGAAGAAATCAAAGAGGAAATAAAAAAATACCTAGAAACAAATGACAATGGAGACACAACGACCCAAAACCTATGGGATGCAGCAAAAGCAGTTCTAAGGGGGAAGTTTATAGCAATACAAGCCCACCTTAAGAAGCAGGAAACATCTCGAATAAACAACCTAACCTTGCACCTCAAGCAATTAGAGAAAGAAGAACAAAAAAACCCCAAAGCTAGCAGAAGGAAAGAAATCATAAAAATCAGATCAGAAATAAATGAAAAAGAAATGAAGGAAACAATAGCAAAGATCAATAAAACTAAAAGCTGGTTCTTTGAGAAGATAAACAAAATAGATAAACCACTAGCCAGACTCATCAAGAAAAAAAGGGAGAAGACTCAAATCAATAGAATTAGAAATGAAAAAGGAGAAGTAACAACTGACACTGCAGAAATAAAAAAAATCATGAGAGATTATTACAAGCAACTCTATGCCAATAAAATGGACAATCTGGAAGAAATGGACAAATTCTTAGAAATGCACAACCTGCCAAGACTGAATCAGGAAGAAATAGAAAATATGAACAGACCAATCACAAGCACTGAAATTGAAACTGTGATTAAAAACCTTCCAACAAACAAAAGCCCAGGACCAGATGGCTTCACAGGTGAATTCTATCAAACGTTTAGAGAAGAGCTAACACCTATCCTTCTCAAACTCTTCCAAAATATAGCAGAGGGAGGAACACTCCCAAATTCCTTCTACGAAGCCACCATCACCTTGATACCAAAACCAGACAAGGATGTCACAAAGAAAGAAAACTACAGGCCAATATCACTGATGAACATAGATGCAAAAATCCTCAACAAAATACTAGCAAACAGAATCCAACAGCACATTAAAAGGATCATACACCATGATCAAGTGGGGTTTATTCCAGGAATGCAAGGATTCTTCAATATACGCAAATCTATCAATGTGATAAACCATATTAACAAATTGAAGGAGAAAAACCATATGATCATCTCAATAGATGCAGAGAAAGCTTTCGACAAAATTCAACACCCATTTATGATAAAAACCCTCCAGAAAGTAGGCATAGAGGGAACTTTCCTAAACATAATAAAAGCCATATATGACAAGCCCACAGCAAACATCATCCTCAATGGTGAAAAACTGAAAGCATTTCCACTAAGATCAGGAACAAGACAAGGTTACCCACTCTCACCACTCTTATTCAACATAGTTTTGGAAGTTTTAGCCACAGCAATCAGAGAAGAAAAGGAAATAAAAGGAATCCAAATCGGAAAAGAAGAAGTAAAGCTGTCACTGTTTGCAGATGACATGATACTATACATAGAGAATCCTAAAGATGCTACCAGAAAACTACTAGAGCTAATCAATGAATTTGGTAAAGTAGCAGGATACAAAATTAATGCACAGAAATCTCTGGCATTCCTATATACTAATGATGAAAAATCTGAAAGTGAAATCAAGAAAACACTCCCATTTACCATTGCAACAAAAAGAATAAAATATCTAGGAATAAACCTACCTAAGGATACGAAAGACCTGTATGCAGAAAATTATAAGACACTGATGAAAGAAATTAACGATGATACAAATAGATGGAGAGATATACCATGTTCTTGGATGGGAAGAATCAACATTGTGAAAATGACTCTACTACCCAAAGCAATCTACAGATTCAATGCAATCCCTATCAAACTACCACTGGCATTTTTCACAGAACTAGAACAAAAAATTTCGCAGTTTGTATGGAAACACAAAAGACCCCGAATAGCCAAAGCAATCTTGAGAACGAAAAAAGGAGCTGGAGGAATAAGGCTCCCTGACTTCAGACTATATTACAAAGCAACAGTAATCAAGACAGTATGGTACTGGCACAAAAACAGAAAGATAGATCAGTGGAACAGGATAGAAAGCCCAGAGATAAACCCACGCACATATGGACACCTTATCTTTGATAAAGGAGGCAGGAATGTACAGTGGAGAAAGGACAGCCTCTTCAATAAATGGTGCTGGGAAAACTGGACAGGTACATGTAAAAGTATGAGATTAGATCACTCCCTAACACCATACACAAAAATAAGCTCAAAATGGATTAAAGACCTAAATGTAAGGCCAGAAACTATCAAACTCTTAGAAGAAAACATAGGAAGAACACTCTATGACATAAATCACAGCAAGATCCTTTCTGACCCACCTCCTAGAGTAATGGAAATAAAAACAAAAATAAACAACTGGGACCTAATGAAACTTCAAAGCTTTTGCACAGCAAAGGAAACCATAACCAAGACCAAAAGACAACCCTCAGAATGGGAGAAAACATTTGCAAATGAAGCAACTGACAAAGGATTAATCTCCAAAATTTACAAGCAGCTCATGCAGCTCAATAACAAAAAAACAAACAACCCCATCCAAAAATGGGCAGAAGACCTAAATAGACATTTCTCCAAAGAAGATATACAGAATGCCAACAAACACATGAAAGAATGCTCAACATCATTAATCATTAGAGAAATGCAAATCAAAACTACAATGAGATATCATCTCACACCAGTCAGAATGGCCATCATCAAAAAATCTAGAAACAATAAATGCTGGAGAGGGTGTGGAGAAAAGGGGACACTCTTGCACTGCTGGTGGGAATGTGAATTGGTTCAGCCACTGTGGAGAACAGTATGGAGGTTCCTTAAAAAACTACAGATAGAATTACCATATGACCCAGCAATCCCACTACTTGGCATATACCCTGAGAAAACCAAAATTCAAAAAGAGTCATGTACCAAAATGTTCATTGCAGCTCTATTTACAATAGCCAGGACATGGAAACAACCTAAGCGCCCATCATCGGATGAATGGATAAAGAAGATGTGGCACATATACACAATGGAATATTACTCAGCCTTAAAAAGAAATGAAATTGAGCTATTTGTAATGAGATGGATAGACCTAGAGTCTGTCATACAGAGTGAAGTAAGTCAGAAAGAAAAAGACAAATACCATATGCTAACACATATATATGGAATTTAAGGGAAAAAAATGTCATGAAGAACCTAGGGGTAAGATAGGAATAAAGACGCAGACCTACTGGAGAACGGACTTGAGGGTATGGGGAGGGGGAGGGGTGAGTTTTGATAGGGCGAGAGAGAGTCATGGACATATACACACTAACAAACGTAGTAAGGTAGATAGCTGGGGGGAAGCAGCCGCAAGGCACAGGGATATTAGCTCGGTGCTTTGTGACAGCCTGGAAGGGTGGGATGGGGAGAGCAGGAGGGAGGGAGACGCAAGAGGGAAGACATATGGGAACATATGTATATGTATAGCTGATTCACTTTGTTATAAAGCAGAAACTAACACACCATTGTAAAGCAATTATACCCCAATAAAGATGTTTAAAAAAAAAAAAAAAAAGACAACCCTCAGAATGGGAGAAAACATTTGCAAATGAAGCAACTGACAAAGGATTAATCTCCAAAATTTACAAGCAGCTCATGCAGCTCAATAACAAAAAAACAAACAACCCCATCCAAAAAAAAAAAAAAAAAAAAATTCACATTCAAACTTTTCTGAATGTGTTCAAAGCATTGTTTTAGAGTTGGATCATTCTAATCAGGATTCAAACCAGGTAGGCAGGAATAAAGAGGTAGACATAGAGAATGGACTTGACATGGGGTGGGAGGGCGAAGCTGGGGCGAAGTGAGAGTAGCACTGACATATGTACACTACTGAATGTAAAATAGTTGGCTGGTGGGAAGCAGCAGCATAGCACAGGGAGATCAGCTCTGTGCTTTGAGATAACCTAGAGGGGTTGGGATAGGATGGGAGGGAGGCTCAAAAGGGAGGGGACATGGGCACATGTGTATGCATACGGCTGATTCTCTTTGTTGTGCAACAGAAACTAACACAGTACTGTGAAGCAATTGTACTCCAATAAAGATCTATTTAAAAAATTTTAGTTGATGGCTCTTTATATCAGCTTCTTCTCCAACTTTTTTTTTCATACTAATGATTTTTGAAGAAAGACATTTGTCCCGTAGAACACGCCACAGTCTGGATTTGACTGATTGCTTCTTCCTGACGTCATTTACTTTGTTCTCCTATCCTTCATTTCTCCAATAACCTGGTAGTTAGCTCCTGCATAGACTCTGGCAGGAACAAGGCACGGGTGGTTCTGTGTGTTCTGGCAGAAGTCACACGCTGTCTACTTGCCACTCTTTGTAATGTTAAAATGGATCTGAGACTCAGGCTATGCCCTCCATTATGAAGTTTTTCATCCATTTTCACCTATAGCTCTCAGCAAATGTTGATGAGGTTGCAAAACAGATGGTTAAAAATTATATTATTCCTTGTGTAAAATTATTTAGGATTTTTCTATAAAAGAGAATTTTCCTTCATGACTATTTATTTGATTACTTCGAAGTATAGTTTATTTCGAAGGAAATATAGAAGGAAGGCAGGATGAATGCTCAGTTCTTTCCATTTATCAGTTTTAAAAGTAATGAATTGGTGCCCTAGTAGTCTCCAAAATTATTTAGGTATCATTACAGATTTACGTCTTTTTATATATTCACTGTATTTCAAGACATGGCAGATATTATAATAATTAGTTATGTTATATATTAATATAATAATATTGTTTATATTACGTATATTGTTTTCAAATTATCTCACCTTAGGCCAAGCTCCTCAAATTGGTCCTGTGTCCTTTTGACATATCCCTTTGATAGCTTTCTCACTTTCTTGCACAAAAGTTGTCCCACAATCATCTTATGCATTTTCTACCCTAGACCTTGGTCAGTTCTCCAAGGTGCTGTGGTTTCTTTATTGAGGAGTGATATTTAGATAGCACAGATTCATTGCTATGGGTGCTCATTTCTCCTGGGTTAAATAGATTCTAGATTTTTCAGGAGACAGAGTTATAAGATACACATTATTTTAAAATAAAGCTATATGAGTTCATATTAACATTTTAAGTTTAAATTAAGAATGAGTTTTACTTATTTTATTTTATGCTTTATCGCTTTTCTATTATGCTGAAAATATTGATTCCTAATGATATTAACATAATATCTTATTTACTTTAACCTGAAAATACACAATAGTTTTAACATAACAATGCCAAAGTTAGTATTAATGACAAGACCATAAAATGTACTGAAGCAATGGGGATTTGGTAATAATCCTATTTTCCATGTAGTTTAAAGTTTTTTTCTGTATGGTTATGTCACCCACGTAATATAGAGTTAGTTTTGGTTTGTTTTACGAATTTCTTTGGTTCTGTTAATTTAATTATTTTAAATTATATAAAATTTTTGCATGCTTTCAAATTAAAAATTGTACAACAGTTACATTTACAAAGTCTCATTTCCATCCTGTTTTCTCTCCCCTTTTTCCTTTCTTCCCTAACAGGTAAAGTTTTTATAAAAATAGTATTAGTTTTTAGTTTATGCTTCCATTGTTTCTTTTTGTTAATAAGAGCAAATACCTCTGTGTGTGTGTGTATAATATTTCCACCTTTCTATACTTACACCAAATGCATCACTATATACATTGTTCTACATTTTGCTTTCTTTCACTTAAAAGCATATACTGGAGATCACTTGATATGAATTGTGTCCCTCCAAAATTCATATGTTGTAGCCCTAACTCCCAGTGTGATTGCATGTGGAAAAAGTAAGAAGATAATTAAGGTTAAATGAGGTCATAAGGGTGGGGCCCCAATCTGATAGGAATGGTGTCCTTATAAGAAGAGGAAGAGACACCAAAGGTCTCTCTCTCTCTGTGCACTGAGAAAAGATCCAGGGAATGAACAGTGGGAAAATGGCCAGCTGCAAATAAGGAGAGGTCTCACCAGACACCAACCCTATTGGCACATTGATCTTGGACTTTACAGCTTTCAGAACTATGAGAAAATAA
Source organism: Phocoena sinus (assembly GCF_008692025.1). NCBI lineage: Eukaryota > Metazoa > Chordata > Mammalia > Artiodactyla > Phocoenidae > Phocoena > Phocoena sinus. Next base: position 86,361,980 of record NC_045772.1, read on the forward strand.
CTTCCTGTTGTTTAAGCCCCTCAGTCCAGGGTGTTTTGTTATGACAGCCAGTACTGACTAATATACTTGGTAACATTAGAGAGAGATTTTCCCCATTTGTCCATACAGCTGCATAATATTCTATTATGTGGGTTTACTATAGTTTATTTAACCAGCTCCTACTGATGTACATTTAGACTGCTTGTAGTCTTTTACTATTGTAACTAATGTCACAGTGATTGAACATCCATAAGATTAGACTTACTTCATACTTTTGCTAACACATTTTTGACATCAATTCCTAGAAGTGGGATTGCTAGGTCAAAAGATAAGTAAGTCTTTATGTAATTTTGTTAGTTATTGCCAAATATCCCTCTCCAGAAATAGTATAATTTTCATAACAGCAGTGTATAAGTGTATCGATTTTCTATTTGTATTGTAATACATGACAAACAACATTTGGTAATTTGCCTATCTGATAAGTAATAATCAGTATCAGTGTAGTTTTAATTTGTACTCTTCTTATTATGAGGGGTCTTTACCATCTTGTTATATATTAAGAGGTATTTACATTTATTTTTCCATGAAATGGTTGTTTATATCTTTTACCCCATTTTCTCTTAGGGTGTTGATCTTTTTGTTCTCAGTACTTAGGCGTTCTCCTTATAATAGGGATATTAGCCACCTGTCTGTTATATACATTGAAAAAAATTGTATGTAGTTTGTCATTTGCTTTATGATATTTTTGTCATTTTCAAGTATATATATTTTTTATTTTTTATACAATTTGGAAGGTTACTTTCCATTTATAAGATATTGGCTATATTCCCCATGTTGTATAATATATCCTTGAGCCTATCTTTTACCCGGTAGTTTGTGTCTACCACTCCCTCATCCCTATATTGCCCCACCACCACTGGTAACCACTAGTTTGTTCTCTATATCTGTGAGTCTACTTTTTTTGGGTTATATTCACTAGTTTGCTGTATTTTTTAGATTCCACATATAAATGGTATCATACAGTATTAAGTATATTTTCATTTTTATGGAATCAACTTTATCAATTATTTCTTTTACTTGAGATCTTTTTCACACTGTAGGTTATATCTGTGTTCTCAAAGGGAGGTAGATAGATTAATTACAGCCAGGGATGTACTTCAGGCTCAATAGCCTTTTTTCTAGATAATCTCTGTTTTTATATTGTAGAATTAGAGCCAGCCATGATGGCTTAAACCTCCATTTTTGTTGTTTTCCCAATTTTATCAGGATTATATTCTATCTTCACATATATCCATTTTTATATCAAGATTTATGTAAACCATAAGATTTATATAAAGCTCTGAATTTGTTTTTCTTCCAGGTAGTTCCTCTCTGTCAAGTTACAGAGGAACATTTACAATGGTTTTTACTATCTTCTTTAGAATATAAACTCTTTAAGGACAAAAACCTCATCTAACTTAATCACTCTGTTTTTTATGGGTTTTAACTAAAGAATATTGAAAAATCTGGTAGTCAGAAGAAATCATTCCTATTACGTTTAACAAATTGTGAATTCAAATCCACACTTTGATAGTTTGAATGATCTTATCTTTCTACCAATGATATATCCTAGTATTGAGAGTAGCTCAAAAGAATTCCTTCCATCTAATAACTTAAAAAATTATATTTAGACTTCAGCTTTTCTTACTGATTTAATTTTTGCTTTCCTCTCAGAGGGCTCTTTATAACAGCAATGGATTTTTTGACACTAGACCCATGCTAGATGAGACAAGATTGTTAAAAAATGCCACTACTCTTATAATCACTTTATCATGGGTACAGCATTGGTTCTCAATATTTCTGAAAAAAAGGAAGAGTGTAGTCAAGGAAAAGAGGGAGGGAAGAAAGATATGAAGGAGGGAAGAAGATTAAAAGAACAGGGATCTACTACTGACATCATTCAGTTATGTGTCATAATTCTGTAAAAATATTTAGAAAATTATTCAAAATACACTTGTAATGGCTACCATAATTAAAGCATAGATTATACTTACCAAGAACTCTTACTGCTAAGGTGTAGATACCCAGGGCAAAAGACTTAAGTTGTGGCTTAATGCACCTAAAATCAACAAAAGCATTATGATAAAAAATATAATAGTACATTAAAGCAAATAGTAATGTCAGTGATAATCTACTGAACACACATGAAATGATGTTAGAATTCAAGTAGCATTTATGGAGAATCCACTAGTATTCTAGCATAGGGAAAGCAAATTATGTAAAAGCCTTGTTCCATTATATGCAGTGTATCGAGGAATTTATAGTTAATATTTCTAAAAGGTAAATCACTCTTACATGACATATTCAAATGGTGTTAGGTAAAGTAAAATCAGATTTAATCAGTAAAATAACAAGGACTCACAGGGAAAAAAACTCTAAGAAATTATAAGAATTTGAGGCACAGTAAAGGATTAATAACCTATAAGTAGTTTTTGTGGGGTTTGGTCTAAAAGCACAGGACCCTATTGACTCAAGTTGAATCAGAATAATTGTGACATGTTAAGTGTTTTTGCTAAATAGTGGGGACCTGAATTTACCAGTCAAGTACAAAAGTACCTAAAATAACAAGACCATCCTTAATATGACTGTATAACTTTAACTGATGGATTGGCCTATAGATTTTAGATGTATAATCATGAGGATATATAATAACTACTGAGTGTTAACCATAGTAGTAAGTTCTTCATATGTATAATATTTAGTCTCTGCTTTAAAAGAGTCTAAAATTACAACTCTTCCCCTTGAAGCAAATGACATTTTCTTCTGACATCAAAATAAAGTGTGGTGCATTTGAGGGACTGGCGGTAAGGAAAATTCTTCCTCTATTGGCCTGATTATTCACTTGACCCAGGTGACTACTTGGCACAAGGTAAGCAAATGTTGGAGAAATAGGTACCCATGAAGAATGATCCTGGTCTGAGAATTCTGGGGCAATGCTTTCCCATCAAACCCATGTTTCCATTTGAAAGCATCAATATCTCATGTTCTCCTTAAGCCCTTTTACAAAAACAGATTTCTGGATGTTAGAACCTATCTTCTGTAGATCTTTCCTAATCAATTTCTATAATATAAGTTGTGGGAAATTAAAGCTATATACAATATTTTGATTACTTTCATTTTAGAAAAACTTAATATCCATCTTTTGATATATGAATTAATTTCAAAATCACATAATCCATCTCAAAAGATTGATTTACAATAAAATTTGACTTTTCATGTTTAACAATTTTATCGAAATTTGTAATATCTTTAGGTGATTTCGATCAGTTGTTTAACAGTAATACTTACAACACTAATTCAATGAGGAGGAAAATTTTATCACTGAAAATACTTGTTACAAAACTATTTTTTTTTTTTTCCCGCAGTATGCGGGTCTCTCACTGCTGCGGCCTCTCCCGTTGCGGAGCACAGGCTCCGGGTGCGCAGGCTCAGCGGCCATGGCTCACGGGCCCAGCCGCTCCGTGGCATGTGGGATCCTCCCGGACCGGGGCACGAACCTGTGTCCCCTGCATCGGCAGGCGGACTCTCAACCACTGCGCCACCAGGGAAGCCCAAAACTAATATTTTAAAATTTGAATTTACTTATATATTTTATCGAGATCTAGGATAGGAGAGCCAATAAAAACTGTTCAAGCATAAATTATAACAGAAAAACTTCTATTCAACCACATTATCTATATAAAAACCTAAAGTGGGAAAAGCATAAAAGTAGAACAAGTTTCCTAAGAGAGCCGTAAGGAATCATAATGATTCCACAGAGCAGAGTTTGAAATCACTGCTGTAGATGATCACAGTATGTCATGTTAAAATTGGGGCAGGGAGAATCAGTGTTCACCTCAGAAGCAATATGTATCCAGGTATCCCGCCTAGAGATAAAGTATAGGATGTGATGACTGAAATTACAAGGAAATACAGAAACATTTGGGGACATCCATTATCTTTTTGACATCTGCCCACCATGCCTGAGGAATTTCCTGATTCTGAGGTGGCAATTCCCACACAGGTGCAGTTATTAAATATCTGTAACACAATAGGGGAAAATCCAATTATTGAGGTAACTTGTATATAAAATTAAAGACAACTATTTATTTTAAAAGAATTTATAGTATACATTTATTTCATAAACAATGGGGAAGTTTTTATTTTTCTGTGTTAGAATATATCAAGCAAAGCAAAATCTAGAGAGACATTTCATTATCCAAAGAGCAGATGGTCTACAAACTATTGAACCTATAGAACCATCTCCAAGCAAATCCCACCAAAGCCAACAGTACCTTATGTTCTTCTCTACCACTTCTAAGTCTAAGCCACCATTTTTGCTTGCTTTGATTATCGCAATGGTCTCTTCATGTTCAACATGTTTCTACTCTCTTTTCCACAATAACCCAAGTGAGCCTTTAAAAACAGCAGTCAGATTGCATCACTATTCTCAACCTTCCAATGACTTCCCATTGTACTTGGATAAAATCCCAAATCCTTATAGTGGCTTCCACACTATCCATGATGCAGCTCCTGAATCCCACTCTGATCTCATCGCCCAATGATCTTCCTCCTCTCCTTCTACTTCAGCCACACACATGGGTGTCTGTGGGGCCTTGGCCAACCCTCAAACATGGTGAGTCTACCCAGGCCTCATGGCCTTCCTATTTTCTCTGCTGAGCAATTCTTCTAGGCAGTTACATGGCCAGCACACACACTTCAGGTCTCTGGCATGCAGTGTTTTCAATAAATGGAAACTCTGGTTAAGAAAAATCTTCCAGTGCAACTAGAGATTATCATATTAAGTGAAGTAAGTCAGAAAGAGAAAGAGAAATGCCATATGATATCCCTTATATGTGGAACCAAAATACGACACAAATGAACCTATCTATGAAATAGAAACAGTCACGGACATAGAGAACAGACTGGTGGTTGCCAAGGGGGAAGGGTTTAGGGGAGGGATGGAGTGAGAGGTTGGGGTTAGCATATATAAGCTATTATAATATAGAATGGATAAAAAACAAGGTCCTACTGTATAGCACTGGGAATTATATTCAATATCCTATGATAATAAAGGAAAAGAATATTTTTTTAAAAAGAATGTATATATATGTATGACTGAACCACCTTGCTATACAGCAGTAATGAACACAACATTGTAAATAACTGTACTTCAATTAAAAAAAAAAAAGTAAATCCAAAGTAAAAGAGAAAAAGGAAAGAAAAACCTTCAAGCAGTTTGGGCCAAGGAGTAGAAGCCAAAGATCGGGCTTGGGGGAGGAAAGGAAAGAAGGAAGAAAACGAAGGGAAGGTGAAAACTCAGATTTCAGATGGGTGGGTGGTCTTATATCACTGTTGCTAGAGACCAATCCTTTCTTCTCTGAATAAAATGTCAAAAATAATAAACAGAGAAAATCAACAAGGATGAATTTGTCTACAGAAGTGTTTGCCTAAGCATTCTTATCTAGTTGATAAAAATACATAAATATATGTGTGGTTTAATTTTCAGCCCTCTAGGACTGTCAAATACAGGCAGATTTCATCAGCCACAAGTATAAAGCCATCCAGTCACTGTGCCATATACACAACGAGTGTAAGGAAGAATCTCTGCTTGGGACAGGGATGTAAAGGTGTGATTAGGCGGATGAATCTATTAATGATTGAAGTACATAATACTGTTCACAGCTGGTTTCCTACCTATAGTTCCACCCTCATCTTCCTCTTACACCCTACAGGAACCCTTCATTCCAGCCACCTACTCTTTTAATCATTACACACATTAGCTTGATATCTTGGGCAGAGCTGTCCCAGAACCATCAACCTCCTCACAATTGGATCCCTGACCCCTGGGTCTAGACCTTTTGGGCTAGACTTCCTAATACTGGCCTCTATTTGCCCTGTCCTCTAAAACCTGCAAGGACCAGGGGTCAGGAGAGATGGATCCCAATGCAGATGTTACTATATGATCTTGTGACTGAGACTTTCTCATTTGAAGCTAACATTCCTTATAAACAAAATGAGAGAACTAGATTATATAATTACAGAGTTCCTCCAGCCTATTTCATTATTCTAATTCTGATGGTAATTCTTCCAACAACTCTAGTTCTACTAGCAATGCTTATATTTCCTGTCTCCACACAAAAGAACAAGGGCAGAGTCAAAGCCAGGGATTCGACCGGTGTGGTCTGCTCCTAGGTTGGTCCCTGAGCCCCCATAGGATTGTATAGTTAAGCATTGTCGCAGGCCTGTGGTCACACACTTTAGAGAAGATGTCTTACAGTAGTCTTTCCACTCCCGGTGGAGGTTTGACAACCAGCAAGGCAAGCCGATGCATATGTAATTCCATTTGCACCACACATGGGTTCCCATTTTGTCTCTGAACATTTGCATCTTGAGTTGCAATCTGAAAAGAGAGCTCGTTCATGATAAGAGACAGGTTTGGTTCTGAAAAGAAATGTAATGGTATAAAATATTACCTCTTAGTAGGCAGCACCCTAATACTTGCAAAAATCAATGTTCTTGGGTGACATAAATGGCACTGCCAACAACGTTTGCTTTGGGGGAACACAATTGTCATCAGAAATGCCAGCTTCTGATCATTAAATGTGAATCCACTATTAAATAGCTTTCTCTTGAAAGTTATCTTTCTAGGTTTACAACTTCACATGATACCCAGTTCTTGGCTGATGGCTTTTACTAACAACTACTGACTCTAGAATCTTCTAATATTTTTCTATGCAGTGATGTATGAAAACAACTAACAAGATAGAAAAGTAAAGTAAACCTTAAGAGCAATTTATGACATTACTCTTATTATATATCAATATAATAACAACTTATATGATATTCCATCTCATAGAACTACTATGGATTTTGTCACCTCAAATGTAAAAGCAAAAGACCTTTGAGATGTCTTCTAGCAGGATGAAAGGGTGTTTAACTAGGCCTCCTAAGAAGTCATCCAGGGATATGTCATCTTATTCTCTTCTCTAAGGCGTTAAGTTTTAACTGAGACTGTGTTGTAGTATCTGAAAGTATAAATGTGTCTTTGAAAGCCTAGAATCAGACCACTATGGACACTGTAGGGCTGAGATTTTAGAAGGTTAGAGCTAAAAGAACCGTGAGTGTGATCTAGGCCAACTTCTCATTGGGCAAATCAGGAAAGTCAGGTCCAAAGTAGGCAGATAATTTGCTCAAATTCACGTTTGTTAGTGACAAACCCAGAATTAGAACCCTTCCAGGCCTCTGGATTCTACATTTTTGTCTTGCATCAGACTTATTCTCATCATTGCAGAAGAAAAATTTCTTCCACTATCATATCTAAAGCTTATCTATAGTGTTCCTGTTTAATGTCCAGAATCAAAACAGCCTTGTGGAACAAAGAAACTCTGGATAACCCCTGGAGAGCATGTTTATTTTATAAAGCCAATTCTTTTATATTACTGAAGGTACATTAAACTTATCACTTAGGGCAATCTTGAAGCAGAAATTAATTGCATGTATGTTTTATGTAGGATGTGTTGACAGTAGAGTTGTTATTTAAATTTTTAATTATGAGTTTTATCAAATATGCCAGAATGTTTATGCTGAAATGAGATTTTTCTTTCAAAATAGCCATGTTGGGAGGGGAGAGATTTCCCCAGTGATGTTGCTTTTTCTTTGGCTCCTTCCAGTAACAAAGCTGCTCTTAAAGGTTAAATCTTTGCCACTGTTGAGAATATTCTAAAAAGACATGGAAAGCAATTTCAAAAGAGGGGTTTTAAACAATGATAGCATTATTGCAATATAGTTATAGTCTTTTGAGATGAACTGCTTTCAGGGGCTAGTATTCAATGAATAATTATTTTGTATAAAAATATTTAATCTTTTATTATCATCTGAGTATACTTTAATGTAAATCTCAAAATTTTTCTGTTGTTGTCTACTTACATATTTGCTTTGGCTTAAAGATAGCATAATGTTGTAGAAAGAACATTATACTTTGAGGAAGTTATTTGACCTTTCTAATCTCAGTTCCCTTTAAACGTGGGTAAAAAAACTTACTTCATAAAGGCATCTGAAGGTAGAAGTGAGATAATAAAACTAAGGTGTTTTCTAAATTGCAAAACATAAAGTACTTTACCACTGTCCATCCACCATGAGGATCTTAGGGATAGTAAAAGATGGCACAGGGCTTCTCCTCGCTCCAGAATCTTCTTGCAGCTACAACTAACATTCTTAATCTACATTGCTCACTGTTACCAAGGCAACACTACACTCCATTAAGTCTAACTGTTGCTTTGATAACTCTTAGAAGCAACGATATATGAAGTTTGCATTCATTAATTTTCCTGAACATTTTAGATGGCAAAAGTATAATTGATGTTCACTTAACAGGGGAAACCAGGATAATGAAGGTAATGGAACATGAACACAAGACAGATAGATAAATGTGGAAGGAAGCTGGAGAGCAAGCAGTGAGCAAGAAGCAACTGAACCATCAGGAAACAGAACATAATGTCAGGAGTGTTGGCCTTTGAACCACAGGCGAAATTTTAGGCAGTCAGGCAGATACAATCAGGGAGGCTGGCCTGGCAACTAGTAGCAGCTCAATAACTTTTTTTAAAACAAATAATGTATAGATAGGTGGAAGGATGAAGAGAACTGCCTCTGGTAACTCAGGTTCAGGGTAGAGTGATAGCAAGGACTCTTGGAGGGGAAGGGTGAAGTAGTTTTAAGACCCAGCCTTTAGACTCTGGAAACGAATCACCCACCCCAGGCAGGATGGCATAAGTCTGAAAGCATCAATAAATATTCTTGTGATCAGCTGCAGAGAGCTAAAGAGAACTGGAATGTGGGTCACTGGGTTGAGGGATAGCCATTTTCTCCTGAAATTTCCCTTGATTTGAGTAACAGAGACTAAAAAGCGTGGCACAGAGACCATTCCAGTTATCTAGGTGTTCAAAGAAAAAAAATACAATTGTTTCCATGAGTGGCACATCTATTTTGTGCCAGGTAAGTACTAATCACTTCCGTGTATATCATCTCGCCTTACAAAACCTTAAGAGGCAGTTATTATTTCTATTTTTAAAATGCAAAAGTTGAGGCTACGTTAAATAACTCATACAATGTCACTTCACTAAGAATGGGTAGAGGCAAAATTCAAGGTCTGTATTTTCCACTATCAGGTTGCTGCCCTAAAGTAAGATGTGGATTTGGCATTCTCTATATTTCTCTAACACATTCAAATTCAAAGGAAATGACAGATTTTGGTGACAATAACAGCTTACATGTCATAAGCATTGTCCACTATTCCATAATATCCACTATCCCATAATAAAACATTAACTTCTTTTTCTTAGTTACAATGCTTAAAAATTAAATTATCTTATTTTGAAACTCTATCCATAATTTGATTAAACAAGGCAATCTCCTCAGATTACTTAATGAGTGAACATACCCTTGGTAGGAGACTGTTAGTCCTGCCACATCAGAATTTTCACAGCCCAATGCAAAAAGGGAAAGGAATAGGAGGTACCCAAGGACAGATGATCCCAAGTAGAGCTTTGCAGCTCCACACACACTGATTCTGAATTTTTTCATGACTATCCCCCCAGAGAATATTCCAAAGGCCACTGCAGGTATATTGATGAGCCCTGAGGAAAAAGAAAATTTTGTGAATCTCTAAAAGAAATACGAGTACACTCACACAAACTTTCTAAGGGATTATACAAAATTATACAATAGTTTCTGACGTATTATTAACTACTTGGCTAATTTAAGTTATAGAAACATAGAAATATTTAATAATTAGTTAATAGTTACTCTCCTGTTTCAAGATGACTAAACTATGACATGATTTCAAAAAGATTAGTAGCACATTTCACATATACTGCCAGCGTGATTCTCCCTCTCAAGTTCCCTAGGATCTATAAGCTGTCCATGAAGGGCCAGTGTGATGGCGAAGTTCCTGGACAGCGTGTGAGATGTGCTTCTTTTCTTTCATCTTAGGTATTGTTGAGTCATTTAATGAGGTAGAAATTTCACATTGATTTCTTCATTGCACACCTTTTCCATTCACACCATAAAATGTGTCTCTCTTACTGTGTTGGTCAAAAAGTTCATTTGGTTTAAAGTAAAAATAAGACATTTTTCATTTTCACCAAGAACTTTATTGAACAACGTAGTCAGTAACCAAACAAACTTTTGGCCAACCCGATAAAATGTTTACCATCTAAATATTCCAACTGGAAACATTAGCTATAATTTAATCCTAGCACCTACAGTTTGTTTCAGTTTATTTTATATGATTTCTCTTGAATTTAATATTTATGTTTATCCAAATATCAGGAAAGCTACAAGATAGTTTATTATTATATATTTTAGTATTATTATTATTACTATTATTATTTCAGCACACTTGTTCAAGTTAAAGACCCTATTCTTTGTTACTATCCCAAACAAGAGTTATGAGGAATGTGTAAACTGTTTCGAGATGCTCAGCAGAATTACGATATAAACTGGAAACTTTGATTCCCATACAGGTGCATGAAAGCCTTAGCCATTAGGATGAAACAGTAATGAGTTATAGTAATAATAGTACTTTAGGATGTTTTTAAAGCCTTTTTCCCAGTGAAGTAAAAGTCTTGGTTATATCATGGACCCTCACAATATTACTCTAATGTTAGAAGAAATAAGTATTAAGATTTTTATTTTACAGAGAGAAAAAAGTGCAAGAAAAATTTACATATTCATATAACCATTTGGGTGCAGACAAAGAAGTAAAATTAGCCATCCTTCTTGGGCATAATAAGAGGTTTTTTTTCCCTCACAAATTAAGATAGTTTTCCATCACCTCACAGGTTTTTACTGTAACTTTACTTAATTCTAGAACACATCATAATACAATTCTAAATTTACTATGCTAGCTTAGCCACAAAAATAATAATGCTTTCTCTTATGATCATTTTTTCTCAAACCTCTTAATTTTTCCTTATTTGTGTAACATCTCCAAAAATTGAGAATGATAATCATTGCCAATGATAGTCAGTGTTGATGTATCTTGTCTACTACTTACTATCTTATTTAATCAAAAAATTTCAAGAAATTAAGCAAAAATAAAGAATTGCAATCTGTGTATTAAGAAGGAAAAGGAAAGATCATGTCCATGTAACTCATAGTGATAGGAAAAAGCCTAAATGAAAGATTCAGCTGTCTAATCACATTTCTTTCAGTAGAAATTGGAAGGAAATTTTTTTAAAGCCCATACCCTTTAAAAACAAAACAAAACCATTTTATCACATACTTTCTAGTCCCTGACTTTGAAAAATTATTGTTGTTTATTTTTCTTTCATTTTATTTGTAAAATTAACACAAGAAAATGCTATTTCTAAACTTTAGAAAGAATGTGACCAACATATAAAAACATGTACAGTAAAATAAATTTTCATTGGATCAGTCGGCCCTTGAACACTTTAGGGAAATTTCTGTTTATTCTTTCCTCCATGTCATATCAAATGCTTTCTCTGAGAGAAGGGAAATGTGTCTTTTTTGTGCCTTTCCCATATTTTATTACAGAAAGGGTCATTCTCCCATAATCCAAAGAAAAAAGCTGAAGGAGAAAAGAGGGGTAGGAAAGAAGAAGCGAAGAAAGGGAGAAAATATATTTGTTGAATGAGAGCTATGTGAATTTACAATCCATTTTATATGTCTTTTTCATCTTTATTTTAACCCAGTGATGCATTTCTTTTCACCATTCTATGGAAAATCAAAATAAATGTTAGGGATGTTGAATAATTTACCCACTTCCCTTACTCTGCTGTATCCCATACTTAATAATTTAAAATTACAATGCACTCAGGAAAGTATCCTAGTTATAATGACGTGGAATTACTAAACATTTTTACTTAGCTCTCACAAAAGTACTTGAATTATCTATAGATATGCCAGAAACTATGAGGAATTAGAGTTCCAGGCAACCTTTGATAGATGGCTCAAAAAATTCTGATGATGAGTTTGTTTGGCTCTCAGAGTCCATTTCAGTATACAGAGTAGGGTCATGGATTAAAAGAAATCAGTCAGCCACAATTCAAAAGATAATTATTAATCAGATTCTTCCTGGCAGTTTTCCAAAAATAATTATGCCCAGTGAGGAAATACAACTCAGAAGCTCAGGGGAAATAATGTTATTCCTGGCTATATCATGTATGTATGTATGTATGATACATATGCATGATATTGGGCAGGCCATTGAATCTCTCAGAATCTCACATTCTTTCATCTGTGCTAATTACTCTTAAAGATAATTTACAGGGTAAAACATACTTCATTTATTATCTACTTAATAAAGGAATGAGATTACATGTAATTTCATTTCTTTCTAAGTAACTTCCCCCCCAAAGACCCTTAATTTTCCTTTATGAAATGAACTTTTCAACTGGAAAATTTTAAAGAACTTATTCATCATTCTAGTGGGCGCAAAATCAAAGGCCCCCAATCTCTAAGCGTTATGCACATCTTGAATAATGAGAAATAAACATATACTTAAAGGTATGTTCTTCACTACAATTCATGGGGAGAAGATGGTCTCTTCATTTTGATAAATGAATGTTGACCTCCTTCACATAACACAAAAATACTTTGTATTATGTGAACATACTTTGAAAAAAATACTTTGAAATGGATTATAACCTAAATGTGAAAGTTAAAATAATCTACTAGGAGCAATATTTTTATTTTATTTTATTTTACATCTTTATTGGAGTATAATTGCTTTACAATGGTGTGTTAGTTTCTGCTTTATAACAAAGTGAATCAGTTATACATGTACATATGTTCCCATATCTCTTCCCTCTTGCGTCTCCCTCCCTATCTCACCCCTCCAGGCAGTCACAAAGCACTGAGCTGGTCTCCCTGTGCTATGTGGCTGCCTCCGACTAGCTATCTACCTTATGTTTGGTAGTGTATATATGTCCATGCCTCTCTCTCGCTTTGTCACAGGTTACCCTTCCCCCTCCCCATATCCTCAAGCCCATTCTCTAGTAGGTCTGTGTCTTTATTCCTGTCATGGTATTTTAATAGGGATTGCGTTAAACTTATAGATTGCCTTGGATAGTAAGGGCATTTTAGCAATATTCTTCCAATCCAAGAGTGTGGGATATCTTTCCATTTTTTGTATCATCTTCAATTTCCTTCATCAATGTTTCATAGTTTTCAGAGTATAGGATTTTTACCTACTAGGAGCAATATTAAGAAAACATTTTCGTAACCTTGGGGTTTGACAAAGATTTCTTAAAACAGGCTCAAAATACCACTAATGAAAGAGGAAAAGATTAAAATTGGACTTGATTAAAATTAAGAAGAGTGAAAAGGCAAATTGAAGTCTGTGAGGAAATATTTGCAAAACATATATTCAATAAAGAACTTGTATCAAGAAAAAATACAGTACGCCTACAAACCAATAAGAAAAAGATTGACAATCCAATTAAAATGGGCAAACGACTCAAACAGGATTAACAAAAGATAATGAAATGACCAACAAGCCTGGGAAAAAATGCTCAACATAGTCAGCAGATGAATGCAAATTAAGCCACAATAAGATACCATCACACCCCGTAAGAATGGTTACAGTGAAAAAGACTGACAATACCAAACATCAGAAGGATATGGAGCAATTGGAGCATTCTTACACTTCTAATGGGAGTAAACATTTGCACGACTCTTTGGTGAAATGTTTTGGCAATATCAGCCAGATCGAAACATATTCCCTATGATCCAGCAATTCTACTCCGGGATATAGCCAAGACAAATGAGTGAATCTGCCTACCAAATATGTGTGGAATGTTTGCGCAGTGTTACTTATGATAGCCCAAAGCAGTAAACAACCCAAATGTCCATCAACAAGAAAACAAACAAACTGTGGTATATTTATGTAACGGGATATTACACAGCAACGAGAAGAACAAACCACGACTACACGCAATAACATGAATGAATCTTGTAGATTTCACTTCCACTGAAAAAAGCTAGTTACAAAAGAGTACATAACTTACTCCATTTATATAAAGTTCAAAAACAGCCAAGCCTGATCGATAATGGTGGAGTTCAGAATAGTTATTAACTTGGAGAAGAGCACTGGGTAGGAGAAGTTTTGAGGGAGCCTTCTGGGGAACTGAATTGTGCTACGTGTTCTGGATAATGATCCACCACACAGATATACACATGTAAACATTTATCCAGCTGAGCTATACATTTAAGGTCTGTAGACCTAACTGTTGCTTATAAGTTATGTCTCTAAACACAAAAGAAATGTTAAAATAAAAAGAATGTCAAAATTTCATTCCTCTTCTAGTCTTCGTAAAGTCAGTATAAAGCTTTGATTGGCATGGATGGGGTGTGGGGTTAAAAAAAAACCCTAAAATATCAATATTTCTCCAGGTCAACCATTAAATAATAAAATTAAATTAATTTGAACCAATTAATGTTGAAAGTAAAATTCAACAGTGATTATAGCCTTCACATTTAGAATTTAGGGGAAGGACAGCAGTTCAAAGAGTCAATTAGAATTGCATCTGCTAAGTGCCCATTATCCAGGTTTATTATAAGAAATTTATACATCCCGAAATATGCTCAGCTGTTTCCCTCACACACACACACCCACCCTGGTCTCTTTCAGAGATAGATGAATAGAGCAATTTTTAAAATATTTTATGAAGAAGAAATTATTTTAAGCCATTGGAGTCTCCTATCATAAAGGAACATGTCCAAAGGAATAGAATATGTTTTATACTTTGAAACAGTAGCATTAAATAACACTTTTGTGGACTAAAGGAGCTAATCCAGGTTTTAAAGTATCCAATTGCTTACAGGATGGTGGTTATATATTTGGAGATTCTGGTTCTTCTTCATCTTTTTTTTTTGTCCTTGAATATGTCTCTTATTGGCTGTCCTGCTGGGCTAGAAACACAGTCCTTTTAAATAACCCAAATGCCAGGAATCAGAGAAGTCTTTCAACTCTGAGCAAACACAAACTTTGTTTTGCAATGCACACCTTTTAACCTGTCTGAATACTTACCTTTTGTAATCCTAGAAACTGTTCAGGTAAAATGGCCACTGTTATGAGGTTTCAGCTACACTTGAAAGACAAATATCCAGTACTAACAATCTCCTAATAAAATGCATATTTGGTCTATGTGATATTCTCGTGTCATTCACACATAGTTCTGAACAATTTTTGCTACAGAGTCGTACCACAGACTATCTAAATATTTTACTCTGCTAGATTTTTTCGCTTACTTTTTGAAATGCCACAAGTTACCTTCAGTCTAAATATTGGAACAATTTCTCTTAAATTACTGAGGATTAACAAGACACAGCTGATATTGCCTATTGGCAAGCAGAAGGACAGAGAAGCATTACCGATAACAAAGTTGGCCTTAGAGGATGACTGCCATAGTGTTGCTCAATGTACTTCGGTTTATAAGTCACCATGCCAAATAAGGAATTGAACTGAACGGTGCTTGCACACAAATATAAGAAGTACACTGGATTTCCAAAAAGACTCTTCAGTGATGGAAGAAAAATCTATGAGACAAAAATAGCATGGAGTAATTAAAGACAGTGTCACACTTGGCAGAAGATACAGCCATGGCATCAGGGCTTAGAGGCTGAGTCTCATTGTCATGGTTCTGAGGAGCATTTATAGCGTGGGTACACACACGCATTCTAGATATTAAGCCATTGGCACAAGTCAAGGCTGAGTTCCGGCCAGGCTCAGATCCAGACATAAGCACTCACTTCTACAGGCATAAAATCTAGATTATAAAATTAGAGTGTCAGACAGGAACAGATTCCTCTGATGTGGGTAAAAGACATAAGGGATAAGATACTCCCTCACCATTGAGCTGGGAGTCATGGACAGGACATTATGAACTTGAGTTTTCTGGTCTCTCTCCTTCAAACTTGGGTCATAGTGTGCAGAGAAGGGAATTGAAAGTTATCTCCAGTTAATTATTGTTAGAAATGAGCTTTGGCATTCTCCCTTCTTCTTTTACACAGCCACACAGAAATGTGATGATTTCTATAAATTGTCAGTATTGCTGGGCCAGTTGAGGGGGACCAATCTTTCTCATGGCCACCCTTTTCCATGTGGAGGTGTATTCACTAGAACATGTCTGACCTTTGGCCCTATGCCACACTCCTTTGATCACTAGTGGACACATGCACTGGAGCACATTTTCAAGTGGGTGGATGCCATCTGTTAAAAGGCCACAAGCCCTGAAGATTCACTCATTCTGTCCACCCAGGTGAATGTGAAACAGCCCTCCCAGGGAGGGGCAGTTGCAAGGTCTACACTGAGGAAGTGTAAAGGTGGGGACAGCAGCAAAGAAGGTTACAAGACTCTGGGTCAAGTTCTTCAATCAGTTTTCCCAGTAATAAAGCTGACTTTTTAATAATCTTCATTTCTTGCTTCCTGTATAGTTTCTCAGTTTTTTCTGAACACATGAAGTGGAGAGAGGGGTATTATTTATAGATTGCCTATAAAGTTTCAACAGGAAATGGAAAGTGTGTCAAAATCAAGGAGAATCTGGCTCACCTCTTGCCATTTCCATGATTTTTGCTTTTTCCTCCAAGAGGTGTTTGGTAGTCTGTGGGATCATCCATAATAAACTTAGATTTCTCAGAGGAGGAATTGGAATCCTCTCTGCTCCGGGGTCTTGGTAGACTCTTTGGTAAATACCAGAAAGGCACAGCTGCCAGAAGACTTATGCTTCCTGCTATTAGATAACCAAGCCACCAGGCACCCACCCACTGTGGGTCCTTTGGGGTGATGGTTATATGATCTGAAAAAGAGAGAGGGTGGCCAAAGAGCATATACAGCAAAGCTAGTGTGTTGAAGAGTCCTCTTTAAAAAAAAAAAAAAAATCCAAATGTTACCTCTACCACATCATAAAAATACCTAATAATTCATACATGATAACCTTTTCTAATCTGAACATTATTGTTATCTTGCTTTTTGAAGGAAAGAGGGTGTTTTCAGAGCATGATTATTTCTCCTTTGTTTCTTTGATGAAAAGTATAGAGTCTACATACTGGAAGGGGTCTCACTACTGCTCTGGGGCTTCTGTCTGGACCCATGACAGGAAAAAAGCACATGTGAGAAAGAATTATGAGGGCTTAAAACCTTCTGCCAGCTACCCCACATGAGTACCACTTTCATCTGATTTACATATTGAATGTTTGTCTAAGACTTTACTGGAAGAAACAGTTACGCCCTATGCCCTCTGGCCCAAATCTAGTCTGAGCCACTCAGAATGTTATTTATTAAATGATGATTGAGAATACTTCAGAGCTATTCCAGGTCCAAAGCAAGATTTGTATATGTAATTAAAACATCAATATCTAATCATCATAAAATTTTATTTTTGATACTATTTCTTATTTGACTAAAAGGTAAAGCATTGACAAAGTTTTTAACCAAATCAAGTTTTTTCTTCTATATAAGAACCTATGAAACATATTATTATACTCTACCTCTGCAACATTCTATGAGAATCCTTTGACAACTAGGCTCAATTGGTACTACGTTATACTCACTACAGTGTTTTAACTAGTTTACCACTGCATGTGCATTGCTTCCCTTTCACAATTTTTCTCTGTACCCACTCATCACACAACACTTTCTTATGTATATCAGTCTCCACGACCAGATTTTAAACTTCATGAAGTAAAGGAACGCAACTATTAGGTTGGCCAAAAAGTTCACTCTGGTTTTTCCATAACATCTACAGAAAAGCCGAGTGAACTTTTTGGCCAGCCCAATATCTTGTTCGCTGTGGTAGAATATCACTTGAGATAGAGTAGATGTGAAATAAATTTGGTAGTAATAATGGATAAATGAATAAATAAAATTTTTGGGAATGTGTATTCCAGCTTATTTGATTAAAAAAGAACAACTAGCCCAAGAGTTTTGCATTCTTTTTTAACACATGATAATCATTTATAATACACACTAATGACAATGCAATTCCAGAATTTATAAAAATGAAACTTGTTTCTTAGTTTTTTAACTGCCTTCTAGGGTGTCTTTAAAAAAAAACAGATGAATTTTATCTATGTCAAGGACTACATCTTATATAAGGAAAGAAACAAATTAATAAATATGGAAAGATGAGGCCTCCATTTATTCCTCCACAAGCATTCGCCCAGGAGGAAAGTTTAGTCTCACTATAATATGCCTTCTACTAAAACAGACTCGTACATTAATAAGGGAATTTTAGTTGCCAGAAGACTTTCAATCTTTGGCCTTTCTGACAAGTCCAGAAATATGTTATCAATTGATGCGACTGCAGTAAATGTTGATTCACCTGAAACCAACAAGAGCCAGCAATTAACCACAGTTGTTAGTCTTAACTAAGCTGGAATGCCTTTGAACTGGGAAACCAGAAGTGGAAACTAATACATCCGAATAACAAACTGTGGGTCATCCGGTTCTAATCACACCTATTTTTCATATCCCATACACATACAATCATGTGTGATGATTGTATCAGTAATAAGTTTTCCATGGATTATTTCCACTTTATGAAAGATTACCATCCTGTCATTTTATAAAAAGGCAACTTGATATTTTCTATACGTATTCCTATTAAAAAATTACAGTAACTAAATAAGGTAACTGAATAAATAGAAATAAACTCCCTTACCTAGATTTACAAAGCCAATGTCAACATACAGTTTGGCACATAATGAGCCTAACAGGAAGCCAAAGATTGGTCCTATAATTGCAACCGTCTGCACACACCCTGCACCAAAAAAAAAAAAAAAAAGTGCAATTTATTTGCTCTTGTAAATTAATTTTTAAACAAGAAATGTGCATAAGATTCAGTTAGTCACTGAAAATGTTTCCTCAACTCTTCCCTTAAGTGTGCTTGATTTGTCCATTTTTCAGCCTCAATGAGTCGGAAATAAGTCCTCCTCAGTGTTGGAAGAAGGGTGAACATTTTTAAGGCATTAATTATCTCTTAGTAAGAAAATAACACTAAGACTCTGAAGAAGTTAATTTCCCCAAATGGAGCAAATTTTACTCCCTTAGGATTAGATTCCCCCTAGTGATAAAAATCAGAATTATACTATTTTGACAGTCTTTCAGAAACCTTTTATGGTCAGTTAAACATAAAACTTGTTTTGACATTAAAATTGATTTCTTCCATGTTAATGAAATGTGCTTGCATTCAGAGCTTCTGGGGGACCATCTGCAAGTGCAGTAACTATGCAGCCAGCAAAGGAGCTAGACTTGGGAGAGGGGAGAGGTGTCCTCTGGAACGCTCACGACCCACCTGGGCAGCTTTAACAGGCAGGTGGAGCAGATCTCCCAAATGACACCATTTCTAGTAACCAGAAAGATTGTTCTTCCTTGAAAAATATCTCCCATCTGCCTTTCATTTCATCACTGAGCTTACACACATATCCCTGGGAGAGTGATTTAAATTAACTGGAGGAGTAAATAGCAGTTACCAGATCCTTTTCAGAATAGAAGAGAGGGCAAAGCAGAGTGATCAGGCTCTGAGCTCCTGGACAGGACGGGGACACCCTGATGCCTGTGTGCATCTCTTGGCTGCAATCTTTCCTCTGGTCCCCAGAGTAATTGCCTAGCGTGTGCCATGGAGCTTCTGTTCCAATTCTAGGTCCTAATCTATGCTACAGTTTTCCATTAGAACTGGTGCCCTGTTTTTAACTACAGCATGCTTGGATATCATCAGAGACCTCTGGAGTTCTGTGTGAGTAGCCAGGGCAGAACCATACCATGGACCTACCTACAGCCCCCTCAATGAATTTAAATCTTGTCCTTCTGTCTCTGAGGGTGAGACTCTCAAAAGGTCAGAACCCCCAAAATCAAGACTAATGTATGAAACAGAACAAAGTTAGCTTCCGAGACATAAGAGGCGCTCGATAAATACTGCTTCCATTCGTTTACCTTTGGAGTTTGCTGTATTTTGGGTTTTGTGATCTTAGCTGCTAGTTTATCTGCTGGGGCCTGTCCAGACGTATGGTTGGCTCAGGCCTTGCTCTTGTCCTTCTTCTGTATCCATGAAGATACTTGCACAAGTCATATATCACAGCAGTTGAGCTCACAGATACTTACTTTTAATCTGATATTCTTTCCCTAATGCAATAGGTCCTTCTAACTGAAGTTCCTTCGCTATCTAAATCCTCAGTGTGGACTTCAGAAAAATGCAAACTGAATAAAGGAGTTGGATATGAAGTATAAAACCTTCCACACCCTATTTAGTTGAGAATGAAGTTGAGAAAACCAGGTACCCTGTATCCCAAGAAGATGAATGAGGTGGACATTACCAATATAGAAAGCCGCGTTGTCCTCATTAGCAAAATCATCAAGGTAGGCAATGCCTAGAGGCTGAATGGGAGTTTCTCCAATGCCACGAAGAAGGTTCCCCAGGAAGACATAAGCCCACATGGAGGAGCCAGCATCAATTTCACATTCTTGAAAGGAAAGCAGATGAGGTTGAAATTCGATCACTATCGAAGTTAAACATTTATTCAGCATGTCTACAAGTTGTCCTAAAGTTGCATTAGAATGCAGAAGTGAAATTTGCCATAAACCTAATTTGATAGGAGTTTGAGCAAGATATTTTAGGCAGTGTAAATCCCCCAGAGAACAAGGACATCTATTGCTTCTTGTTCCTGTCCCCTTAGTTCTTATTTTCTTTCTTTTTATTTCATATTTATAATGAATTCTTTGAATTTCTACGCTCCAGTAACATTCAGTATCCTGTCTGGGACAAAGTACAAAAATTTGAACAAGGCTTTTCTCACCTTAATCTTCAAACTTTTCTATTTTGCAACAGAAATCACTTGTAATTTTATTGCTGAACAAGTTTTATCTGAAATTCAAAATTTTATATGGTTGATACTTCAAATTTGAACATCATTGCCTACAGTTATAACTGTTTGATAGTGAATGGCCATGTTAAGGGCTCACGTTTCAGAAACAAATTCATATAAAAAGTTAAAACCTTATATGCCTCAGTTGTATAACTATTCCAACAAAAAGAACCTTTTGACAGTATTTTTAGAGGGAAATTCAAAGCTAACAATTTTATAATGCTTTCATAAAAGTCACGTCTTAGTATGAACATGCGAAGTAGAATAATTACTCCCATATAATAAATTAAATATACTTTGAAGAGTTTGGTGACTTTAATAAAAGCAATAATATTAACCATCTATAAAGAAATCACCACTTCTGGGTCAGCCATGTGGAATTCTGGACGTGCTAACGAAATTCCCCAAATCCTCTCTTGTGTGGAAAGCAAGGCACTGGGCTAAGTGGTTTGCAGACATTTTCAAATTGAATTCTCCTAATAATCCTATGAGGCAAGAGACATCTTCTCCTCTAGTAACCTTGAAAGTGATTTTTGAAGGTAAAGTATGGGTTATGAAGAACTGGGGTGAGCGCTTTTGTACAGATGAGTCAGACTCTGTGACAGAAAAGATTACTATGTAGTCATGTTGCTTTCTGTTCTGATTCTGCCTCTTCTAGAAATGTAGCCAAGTGACCAGGGATTTTTCACTTATCTTCTCTGGATTTCTATTCCACTTCCCAAAATATAATGGGGACTCCTTTTTAAAAATTGATTCCAGGGCTCCCCTGGTGGCGCAGTGGTTGAGAGTCCGCCCGCTGATGCAGGGGACACAGGTTCGTGCCCCGGTCTGGGAAGATCCCACATGCCGCGGAGCGGCTGGGTCCGTGAGCCATGGCCGCTGAGCCTGCGTGTCTGGAGCCTGTGCTCCGCAACGGGAGAGGCCTCAACAGTGAGAGGCCTGCGTACCGCAAAAAAAAAAAAATTGATTCCAATGTCAGTTCCAGCCCTGACATTTGTGGGGTTCTATGCTTGTTGGTAGAGGAGTCTTGTAGATAAGTGTAGACACCTTAGCTTTGTGCATTCCAGTACAGCGGCTACAAGCCACATGTGGCTATTGAAATTTAAATTAATAAAAATTACATGAATTTAAAATTCCATTTCTCAGTCACACTGGCTATATTTCAAGTACTCAATAGTCTTGTGCAACTAATAGCTATTGTACTGGACAGTATAGATACAGAACATTTCCATCATCACGGAAGTTCCCGTGGAGAGCGCTGTTCTAGAGTATTTGGGTGAAACGGGGTTTGTGCGCAAAGCATTTTTGAGAAGAGTCCTCTATTTACCCCACTAACCCCTTTAGGATAAGCCTTGTGTCCACTATGTCTAGTATCCACATAAATCTATGACTTTAAGGGAGCAGGATCTCATCTAAAGGAAAGAAAAGGATCGAGTCGTGAGTGTTATACTCTGGACCTGTCTAATAACTCGTCTCTTCACATTAAAATATCTTCATTCCCCACCCTAAACCCTATGCCTCTCTTTTTAACATTAAAGGCTTAAATATTTCCTAACTAGTTGTATTGTCATTTATACCATGTCTCTCCCCTGACTGTCAGAACCAAGAACAAAATAAAATATCTTCAGTGACTCTACATTGTGTACAGGTGAAAGTCCAAATTCTTTAGCTCATCTCCTTGCCTCTTTATATGGACCTGAATTAAACTTACTGTCCATTATATTCTTATATAAACAAGCCCTCTGTTCTCATCCGTTGATTTTTATATGCCCTCCTGAATTTACCTATTACCTTCTTTCACATTTGCTTTTTCTTCTAGAATGCTTTCTTTTCATATAGCATGACAGGGTACATTTGTTTACATGTTTATGATCACCCCATTTTCACCCCTCATGTTTCAATATTTCTTTTAATCTTTTGGCCCTTCCCTTCATTCAAACAGCCAGACTTCTCAGGTTCATTGACCAGGAAAAGGACATCTCAGAAGGAAGCATTGATGAGGATGTTAGGGGAGTGAAAAGGTTTTATGGTGTAGATAAAAGATTTAGATGAGTAGCAGGTATATAAAGAAGGACTTCCACACTGCCTCTGTAGAAATGGATTCCCCAGCCTAGGGGTAGGGAGTAAGATGAGGGTGGCGGGGAGGAGGTGTTGAGCATATTTATGCTAAAAGGCTATGGAGAGAGGATTTGAGCACCTGCCAGTGCAGCACCCCAGAGACATAGCCAACACCTGTGGGTAGATTCATGGACTCCATGAGTGAAGAGAACCTGTGCCACTGTGGCCAGGAAGAACTCAGGGAGGTAGTAAGATCCTGAAGAGGAGATGGCTGCACAGTATAGCTAGGCATCCCTGCCCCTGCCTCTTCACAGGGTTTCCAATGCCTAGAGCAACACAGAAGAGATGGTTCCCATGCTCCCGAGGGTGGCCCACATATAGCCTTGCTTTGCAGTAGGGGTCAGCCATGTGGAATTCTGGATATGCTAACGAAATTCCCCAAATCCTCTCTTGTGTGGAAAGCAGAATTATTTCCATGTTTCCATGATGTTCACTTTTGCATCAGAGAGAGCCACTGTGCTAAAAAGGACACGAACATGGACATAAGATGACCCCAAGATGACATGTGTGAACAAACACTGTGGCCAGAGGGATTTTAGATATTTAGGCTGACAGAGGACTACTGATAACACCAAGACCTCCCCTCCCACAATCTTCTCCTTTACTATAATGTAAAGCTCCCTGGAATGCAAGCAACCCCTGGGAACATGGATAGAGGTTAGGGACAAATTGACTGAGACTGCGTTTTTGCCATTCTGATGAAAAGGGGCTGAACGTAGAAATCAACTTGAGTTTTGGGGAAAAATATATTTCTTTTATATCTGAGCAACGGGCTGAGGTTTGTACATGCTAAACTAGTTTTACCCTTTTTCACAGATTGCCTTGTTTGGAACCACTGGAAGCTTTGCTTAGTCACCAGCAATTAATGCCCCATCTTTCCATAATATTTGATTGTCTGCATATTTTCTTAGGATCTCATCTCTGCTTTATATTCTAGGAATTTTTATGGCACTATAATATCTGAAGTAGTAAAGCTTTTGACAGCAAAAAATCACATAGATACTTTTTGTTCATATTAAAGCACCTATAACGTCTTTCAAAAGAGCTTGTTTAGTCAAGTAAAAAATAATCATCTTACCATTATTTATTTTGGATTGTGATTTTTCCATAACTGAGATTGGTAACGGACTGTTTGACCCCAGGAAACACGGAGAGATGCTGAAAGTGGAATTGGAGAAGGGAGAATACCTTTCATATCTGTACCTGTATAAAAAAAGCATTTCCTTTACTACAAGCTCATTTAACATCATGCTAAAAATATTACATGTGTACTACTTGACTCATTAGGGGACCTAATGGGTTGAGTTTATAGCTCTTGCAGAATCTGAATCACTAAACCAAACCAGCATTTAGTTCACAGATATTACACCATATCTGAACCAGTTACCCAGTGTCATGAAAGAAAATAAAAGAATGATTTAGAGAGGCTCATTTTAATATAAAATAATGACTGTAATCACCTACTCGATTGGTGAAAAAATATCCAACCTTTCATAAAATCATTATTATCCCTAAAAGCAATAATTTAACAATCATGGCCATTGGCACACTGTACTTAGAGTTGTAAATGTAGTGGAATACCTGAAATGTGTTTTCTAGAGAACTGATAATGATACGTGGGCTTTTGGAACCATTTTTCTAGATGGTATCCTTTTCCTCTGCAGTTTATTAATCTGGCTCTAAGTTATTTCTAATTTCACCCTTTCCTCTGTTTATGAGGTTACCACAGCAGCTGGATTGAAGAGCCAGTGCCAAACGGTAGGGTTGCGATCATTCTATCTACGGCCCCCCAGTGCCATACTCCCTCTCAAATTATCCTTGAGGAGCCAATTTCTTTGCCCTACACGCACCCTTCAGAGTAGAGGTACCTGATAAAAGGACATCATATCACCTTGATTCTCATTTTGTTCAGGCACTATGTGACTAAAGGCTAATAATCGTAGTGGTGTTTGAAATATCAATAGTAAAAACCTATTCAGCGTGATAGGGACAAGGTGTATTGAGTTATTAACATATTCAGATTGATAAGTCAGTTACCTTATTATCAGTGTTGCATAACCTGCACTTCAGTGGGTCTGTGAACCCCACTGGAAAAGTAAGAACATTTTTGTATGTATGTGAGTATTTAAGGGAAGAGGTTCATAGTTTTTGTCACTTTTATCAAAATGGGTCCTTGACCAAAATTAGTTAAGAACCACTTAATGAGGATAACTGTTTTTTAATTTCTAGCTACAGAGGAGAGCATTTAGTATTAAAATCATGGTAAATATAATTTTCTTTCTTTAATATAATTCCAGAGATACCAGAGACTATTATAATGCCTAAAGACTCTTTAAGTTGACTGTCAATAGCAATTATGTAGCATTTTGAAAATTTTTAATTACTTTAGCTTTCAGTTTAATCTACCAAAAGGCAACTGCTGCACGCATAATTATTTAGATTTTGAAGAAATAGAATTTTATGTAAGTGCTGCCTGTGTCACTAATGACTATCTATGACACTGAGAAAAATCAACCTTTCCAAATTTCGTTTTCCTTAGTTGTAAAATGGGGATTATAGATATGGTCTGTGCCTATTTAGGTTCTATTGGATGAGACAAACAATTGAACAGGGGACCAATGGTATAAATGATTTTAAATCAGGGATATTAGTTCTGACCTGGCTTCCAACCCCGACTGACACAGTGTGTGTGAAGTTCTACAGTAGCCTCCTAAATAGTCTCTCTGCTTTCACATTTGCCCCTCCGGAGTTATTTTCCCAATCTGTAGTCACTGTGTCCCTTTAAAAATATGTCAGGGGGCTTCCCTGGTGGCGCAGTGGTTGAGAGTCCGCCTGCTGATGCAGGGGACACGGGTTCGTGCCCCGGTCCGGGAAGATCCCATGTGCCGCAGAGCAACTAAGCCCGTGAGCCATGGCTGCTGAGCCTGCGCATCCGGAGCCTGTGCTCCGCAACGGGAGAGGCCACAACAGTGAGAGGCCCGCGTACCGTAAAAAAAAAAAAAAAAAAAAAAGATTGTGCCATTCTGCTCAAAACTCTCCTCTGTCTTCTCATCCCATTCTGAGGAGGTAAAGTCTTTGCAATGATCTGTGTCCTTACTACCAGAGGTGTTGTCTGCAGACCAGCAGCATCAGCTGAATCTCAACCCCAGCCCCAGAGCTACTGAATCAGAATCTACATTTTACCAAGAGCCTCTGGTGATTCCAGTGTGCATCAGAGTTTGAGATACAACCTTGACGTCTCCTCTGTACCCCCTCACACTGTCCCCTTGCTCATCACTGCAGTAGACCACATGCCTGACTCCCTTCTCCTGCAGGAATGTCCCATTCACTGTTCATTTAGCCTGGAATCTTCTTCCCCAGATGTCTGTATGGCTGTCTCCTCATCTCTTTCAGCCCTTCACAAAGGTCACCATCTCAGTGAGCCATCCCCTGAAAACCCTACTTTAAACTGCAACGCTCTGCACACTCTTATGTGTCTCCCTGGGTTATTTTTCTCTGTAGCACTTAACATTTCTGGCATATCTCATTATTTGTCTGTTTATTTATTATCTATCTCTTCCTAGTAAGATCCGTGAGAGCAGAGATTTTTGTCACTATTCTATCCCGGTTACCTAGAGCAATGATCAATACATATTTATTAACTTCATGAGTTAGATGCGTAAAATAGATAGCCAGTGGGAAGCAGCCACATAGCACAGGGAGATCAGCTCAGTGCTTTGTGACCACCTAGAGGGGTGGGATAGGGAGGGTGGGAGGGAGGGAGATGCAAGAGGGAAGAGATATGGGAACATATGTATATGTATAACTGATTCACTTTGTTATAAAGCAGAAACTAACACACCATTGTAAAGCAATTATACTCCAATAAAGATGTTAAAAATAATTCATGAGTTAGATGAACTAACACACATAAGGCTGAACACAGTCTGTTGGTGGTAGTCCCTCAATAATTGATATCTATAATTAATATTATGTTTAGTCACACATTGAGGGTATGTCTGCTAGGCAGAGTACACTCCTCATTGATAGAACAAAAATTACATTTTGGACAAGTACCCAGTTAGTGACTAATGCTGTGAAAGGTTGGAAAGAAGTTATTGTAGTAATCCTCAGTAGACAGCAAACTTCATGAAGGAAAGAACTGTGTATGGGGTTTTTTTTTGTTTTATTTCATTTTGTTTTTTCCCCATTACCTGGCACAGTACCAGACAAATGGCAGACACTAAATAATAAATGAACAAATATATCTTTCAACATATAAAAGGTGGTTGATAAGAATCTGTGTTTGTTTGGCACCCTTTGTCAGCACTAGCCTGTCTGGCTTCTCTTAGCTATACTTCTCCTTCTGGTTTTCTTGTATTAGTACGTTATATTTGTCATCAACTTGAAGTAACACTATTATTAATCTCAATGCAACACCTTTGAGACAACTCGTTGCTATTTCTGGTTAAAACCAGCTGGCTTAATTATCTGAGGAGGGTTGAAAACAACACACAAGAAGAATGACACAACTCCTAGTTATGTCAGGAAACTTGGTAAGCATTTTACCTGTGTCATTCCATTTAATATTTGCAACAACATTACAAGCTAAGTATTATTTTTAATACCTGTAATACCTATTTTAAGGTATTATAAACTGAGGCCTAGGAAGGTTAGATGACATGCCCAAGGTCATGTAGAAGAGCTACTGATGCACTGCAGAATGAGTTAGGTCAAGGGTCAAGGATTTATCTAGCCTCTGAACCTACTTTGAAATTTTAATATTTTTAGTAGTGGAACTCTTTTCCCCCACTCTGAGCGAACTGTTGCATGGAAGTTCAATGACTAGAACAGATAACACAGCTATGGATCAATCAGGAGTTAGGTGGATTGGAGACCCTTTTCCTCAGCCTTCTCCTTTGTCTCCTCCTTACCCACTGGCCACATATAACACCTTTGCATAACCTCAGTGATGTAAGGAAACTTCTGCCCTGTGGAAAGGAGGCCAGATAGGTGTCCAAAGAGTAGACAGAAGTCTTGAAGCCACAGATCCCTCTTCATGTAAAGACAAAGGGGCCAGAGAAACCACCCAAATAGGTAGGAAAGATCCCACACAGAGGATTCTGTGATCTTTACAGATTGGACACAGAAGTCAAACTCAAACTATATAAGTGACCTGGGAATCCAAGAAAAAGTTTGGACCAGATCATTTCTAAGTCTCTCCAGATCTCAAATGTCATGGTATCATGGTCTAGAGTGGACAGTCATCAAAGAATTACTTGATATATAATTTCCTAGAACATTCTCTTGCTTTAAAACCTCTTGGTAGTCACTTGGCTCAGGAGACAATGGGCGACCACAGAGGAGAAGCAACATGTATATGTGTGAAGAAGTCCTAATGCTGGTTTTAAGAATCCAGTTCTATAATTAGAAGACACCTAACCCCGAGAAGGTCACCAGACTCTCTAGGTCATGGTCCTTAGCTCTAAAATTTAAAAAAGATAAAATATGCTCTCCTGCCTCACAGGTTGTTGTAAAGGTGAAATGATATGACAAAATCTTTGGAAATACTAAAGTTGTATGCAAGAACTAACAAAAGTATCAACAGTAAACTTCAGGGTTAAAGAATACAAGCACCCCCACTTCCACTGAGAAAGTTCTATGAGATAATATTTGAACATTGTATAGTTATTTCAGTTGGTCATGTATCCCTAAGTCAATGATCTGCCAGTCAATTGTACCATGATCCAGCATACTGTCTGTAGCATTCATTTATTACCCCTTTGACACTCATTTGACATTTACCACATAATTTATTACTTTCTCTTTACTTATATATTTTGCCTCCATATCTAAGTTAAAGCATTTGAAAGGAGGCATAATAGTGAAATTTTCCCTTTAAATTTTGTTGACATAAATACATAGTAGTATATTGAAAAAAATTTTTTTACAGATTATTAAATCATAAGTGAAATTGTTAGCATTTTGAAATTTTGCCCAAAGTGGATGTAATAAAAATAAGATATAAATTATCATGGTTTAAGACAGGAGTTATTTTCTTAAATTTAAATAATTAATTGTAATCATCATGCAGTTGTTTGTTAAGGCAAGAAAAAGATGTTTGCTTTAGACTTACTGCTCCATGAAGAAATGAGGCATTGCAATGAGCAATGTTCCAACGCCCATGATTAGGCACCCTGCTCCAATTATTTTTGGCCTGTGAAGTTTGGCTCCAAAGTAGCTAACAAATGTTATAACTAAGAGATTTCCTTTGGGGAAAAGAATAAAATGTTCATAAGTTAGACAACTTAGAAAAAGTCATCAGCATAACTAAATGAATGAATGTCTATAGCAGGTTTGGCAACGTTTTGTTTTGACTAAACCATCTCCCACCATCTTCCCCATCATTTGTCTTTCTTTCCTTTAATCTGAGATGACTGGAACTATCTTCAGATTCATTATTTCAATCCTCTCATCCTTTTATCAAAATATTGATATTTTTATAAACAACCCTTCTACCTTGTTTTCATCCACCTTAATTATGTGTCCATTTAAAGTGTTTTATCAGTAAATCAAATTGTAGAAGACTTCCTTTAGTTCTCTTAAATTTTCCTTGGTGATTTTGAAGTAAACTGTATTACTCTTCATTTGTTCACATTTTCTATTAAAACTTCTATTGGTTTCCCATTCGCTCTTGAAACATACATCATATAGTATTGCTTTAGCTGATATTCCCGAAAGAAAAAACAAACACAACTGTACCTCA
The DNA here is from genome assembly GCF_008692025.1 of Phocoena sinus. NCBI lineage: Eukaryota > Metazoa > Chordata > Mammalia > Artiodactyla > Phocoenidae > Phocoena > Phocoena sinus. The sequence continues at coordinate 86,391,723 of NC_045772.1, forward strand.
CTTAAAATGAAATCAAATTATGAAATGCATATTTATATAATTTTTATAAAAATATAAGATTCAAAATACAAATAAAAATTACTCCACATAACTTCAGAAATACATCAATTATATAAACTCAATGTATGCTCATAATACAAATTTTATAAAATAGAAAGTTTCCATAAATTATATCCATCTCTTTTTAAAAAAAATAAAGAATACATTTTTTTGAAGGTGGGACTTAAGCCTTTCTAAAATATCTCTAGTGAAGGATGTGATAAATTACTTTTAGTTGATGATGGTGTTAACTGATTAAACATCCTTTAAGGAAGATTTTCTAATGCTTTGCTGGGCACAAAAATTACTGGAAAGGAGTGGTGGGGGAAATAGAAACATTAAAAATGCAGAATCTTGACAGCTCTCAACAGTTTCTGATTTCATGGATTGGGGAGAGGGATGCAGGCCAAGAAATCTGCATTTTTAATACTAGTTCCAATGTGTTGACAGAGATGGTTCCTGGAACATGCTTTGATAAACATTGCTTAGGGTCTTAGATTTCAAGGGGCTTTAAAGTTTTAGCTATTTGCATTTGGAATATTTAGTTTTTAAGGACTGTGGTGTTAGATAAAGTAAAACTTAGCAATTCTGCAGCAATTGATTGTGATGGCTGTTGGGTGGCCTTGCTTTGACATTCTCAATGTTTTCAATTTTCCAGAGAGAGTAGTTTCCTTACATCTGTAAGCAATCATCTAATGTACTACTGTTTATTCACATTGCCAGCTTTAGTCAAGTGCAAAAAGAGCAGCAATTTTTGTAGCCTTGAGGGCAATAACAATAGTGAAAAAAGCTTGCTCTAGGCTACAGTGGCTCCAGGCTTTATGGCTCCAGGAAGAATTAAGCTCTTTTGAATTTTCATATCAAAAAAACTTGAGTATGAAATTTCTCATTTGACATTTAAGTACTTAGTAGAAGAAATTTTGTACCATATTGATAATTATGTCTATAGTTTTGCTAATGTGTCACAGTAAATAAACCAAACTGAAGTGAAAGTTGACTTTCAGTTTATAGGTAATGTGTCCCCACCACCACCACCAGTACCTCCCTCCCCAACTCCCATACCACCAACATGTCACAATAAAGGACTCATGTTTACAGGCTGTTTCTGTGTTACATTAGTGGGTATGCCAAACACTACATAATACCATTTGGGCTTCTGTGATGTCTGTAGAAGTTTTTGCTTCCTTTATTTAGTATCTTTTCTGAGTTCTCAGAAGATACACTTAGAAAATAAATAGTGATGTATAATCTTTAAAAAAATCAAGTTGGATATCAATATTCTTTCACATCTACTATCACTAACTTCTGAAAAAGACAACAGGTCCAGAGAGGTTTACAAATACATTTTATCAAATTTTCAAGTACTAGATTTTCTCTCTTTCTCTCTTCCTCTTTTTCTCTCTCTCTCTCCCCACACCCACACACAGTACTTCAGATAACAGAAAAGAAAGCTACCCAACTCATGCTATAAGACCAATATACCCTTGCAATTCAAACTAGACAAGCACAATGAAAGAAGAGACCAAATGCAGTTTATTCTAGGAGTGCAAGGGTACCACCAAATAAGAAACAAATCTATTAATTAAAGCTCTATATTAAATAATGGAAGAGGAAAAATTCCATGGTTATCTTGAGAGATGTAAAACATTTAATATAATTAACCATTTATAATAAGAAAAAATCTGAGCAAATTAACTTTTAAACTGTATCTATCAAAACTGCACAGCACAGATATTGTTTAATGGTGAAATTTTTAAAATATTTTCATTAAGTTAAGATACAAGAGAAGGATGCCCACTGTCACTACTTCTGTTGGACATAGTTCTGAGCCCAATGCAATAAGGCAAGAACAAGAAATAATAAATCTAATAATTGGAAAGGATGATATACAGTTGTTTTCTGTTTCAGACAATATGATTGTTCAGGAAACTCTACAGCATCTATAGACAATCAATTAAAGTTAACATAAATTCAGCAAGACTGCTGTATATGTATAACATTAGATATTAATACTCTTCCAGTATTCCAGGAATTACTAAATAAGAAATGTAACAAAAATTCTTCTCACAATAGCAACAAAAACTTTAAATATGTAGGAATAAATCTAACAAAAGATAAGTAGTATATTTATAGATTATAAATATATTACTGAAAGCTATAAAAAGAATAACTAAATTGAGATATATACCATGTTCTTGGATGGAAAGACTCATAACATAAAATTTCAGTTATCTGATTTGATATATAAATTCTATGCAATTTCAGTCAAACCAAAATTGGATGTTTCAGGAAACTATTCCAAGTAGAGCCAAGAAAAAATTTGATGGAAAAGTTGGAAATTTTCCTACCTAGTAACAGAGCTAATTATAAAACTATTAATCAAGAAGACAGTCTTGTATTGAGTCAGGGATCAACAGACTTACGGAAAGATTTACACCTAAGTGATAAGTTAATATATGATAAAGAGGGTATTGCAAATAACTGGGTTAAGTATATATTGAATTAGTGCTGATTGGACAATTTGTTATAATAATATAAAGAGATTGCTACCTGACTTTGTATTTTAAAAAAATGTATTTTAAGGATATGTCTTTTCTGGTCCAGCATGTAAGAAGCTAGAAGTATCCACTTCATCCTAACACCAAGTAAAAAGTTGAAAAATCAACAACTCTTCTTAGATCTGTCAGAAAGATGGGGTCATAGGGCAAACTGCTGTCCCCAAAATTGGAGAGACCAATAGGCAAATGCAGAGAATTGTGGCCAGCTGGAACAGAAATCCACAACAATAAATCTCCTTGGGAACAAGTGTTATGGTAAGAAAAACCTGAACTATAACTGACAGGAGGCTCAGCATCAGCAATTCTGAGAGATAAAAACTCCAGAGGGACCCAGTGATTGAGGGCACACACTCTCTTGTGAGTTTTACTTCAGGAGCTCAATTAGGTTCTCACAGTGAATATTGGAGAATAAAACTTTTGTGCTTGCAGCATAGGGAGGGGAAAGGAAACCATTTTGAAATACATCGGAGCACTCTGTTTTTCTTAAGAAAGTCTGCTTTTAGGGGAAACTAGTAACCAGAGTCTAACCTGCTGGGGCATTATCAGAGCCCAACTGACCTGGGGGAAGGGAAATACCCAACTTCAGCTGTTCTAGCTATCCTGTCCCATCAGTGAGGGATAGGGGGACTGAGAAGCACATCTGAAGTTCACAGTCCAGAGGCATAGGCTCACTAAGAGCCTGAGACCCGTAGGACTATAGAATACTTTCTCTCCCTCACACAATACCATCATATTACTAAAGGCCTATTTATAGCAGTTCCTTTTACCCAGTACATCATTTCTGGCTATGAAGGAAAAAATTATAAGACATACTGAAAGTAAAAAGAAAAACTTTTTGAAGAGACAGCAAGAATCAGAACCAGACATGGCAGAGATTTTGGAGTTGTCTGACTAGAAATTTAAGACAACTATGATTAAGATGTCAAGAGGTCTAATGGAAAAACTAAAGAGCATGCAAGAACAAATGGGCAATGTAAATCAGAGAGATGGAAATTCTGGGAAAGATCAAAAAAAATGCTAGAGAACAATAACATGGTAACAGAAATAAAGAATGCCTTTGATAGGCTTGTTGGTAGACTGGACACAGTTGAGGAAAGAATCTTTGAGCTTGAGGATATATCAATAGAAAACACCAAAACTTAAAAGCAAAGAGAAAAAGAGACTGGAAAAAAAACAGAACAGAATATCCAAGGACATGGAACTATAAGAGGCGTAACATGCAGGTAATGGGAATTCCAGAAAGAGAAGCAAGAGTCAAAGGAATAGAAGAAATATTTAAAATAATGACGATTGAGAATTTCTACCAAATTAATATCACACACCAAACCACAGATCCAGGAAGCTAAGAGAACAATGAGCAGGATAAATGCCAAAAAATCTAAACTAGACATATAATTTTCAAACTACAGAAAATCAAATATAAGAGATAATTTATAAAAAAAGAAAACTCACTTATAGAGGAGGAAAATAAGAATTACATCTTATTTCTCTTCAGAAACCATGCAAACAAGAAAAGAGTGTAGAAAAAATTTTTGAAGTGTTGAGAGAAAAAACCCCCACCAACCTAAAGTTCTGTACCCTGTGAAGTTATCCTTCAAAAGCAAAGAAGAAATACTTTCTCAGACAGACAATTGAGGAAATGTGTTTCCAGTAGACCTGCCTTTCATGAAATGTTAAAAGAAGCTCTTCAGAGAAAAATAATAATAATAAAATTCAGAAACTCAGATCTACATAAAGAAAGGATGAGCATCAGAGAAGAAATAAGTGATGGTAAATTTAAAACTTATTTTTCTTATTCTTAATTGATCTAGCAGATAACAGTTTGTTCAAAATAATAATATCAAAAATGTGTTCAATGATGTATTCTTATGTATGCATGTTTGCTTATGTATAAGTGAAATAAAATGAATAATAACAGTGATACAAAGGATGGGAGGGAGGAATTCAAATTGAAAGACACAATCTGCGAACACTCACATAGGGAGATACAGGTAATCTGAATATACCTATATCTATTAAAGAAATTGAACCAATAATTAATATCCTTCCAAAACAGAAAGTACCAGGTCCAAGTAGATTCACTGGTGAATTTTCCAAACAGTTAATGAAGAAATTATACTAATTCTCTACAATCTCTTTCAGAAGATAGAGAGGGAACACTTCCTAATTCTACAAGTGCAACATTACCCTAATACAAAAACCAGAAAAAGCATTACAAGAAAAGAAAACAACAAACTAATATCTCTCCTGAACATAGGTGCAAAAATCCTCAACAACATATTAGCAAATCAAATCCAACAATATGTAGAAATAATTGTACATTAAGACCAAGTGGGATTTATCCCAGGTATGCAGGGCTGGTTCACCATTAGAAAATTAATTAATGTAATCCATCATATCAACAGGCTAAAGAAGAAAATTCACATGATCATATCAATATATGCAGAAAAAGCATTTGACAAAACTCTACAACCAATCATGATTTAAAAAAAAAGAAAAAAAAAACTCCATAAACTTGGAAGAGAGAGGAATGTCCTCAACTTGATTAAAAAAAAAAAAAAAAACTACCAAAAACTACAGCTAATATCATACTTAATGGTAAGAAATTCAAAGCTTTTCCACTAAGATCAGGCACAAGGCAAGTCTATCTCCTCTCACCATTGCTTTTCAATATTGTACGGGGAGTCCTACTTAATGCAATAGGACAAGAAAAGGAAATAAAGGTACACAGATTGGGAAGGAAGAAATAAAACTAGCTTTGTTCCCATAAGACATGATCATTTTTGTAGAAAATCTGAAAGAATTAACAAAAGAACTGGAACTAATACATGATTATAGCAGGGTTGCAAGATACAGGGTTAATACACAGAAGTCAATCACTTTCCTATATGTCAGCAGTGAAAAACAGGAATTTAAAAACATGATACCATTTACATTAGCACCCCCTAAAATGAAGTAAGTATAAATTTAACAAAATATGTACAAGATCTATATGAAGAGAACTATAAAACTCTGGCTAAAGAGATCAAATAACTCAATAAATGGAGAGATATCTTATGTTCATGGATAGGAAGACTCAGTATTGTCAAGATGTCATTTCTTTCCTACTTGATCTATGCATTCAATGCAATCTTAATCAAAATCATAGCAAGTTATTTGTGGATAGTGACAAACTGATTCTAAAATTTTTATGGACAAATAAAATACCCAGAATAGCCAACAAGATATTGCAGAAAAACAAAGTTGGAAGACTGACACTACCCAATTTCAAGACATACTCTAAAGCCACAGTAATCAAGACAGTGTGACACTGGTGAAAGAATAGATAAATAGATACATGGAACAGAATAGATAGCCCAGAAACAGACTACATAAATACAGTTAACTGGTCTTTGAGAAAGGAATAAAGGCAATACAATAGAGCAAAGATAGTCTTTTCAATAAATGGTGCTGGAAGAACTTGACATACACATGCAAAAATACCACAACAAAACTGAATCTAGACACAGACTTTACAGTCTTCACAAAAATAAACTCAAAATGGATCACAGACCTAAATGTAAAATGCAAAACTATAAAACTTGTAGAAGATAACATAAGAGAAAACCTAGAAGACCGTGGGTTTGGTGATGACTTTTTAGATGCAACACCAAAAGCCCAATCCATGAAAGAAAAAATTGATAAGCTGGACTTCATTAAAATTAAAAATTTCTGCTCTATGAAAGATGATGTTAAGAGACTTAAAAGACAAACCACATACCAAGAGAAAATATTTGCAAAAGCCATATCAGATAAAGGACTGTTATCCAAAATACACGAAGAACTCTTAAAACCCAACAATAAGAATACAAGCAGCCTGTTTAAAACATGGACCAAATACCTCGATGGACAGATCACCAAAGAAGATACACAGATGGCAAATAACCACACAAAAAGATGTTCAGCATCCTATGTCATCAGGAAACTGCAAATTAAGAAACAATGAAACACCACTACATATCTATTAGAATGGCCAAAATCCAAAACATTAAATGCTGCTTAGGGTGCGGAGCAACAAGAACTCTCATTTATTGTTGAACTCTCATTCCAAATGGTGCGGCCACTTTGGAAGACAATTTGGTGGTATCTTACAAAACTAAACATATTCTTCCCATAAGACCCAGCAACTATGCTCCTTGGTAATTATCCAAAAGAGTTGAAAATTTATGTCCCCACAAAAATCTGCACACACAGATGTTTATAGTAGCTTTCTTTATAATTGCCAAAACTTGGAAGCAATCAAGAAGTTCTTCACTAGATGAATAGGTAAATAAACTAAGGTCCATTCAGAAATAGATTATTATTCAGTGCTAAAAAGAAATGAGTTATCCAGTCATGAAAAGACATGGAAGAACATTAAATGCTTATTGCCATGTGAAAGAAGCCAATCTGAAAAGGCTACATACTGTATGATTCCAACTGTATAACATTCTGAAACAGGCAAAACTATGGAGACAGTAAAAAGATCAGTGGTTACCAAGGGGTAGGGGGTAGGGATGGATAAATAGGCAGAGCACAGAGGATTTTTAGGGCATTAAAAGTGCTCTGTATGATACTATAATAGTGGATACATGTCATTATACATTTGTTCAATCCCACAGAGTATACAACACCAAGAGTGAGCCTTAACGTCAACTCTGGACTGTGGATGATAATGAGGTATCACTGTAGGTCATCAACTGTAATGAATGTACCACTGTGGTGAGGGATGTTGATAATGGGGGAGGCCGTGCATATGTGGGGACAGGGGGTTTATTGGAAATCTTTGTACGTTCTGCTCACTTTTGCTGTGAACCCCAAACTGCCTTAAAAAACAAAGTGTATCTAAAAACATCTATGTCAAGTTGACTAAAATACTAAAATGTAAGAGGCAAAAGTTTTAAATATTTAGAAGAAAATACATGGAGAAATATTTGAAACAAAGAATTAATATCTGCAAATATTAGTAGGTCTTGATAAGAAAACATTTTATTTTCTTGGAAACTCTCTGTCATTTTTGGAGAAAGAGTCCTTGTTACAAGAAAATACTTTACTTGGGAAGAAATTGAGTATCCAGTAGGCAGATGTTAGATGATAATGCCAATTGATGTCAAAGGATAAATGAAATTGTTCTGCAAAAAATAGAAGAATTTAAAGCTAGAGACAGAGGGTGGGAATGGGTCCAGAGCTCTGGAAGGAAGGAATATGAAGAGAGGCAAAAGGAGTAAATTAAAATTATGGTCAGGAAACCCACTTTTCTGGAAAACTAGGGATTGCAAATAACTAGAGCAAACCTGTAATGGTTGGCATAAAGTTTTGCAATGGAAGTCAGAGGACTTTTATTGCATCTAATCCAATAAACAATTTCTATCCTTAGAATGGTCTGGAAGAATTAATATGAATTTAGACTCGGGGCCCTTTTTTTACTTCCTATGCAACATTAGTACTCTCTATTAAATATAGACCCTCTCAAGTTTTGCATTGGGGTCTGGGAATCTAAGAAAAATTTGGACCAGATTCTTCCCAAGTCTCTTCAGCTACAAAATGTTTTTATACTATAATCTAGAGTGAGCAATAATCAATGAATCACTTCATATGTAATTTTCTGTCTTCTCATTTCTTCTTCTTTCTGTAAGTCTGATTTATTCTTTTGATCTGCACCCAGCTTCCTCTTCATACTTGTTTCTTCTCCTGATGCAGTGTTACCCTTACCTTGACTCTCCATGGACTTTCATTCCGTTTAGGGTTGTAGGCAGGGCAGTCATCAAGGAATAAATCAGCTCTCCAGGCGTCTCCAATTAGTTTACACAAGGTAGTGATATGATCAGGTGTTCTAGAAACTTGTTACACAAAGTGCAGCCCATTGATGAATAGCATCAACATCGTATTGGAGCTTGTTAGATATGCAGGATCTTCCCTTCCTACAGAACGTCTGTGCATTTTAACACAATTGACCAGTCATTTGCGTGAACATTAACGTTTGACTAGCACTGAACCAAGAAATCTTTTCCTGGTAGGGTGATGAAAGATGGATTTGGGGAATAAAAGCCTGAAGGTAAAAGGGTACCTATTCACTCTTTTAATTCTTCCTGATATTTAGGGTAAGAACTGATATATACAGTATGAACTTGGATGATCAGGCCACCCAAGATGGCTCTTTTTTTGCTCTACGTACATTCCCTGCTCAACCAGTGCCTGCTTCATCTACACTACTCACACTGCCAAGCTTCCTGTATATTTGCCCCTTCAGCTGGTGATTGTTCTAATTTTAGATCAGAACACCTCCACTAGGATAGCTTGTCAAAGCGGCAGTGAGGGGGCGTGCCACCTACTGGTTTCCCTGGTAACCAATGAGCCAACCTGAAGTCAATTCCCCCTATAACTGGTAATCTCCCCCTCCTCCCTGGGAGAGAAGACTGCCGCCATGTCCTGCCTGCAGTCAGCCGCACACGGTGGCTTGTTGCTCCAGGACCTTGCTTCAGACGTGTAAGTTCCCCCTATCCGTTAAACCACTGATGTTTCTGTCGCTAACTCTGGGCTCTTTCTTCGGTCTTGAAGCCGGACAAGCACAGGGCTTGCTGGCCTGCGGGTGCAGCCCAACAGAACTAAAAAAGTAATTGTTGAAGAGTTGAAATATATCCCTTCACTCTTCTGAAGGTTTAAGTGAAGCTGAACCTGGAGCCACTAGAGATTTTACTATAGCATATATTTGAAACTCAACAAGCAGAAAGGACCACAGAGACTATTAATTTTGTTTACTTCAAGAAGGAATCAAAGCCCCTTAGTTTATCAACTCAGGAAGCTAAATGGGATTACACTCTTTAAAGTACTTCCAAAACAGTGACTAAAATCACTTGGTCTTTTCAAGTTCAAAGTGTACAGTCAATGGCTATAACCAAAGAACCCGGAGAGTAGAATTTTTATTGCCTGTTTTGCTCTAGTGTTCTTGTTAATAGAATCCCTTTATATTCTTTCTAGGCCACTGGACAGAAATACCCCTTTTATAGTTTAACTTCTTAAATCACTACAAGATATTTTTCTAGAGCTTCTTTGAAGCTCTAGAAAAGTTTGAATCACAGGGCTTCCAGGATATAAAACTCTTTTGTAAGGACATTTCCTGCATACTTTTAACTCAAAATACCAGCAGCATCTCACTCTCTCTCCTAGAGAAGTCTCACTCTGATTGAAAACTTGTGTGAGTCATATAATAGTGAACACCTGGGGCAGGAAGTTAATTGCTGTTTGCTCGGAGAGAAGAAATTGCCTATACTGTAGCACAAGGCCATGGCAAACTCTGTCCAAATAAGATTTTAGAGATAGAGTCTGATACTAGCAGACAGCAGAATGCAGTGAGGATGTCATTTAGTCGTGCCTAGAAACCTTGTACTTGAAAGTAAAGTCAGGGCTTCCGGTGGCGCAGTGGTTGAGAGTCCGCCTGCCGATGCAGGGGACACAGGTTCGTGCCCCGGTCCGGGAGGATCCCATGTGCCGCGGAGCGGCTGGGCCTGTGAGCCATGGCCGCTGGGCCTGCGCGTCCGGAGCCTGTGCTCCGCAACGGGAGAGGCCACAACAGTGAGAGGCCCGCGTACCGCAAAAAAAAAAAAAAAGTAAAGTCAGGCATCTGTAATACCTACCAATTTCAAAACTACCATCAATAACTCCCACCAGTGAAGAAGGGATATCAAACCTTCTCTCTATCTGAGTGATGGTGCTCTTCAGGTAGCCTTCTGCCAGTGCTTTGGCAAAGTAAACAAAAGACAGGGCACCCAAGAACACCTGAAAAATATGACAGGTCACACTTAGTCTAACTCCAGCCTGACATATGACTGGAAATTTACTAAACAGAGAGACAGAAACACAAACCACAAACCAGGTAACAAGCCTGTTACCACTGAAGATTTCATTCAAGCAAAGTAATAGGCTTCTTCCCACCTCAAGCTCATGTAGAGTTCTAAAAATTCAAATAGACTTTCATTCATAATGTATGTTGAATTCCACCCTTTCTCCCCCTCTCCCCCAAAGGGCATTCAAAGATGTCTTGGCTTTGAAAAGAAGATTCATTGCATGGGGAAGCAGAGAGAGGAAGGAACCATTGAAAGGTAAGAAAATAAAACAAAAACCATCAACCAAATACTCAACATCTTATCACAGGTCTAATACTCATTATTGTGTATTTCACAGCAATGGTTAATGTTCTAGCAGGGAACGTAACAGACTGAAAAAGTAGAACTACTATTCTTTGTGTTTAAGTTCATATTCAAGTTAAATTCATACTCAAATTCTTATTCAATGAAAAAAATATATTCTTTTTGATATCTGGCTTGTGTGTTTTGCTAGACCTGGGTCTGTGATGGAGTATCTATAAGGCGGATTATATGAAAAAAACCACATATGTATTTGTTGAGTGAATATTTGATGCAAGGAAAGTATAGGAACTTGGAGTCACGTTGAGCACCATTTAAAAGGGAAACCTGTCCCTTACTGTGTGGCCAGGAAAGTCAAATTTTTCATTTATAGAATGGGAATAATATGGATGTTTCATAGATTAAATGTTACAGCTGTGCATAGCATAACATCTGGTACATGGTAGATATTTAATGAATATCATTACCTCTCTCCTTTCTGTTTCGGGGGGGCATTCAAGTGAGCCAGGAAAGTAATATTTAGTAATTTAACCTACATAGTCAGGCAAAGATTGCTTTCACTGCCCAGCAAAGTGTGGTTTTCATAAATTGCATCTAAGGTCACTTTTTAAAGTGGAAAAAATTTCTCACCTCTAGCTATAGTGTGTAGAAAATAACTGGATCAAGAACTGAGAGCATGGACTCCACCAAATTCTCTTAGCTCTTTAGTTAACCACTTATGGTTGTTTATCATTTAATTGTTTGTTACCTTTAGTTCACCACAGCAGGGTTGTTTCTCCTCTGAGGAGGGATATTCTGTTTTAAAGGAAGGCCTCCCAACAGGTTGCATTGAATTTTTGCTGAATAACTGGATATTTTCTTTGGATGAAGTGTCCATTATGAAAACATTCCTTGACTCTGATCTGTCAAAGTTGATTTTTAAAGAAAAAAAAAAAAAATTTAATTCAAACCCATGCAGTTGATTAGATAATGTTTTTATTTCACAATAGATCACAATTCTGTAGACATAACTTGATGTGAAGTTCCCTCATTTTACCACAGTAAGTTGGCAAAGTTTTCCAATTAAAATCGACCAGGATATCTGATTAAGCAATCCTGCTCTTGGGACTCTGTAGCCAGCATTCTTTCTCAATCCCTCCAGTTTAAGCCTCATTATAGCAAAGAATAAATTTAAATGTTGCCTTTGGAATAAATAACGAGGAAGAATTTTGCTAACTTTGTGGTCTTGCCAGCTTAAACTAGAAGCAAGCAGGAAAGGAAGAAGAGGAATTCAGCCATTTGAATATTGATTCATTAGAATTGAGTCTTTAAAGCCTTTAAATCTATTATCTTAGCAGAATGAATAGAAAAGATTGATGCCCCTGGTAGATGCCTATATCACACTGTGATTCTTATACATTTGTAGCATACAAAGTAAGGCTTAAAATAAGGCAAAAAAAGAGGACCAATCTGTGTATCATTTTAGCTTGACAAATAGGGAAGCAGCATGATTTATGCCTCAGGCTTAGATTTCATTCAGTCAGAAGTAGTCTTTGGCCTGCCTTAAAGTAAGAAAGATGCCTTCCTTCCTATGTCTAATTTCCCACCCTCCTTTGTCCTTACCAAGCCCTGGACAGGTTCACATAATCTGAACCTATTTTCTTTTTGTTCATATCAATATTTACATATCCCATGCATCCACTTCTTTAGGATTCCATATAGCTCAGTGCCTGCCTGATAAAGTAATCTACGTGAAGGGATTTAAAAATAAAATAACTTCTGGATCACCCTAATGTTTACCAGATGATGCATTTGTACATTAATAGAGATCTTCTGTATTCTCATCACACTAACTGAAAAAATAACGTCAGGGTAAAACTTAACGTACTGTGGTAGTTTAGAGTTATTCTATCTGTGTGTCTATTATCTTGACTTTATATAATGCATGTTCTGTGTTTACTCAACCTCATCTTTGGTAGTTTGAATTTATAGATAATGTCTCAAACTGAAAAATCAAGAAATAGCAGTATACACAATTTATTTTGAAATATGGAGCTAAATATCAGAAGACAGACCTAAAAGATTTAAAAGTGGAGGGAGTGAGAAATGGGTTGAGAAGGGTAGGGCAAGGACCTGTTTTGTTTTTTGTTTTTAAACTTGTTATTAGACTTTTAGATTATTCAATTTCATAAACATGCATAAATTTACTTTTTAAAAATGGACAAAGGAAAGTGAGGAAAACAGAAAAAATTTTAAAGCCAAAAAGCTAAACAAAGAGCAGAGAATCCTAAACAAGAGCAAAAGGCAAAGATACAGGAATACAATGTTAGTAAGATCTAAACACAGATGTTTAGGAGAATACAAAATAAAAATTATGCAAAATATATAGAAATAACTATAACGTCTTGACAAAATGGATAAATTTCTAGCAAATATAAATTACCTGTATTGATACAAACCAGGAGAGAAACATATCTAAGGAAGACATTAACAAAAATACTCTAAACCTATTCCCTAAATAAAAATAGTAAGGATAGATGATGTAACTGGAGTGCTTTATCAAGGAATACCCTTCAAGGAAAAATAGCAGATAATGGAAACAGATGCTAATAGTCTCCATTCATCGGACCAAGCCAGAATTATCTTGATAGCAAAATCTCATTAAGACAACACAAAAAGGAAAACTGCAGAGCCAACCTAGAGATGCTAAAATCCTAAATAAAATACTAGCAAATACAAATTAATTAAAATTCCATAATTAAGATTTTTAAAAAATGTAACAATTGATTAATATTAGGAAGTTTGTTCACCTAAATCATCGCATTAAAAATTCAAACTTCCCTGGCGGTGCAGTGATTGGGAATCCACCTGCCAGTGCAGGGGACGTGAGTTCAGGCCCCGGTCTGGGAGTATCCCACGTGCCATGGAGTGGCTGGGCCCATGTGCCGCAGCTGCCAAGCCCACGCTCTGGAGCCCATGCTCTGCAACAGGAGAGGCCGCTGTGGTGAGAGACCTGTGCACTGCAGCAAGGAGTGGCCCCCGCTCGCTGCAAATGGAGAGAGCCAGTGCAGAGCAGTGAGGACCAAAGGCAGCCAAAAATAAATAAATAAAATAAATAAATTCAAAAAAAAATTCAAGATGTTACATATATATATATCAAAACATCACATTGTATACCTTAAATATATACAATTTTTATTGTCAATCACATTTCAATAAAGCTAGAAGAAATTCAAAATGAAAAATAATAAAATTTCAGTAGATGCAATACATCAGGTGATAAAAGTCAACAGCCATTCATGACTCAAAAAAAAAAAAAATCTAAGAAATTCAGTACATGGATATTGATACCAACAGCCAACTTCCCATATCCCCTGAATCACTAAAACTAGTTTTCAGAAAAATATTTTGCCAGAACAGTGAAAGGGTATTTGGGAAGCAATGGATTAAATAGGTCTCTTTACTACAAAAATACTGAGTACCTTTAATTAAAATCCTGGAGAGACACATTGCTTATTAAAAAAAAAAAATCAAAACAACAAAATGACCCAAATGTCCAACAAATTATGGTATACTCACACAGTGAAATCTTTGAAACCATTAGAAATTAGTGTAAAGAAGTAAATATAGTCATGTAGAAATATTTTTATTACAGAGTTGATTTTAAAAATACAAGACTTCAAAGCAATATACATAACACTTTATTTTATAATAGAAACACACATACATTCACAGGTGTGTATAGATAGAAGCAAAGCTTCAGAAAGTTTATAAAGAATAGGATAACACATTATTTCTGGCTGGTGACACTGCAGACGATTTTTTAAAAATGTTTTGTGTATCCATATTTTCTAATTTTTCTATAATGAATGTACAATTCTTATACGAAAAAATATTTTAAATATATAAGATATAGAAATATCAAGAAATACATACCAGAAGGATTTTTAAAATACAAAATAACATCAAATTTATAGTGTAAAATGTAATTCTCTTCCACAAATTAAACTATGTAATACAAACTGGCCTACTGTTTTAGGAATTCAGATATATTATTTCTGTTCAGTCATAATATTAAACCCAGTGACCAGAGAAAGCAAATAAATTGTTTAATAATAAAATACACTATCGGGGGGGGGGTGGACCTTCAAGATGGCAGAGGAGACATGGAGATCACCTTCCTCCCCACAAATACATCAAAAGTACATCTACACGTGGAACAACTCCTACAGAACACCTACTGAATGCTGGCAGAAGACCTCAGACTTCCCAAAGGCAAGAAACTCCTTATGTACCTGGTTAGGGCAAAAGGAAAAAGAAAAAACAGAGACAAAAGAATAGAGATAGGATGTGCACATCTGGGAGGGAGCTGTGAAGGAGGAAAAGGTTCCACACACTAGGAAGCCCCTTCACTGGTGGAGACAGGGGGTGGCAGGGAGGGTGGCGGGGAGGAACCTTCGGAGCCACAGAGGAGAGCGCAGCCACGGTTGCAGAGGACAAGGCAGAGAGATTCACGCACAGAGGATCAGTGCCAACCAGCACTCACCAGCCCGAGAGGCTTGTCTGTTCACCCGCCATGGGAGCTGGAAGCTGAGGCTTGGGCTTCGGATGTCAGATCCCAGGGAGAGGACTGGGGTTGGCTGAGTGAACACAGCCTGAAGGGGGCTAGTGCACCACAGCTAGCCAGGAGGGAGTCCTGGAAAAAGTCTAGAACTGCCTAAGAGGCTAAAGACCGTTGTTTCAGGGTGCACAAGGAGAGGGGATTCAGAGCACTGCCTAAACGAGCTCCAGAGACGGGCGTGAGCCGTGGCTATCAGCGTGGACACCAGACACGGGCATAAAATGCTAAAACTGCTGCTGCAGCCACCAAGAAGCCTGTGTGCAAGCACAGGTCACTATCCACACCTCCCCTCCCAGGAGCCTGTGCAGCCTGCCACTGCCAGGGTCCCGTGATCCTGGTACAACTTCCCTGGGAGAACACATGGTGCACCTTATGCTGTTGCAACGTCACGCTGGCCTCTGCCGCCGCAGACTCGCCCTGCATTCAGTACCCCTTCCCCCCTCTCCCCCCACCCCAGCCTGAGTGAGCCAGAGTCCCCTAAGCAGCTGCTCCTTTAACCCCGTCCTGTCTGAGTGGAGAACAGATGCCCTCAGGCAACTTACATGCAGAGGCGGGGCCAAATGCAAAGCTGAACCCCAAGAGCTGTGCGAACAAAGAAGAGAAAGGGAAATCTCTCCCAGCAGGCTCAGATGCAGCGGATTAAATCTCCACAATCAACTTGATGTACCCTGCATCTCTGGAATAACTGAATAGACAAAAAATCATCCCAAAGTTGAGGTGGTGGACTTTGGGAGCAACTGTAGACTTGGGGTTTGCTTTCTGCATCTAATTTGTTTCTGGTTTTATGATTATCTTAGTTTAGTATTTAGAACTTATTATCATTGGTAGATTTGTTTGTTGATTTGGTTGCTCTCTTCCTCTTTAATTACTTTTTAATTTTAATAACTTTATATATTTTATTTTATTTTTTTTTCTTTCTTTTTCTTTTTTCTCCCTCTTCTTCTGAGCTGTGTGGCTGACAGGGTCTTGGTGCTCTGGCCAGATGTCAGGCCTGAGCCTCTGAGGTGGGAGAGCCGAGTTCAGGACATTGGTCCAACAGATACGTCCCGGCCCCATGTAATATCAATCAGCAAGAGCTCTCCTAGAGATCTCCGTCTCAACACTAAGACCCAGCTCCACTCAGCAACCAGCAAGCTCCAGTGCTGGACACCCCATGCCAAAAACTAGCAAGACAGGAACACAACCCCACCCATTAGCAGAGAGGCTGCCTAAAATCATAAGTTCACAGACACCCCAAAACACACCACTGGACATGGTCCTGCCTGCCAGAAAGACAAGGTCCAGCCTCATACACCAGAACACAGGCACTAGCCCCCTCCACCAGGAGGCCTACACAACCCACTGAACCAACTTTAGCCACTGGGAACAGACACCAAAAACAACGGGAACTACGAACCTGCAGCCTGCAAAAAGGAGACCCCAAACACAGTAAGTTAAGCAAAATGAGAAGACAGAAAAACACACAGCATATGAAGGAGCAAGGTAAAAACCCACCAGACCAAACAAATGAAGAGGAAATAGGCAGTCTACCTGAAAAAGAATTCAGAGTAATGATAGTAAAGATATCCAAAATCTTGGAAACAGAATGGAGAAAATACAAGAAACATTTAACAAGGACCTAGAAGAACTAAAGAGCAAACAATGATGAACAACATAATAAATGTTATTAAAACTTCTCTAGAAGGAATCAATAGCAGAATAACTGAGGCAGAAGAACAGGTAAGTGACCTGGAAGACAAAATAGTGGAAATAACTACT
The DNA here is from genome assembly GCF_008692025.1 of Phocoena sinus. Lineage (NCBI taxonomy): Eukaryota > Metazoa > Chordata > Mammalia > Artiodactyla > Phocoenidae > Phocoena > Phocoena sinus. The sequence continues at coordinate 86,408,840 of NC_045772.1, forward strand.
GCAGAACAGAATAAAGGAAAAAGAATGAAAAGAATTGAGGACAGTCTCAGCCTTCTCACACTCTTCCAAAATATAGCAGAGAGAGGAACACTCCCAGACTCATTCTACGAGGCCACCATCACCCTGAGACCAAAACCAGACAAAGATGTCACAAAGAAAGAAAACTACAGGCCAATATCACTGATGAACATAGATGCAAAAATCCTCAACAAAATACTAGCAAACAGAATCCAACAGCACATTAAAAGGATCATACACCATGATCAAGTGAGGTTTATCCCAGGAATGCAAGGACTCTTCAATATATGCAAATAAATCAATGTGATACACCATATTAACAAATTGAAGGTAAAAACCATATGATCTCAATAAATGCAGAAAAAGCTTTTGACAAAATTCAACATCCATTTATGATAAAAACCCTCCAGAAAATAGGCATAGAGGGAACTTATAAAGGCCATATATGACAAACCCACAGCCAACATCATTCTCAATGGTGAAAAACTGAAACCTTTTCCACTAAGATCAGGAATAAGACAAGGTTTCTCACTCTCGCCACTATTACTCAACATAGTTTTGGAAGTTTTAGCCACAAAAATCAAAGAATAAAAAGAAATAAAGGGGGTCCAAATTGGAAAAGAAGAAGTAAAGCTGTCACTGTTTGCAGTTGGCATGATACTATACATATAGAATCATAAAGATGGTACCAGAAAACTACTAGGACTAATCAATGAATTTGGTAAAGTAGCAGGATACAAAATTAATACATGGAAATCTCTTGCATTCCTGTATATAATGATGAACAAACTGAAAGAGAAATTAAGGAAACACTCCCATTTACCATTGCAACAAAAAGAATAAAATACCTAGGAATAAACCCACCTAAGGAGACAAAAGACCTGTATGCAGAAAATTATAAGACACTGATGAAAGAAATTAAAGATGATACAAACAGATGGAGAGATATACCATGTTCTTGGATTGGAAGAATCAACATTGTGAAAATGACTATACTACCCAAAGCAATCTGCAGATTCAATGCAATCCCTATCAAACTACCGATGACATTTTTCACAGAACTAGAACAAAAGATTTCACAATTTGTATGGAAACACAAAAGACCCCGAATAGCCAAAGCAATCTTGAGAACGAAAAACGGAGCTGGAGGAATCAGACTCCCTAACTTCAGACTATACTACAAAGTTATAGTAATCAAGACAGTATGGTACTGGCACAGAAACAGAAATATAGATCAATGGAACAGGATAGAAAGCACCTAGATAAACCCATGCACATATGGTCACCTTATCTTTGATAAAGGAGGCAAGAACATACAGTGGAGAAAAGACAGCCTCTTCAATAAGTGGTGCTGGGAAAACTGGATAGCTACATGTAAAAGAATGAAATTACAACACTCCCTAACACCATACACAAAAACTCAAAATGGATTAAACACCTAAATGTAAGGCCAAACAGTATAAAACTCTTAGAGGAAAACATAGGCAGGACACTGTATCACATAAATCACAGCAAGATCCTTTTTGACCCACCTCCTAGAGAAATGGAAATAAAAGCAAAAATAAGCAAATGGGACCTAATGAAACTTAAAAGCTTCTGCACAGCAAAGGAAACCATAAACAAGATGAAAAGACAACCCTCAGAATGGGAGAAAATATTTGCAAATGAAGCAACTGACAAAGAATTAGTCTCCAAAATATACAAGCAGCTCATGCAGCTCAATCTCAAAAAAACAAAAAACCCAATCCAAAACTGGGTAGAAGACCTAAATAGACATTTCTCCAAAGAAGATATACAGATTGCCAACAAACACATGAAAGGATGCTCAACATCCCTAATCATTAGATAAATGCAAACAAAACTACAATGAGGTATCACCTCACACCAGTCAGAATGGCCATCATCAAAAAATCTACAAACCATAAATGTTGGAGAGGGTGTGGAGAAAAGGGAACCCTCTTGCACTGTTGGTGGGAATGTAAATTGATACAGCCACTGTGGAGAACGGTATGGAGGTTCCTTAAAAAACTAAAAATAGAACTACCATATGACTTAGTAATCCCACTACTGGGCATATACACTGAGAAAACCATAATTCCAAAAGAGCCATGTACCACAGTGTTCACTGCAGCTCCATTTACAATAGCCAGGACATGGAAGCAGCCTAAGTGTCCATCGACAGATGAATGGATAAAGAAGATGTGGCACATATATACAATGGAATATTACTCAGCCATAAAAAGAAACGAAATTGAGTCATTTGTAGCAAGGTGGATGGACCTGGAGACTGTCATACAGAGTGAAGTAAGTCAGAAAGAGAAAAACAAAAACATATGCTAACACATATATACAGAGTCTAAGGGGAAAAAAATGGTTCTGAAGAACCTAGGGGCAGGACAGGAACAAATTCGGAGATGTAGAGAGTGGACTTGAGGACAGGGGGAGGGGGATGGGTAAGCTAGGATAAAGTGAGAGAGTGGCATGGGCATAATATACACTACGAACTGTAAAATAGATAGCTAGTGGGAAGCAGCCACATAGCACAGGGAGATCAGCTCGGTGCTTTGTGACCACCTAGAGGGGTGGGATAGGGAAGGTGGGAGGGAGATGCAAGAGGGAGGGGATATATATATATATATATATATATATATATATATATATATGGCTGATTCACTTTGTTATACAGCAGAACTAACACACCATTGTAAAGCAATTATACTCCAATAAAGATGTTTTTAAAAATTAAATAAAATAAATAGGTTTTGTTTAAAAAAAATCTCTCTTTGGCTGCAGTAGGAAGAGTGGATTAAGATAACCCGGAGTTCCTTAAGGACCCTCTCTGAATTGAAAATGAAAATATATGTATATTGATGATTGTTCTTTAATAAATGCAACACTATTTTAAAAATAAAATACACTATCAGTTATACTAAAAATATCTTTAAAAATTCAAAGGGTCATATCTAGAATGCTAATGCTAAAGAGGGAAATAAATATTGAAAATAATAGTAAAAACTTGGGACATCAAAACACAATGTCTTCTTATATTTACAGGTATTGTCACAAAAATCACTCTAACTCAAATCCAGAAGTAATAATCAAAACAAGAGATCACCTAGCTGATGTTGTGTTAGGGTGAAATAACATCCAGATTAAAATACTGACACTACATTGTTTTACTGAAAATACAGTTTCATAATTTGCGTATCGTCTCAAGTATAGTATGTTTCAAGGAGGCTAGGCTATGTTTTTGAGCACTGAGCTATTCATCCATCTGTGAAAAGAAGGGGAAAGGCGACGCTCAGTGACATGAATGAAGAGATCCTCCGGGCTTGCCGACGCTTGCGCTCTCTCTCGTGTGCTCTCTCTCTCTCTCTCTCTCCCCCTCTCCCCCTCTCCCCCTCTCCCCCTCTCCCTCTCTCCCTCTCTCCCTCTCTCCCTCTCTCCCTCTCTCTCTCTCTCCCTCTCTCCCTCTCTCCCTCTCTCCCTCTCTCTCTCTCTCTCTCTCTCCCCCTCCCTCCCTCCCTCCCTCTCCCTCCCTCTCCCTCTCCCTCTCCCCCTCCCCCCATTAGCAATTGCAGAAGTAGAGTGAACGCAGTTATTTAGCAGGATTTGCACTTGTCGAAGCCTTACTTGTTCTCCCACCACTTGAACAGATTTCCATAAAGTTTTCCTCCAACACCCTGGGTTGGAGTATTACTTACTCTGGAGGCCAGAGAAAAATCAGCCAGTTTCTCTTCATTTCAGTTCCGAAAAATGGAATTCTCTGTTCACAGGGGTTTGGAAGGCAGTCCTCCAGTCTTTAAAGAGTACAGGTGCACTAGGAAGGTTGTAGTTGGATCGTGCAAATAGCATGACCTCCATGCCCTGATCCTGTAACAGACTCCATCCAGCAGTCAGCCTCCACAGACCCCAAAGAGAAAGTCAGAAAGGCAGCCACTCCCATCGCTGTCTTGTCTTGGTCATCTCACATGAGGAAAACCTCTGCACTAGCTTGTCTTGTGGACATCAGGATCTCTCCCTTCAGGAGGGAAAATAACCTCATGGTACTTTCTAAGGAGTATGTGTTGTTAGGAAGCTGATTGCCTCACTGCAAGTAATTGTGTCAGATGCAGATTTAATAAGTACTGTTTATGTGCCAGATGATTTATATACTTTGTGCTAATCCTTAAAACAACTCAACAAGGTTGGCATTATAATTCTCATTTTATAGAAAATCATATGACTCAGAGCAGTGAAGTGACTTGTTCAAAACAACCCATCAAACAAGCATCAGAATCACAATTTGAACCCAGGTCTGAGTTTATCTGACTTCTTTAACCAGTGTCCTCTCCCATTTCCACCATCCTTACAAGAGCCCCTAGAAGTTTCATGAGAAGTGTTATGGATAAGACACGTGCAGTGCAGTACATAAGGGTTCTTTGACTTCTCTCCTGTGAGACTCTGATGTGATCATCACAAAATATGAAAGCAGAGAACCAGATCTTACCTGGAGGTGGAGATCAGACAGCCAGTTCCTCTCAGTGTGCCCAGCAGGAGGCTGGACCACACTCCACAGACTGAAAGAGGAAGCAGGTGGATCCTACCGCAGCTTTGAGCAGTTTTATCAGGTAGGGAGAGCCTGGTTGGACACAGAGCAGATCAGGGGAAAGAAAAGATGTAGGGCATGGTCTCACCCTTGGCCAATCTCTTCTCTTTTCTCTTTCCTCCTGGCCTCTTTTCTCTGGCAGTCTGCAGGGAACAGGCCACGCTGGCAAAGCCACTGACGTGCATCTCAGCTCCCGGGGCACAGAAAGAGCTGATGCCTTTGAGCCATTTCTTTGCAATTTGCTGCAAGTTTAAGGCCGCACGTGATAAGGCTTTCTTTATGGGAGAGAGTGAAAAAAGAAAAGACCACTTGTGATCTTACTTGCTGATTCCCAGAAAACACAGCTCTGCATGGGGCAGAGGGTAAGGGAACAGAAGCAGGAGGAGGGACGGAAGTTTGTAACAAAGATCTCTCCTTCTCCTTCCAAGAAGTTTTTAAGCCAGCCTCTCCTTGAGGACATCACTGGAATTCTTTAAAAAAAAAAAAAAAAAAAAAGCTCATGGTCTAAAATCTCTGTATGGTTTCTTTTCCCATTGGGATTCTTTCTAGAATCTGCCGGGACCACAGATCTGGTGAGGGCCAAGGCTTTGCAGAGTTCTTTCCAGAGAGGATTAATTCTCAAAGAGACATGATCAGTTGCTTGTACCCACAATTTCTGTGAATCTTAAAAGTAGAAAAAGAAAGAAAAACATTGAAATTTTGGCATTCAGTTGTTCATTCTACATAAATTCTAAGAAAAGAGAACTCCTTGCATTAAGACATTCTACAATTCTAATAAATTCTTTTTTCGAGACTACCATTTTAGAGGATTTTGAGCAGTACTAGCTTGCATGTGGTTTGCACTAAGACATTCTACAATTCTAATAAATTCTTTTTTCGAGACTACCATTTTAGAGGATTTTGAGCAGTACTAGCTTGCATGTGGTTTATACTAATAAATGAATTTTCTTCCAGACTCATCCAGGGTCCACCATTTTCTTACATGGCTGTGACTATGGCTTGGTCACTTTACAGTCTCAAGTTCTTCATTGGTGAGCAGAATTTTATTAAAAAAAAAAAAAAATTCACCAGGTGGTTTAAGAATTATATTATGTACTCAAACGTACATTTCGAATAACAATACTAAATGACAAAGTTATCATCATTACACATATAATTTCAGATCACATAATGGTCAGGATCATTAATTAATAGTCAAATATTATTATAAGACATTTTACTATAAAAGAAAAAAGAAAGATACAAGGAAAATAAAGAAATCTTTTAATGAAGCAACTGTGTATCTGGAGTCTAAAAGACCAAATACTTTATTTTAGCCATCAGCCAACCTTTGCCATCAGAAATAGTGAGCAGGGCTTCCCTGGCGGCGCAGTGGTTGAGAGTCCGCCTGCTGATGCAGGGGACACGGGTTCGTGCCCCGGTCTGGGAAGATCCCACATGCCCCGGAGCGGCTGGGCCCGTGAGCCATGGCCGCTGAGCCTGCGCGTCCGGAGCCTGTGCTCCGCAACGGGAGAGGCCACAACAGTGAGAAGCCCGCGTACCACAAGAAAAAAAAAAAAAGTGAGCAAACATCATAACAGGTCTTAGACTTTTCAATGTATCTGATAGGTGGCCATTGGTGCATTGAAGGGGAGACACTGTTTACCAGCCATAAAGCACAAAAGGCCTACTTTTTCTCAACACGGAATGCAGTTTTACCCCGAGAGTGTAATTTGGTCTATTCCTAACTTGCTCAAATTCACTCTCTAACATGATTCCTTTTTTGACCTCTTCAGTCCACGGTTCATGTTTCTATTTTGAATGCACATCATACTTATTTTATACATGATATTCAGAGTTTCTCATAAACAGCCTTGCACTGGATTATATCCTACTTTCATACTATAGACCAGGGTTCAGCAAACTTCCCATAAAAGGTCAAATAATAAATAGCTTAGGTTTTGCAGGCCCATCTCTGTCACAGTCACTCAGCTCTGCCACTGTGGTGTGAAATCAACCATAAATGAGTTAACCATGAATGAATGAATTTTCTAGGGTTGTGTAAAAAAGTACCACAAACTGGCTGGCTTAAAACAACAGAACTTTATTATCTCAGTTCTGGAGGGGAGAAGTCCAAAATCAAAGTGTGGGCAGAGCTGTGCTCCCTCTGAAACCTGCAGAGAATCCTTCCTTGGCTCTTCTACCTTCTGGCGTTCGCTGCCGATTGTTGGCATTCCTTGGCTTATAGGTTCGTCACTTCAGTCTCTGACTCCATTGCCACATGGTCATCTTCTCCTTGTGTGCCTCTGTCTTCTCCTGTTCTTAAAAGGAAACCAGTCATATTGAATTAGGGTCTACTGTAAGGACCTCATCTTAACTTGATTACATCTGCAAAGTCTTTGGTTCCAAATAAGGGCACATTCATTGATACAGGGGCCTAAGATTTCAGTATATGCTTTTGGGGGGATACAATTCAACCCATAGCACTCATTCTCATTTGCTTCCTTATCTGAGGTGAGGATCACACAATCATTTTATTTATTTATTTATTTTTATTGACGAATAGTTATTTGGTTATATGTATAGTTATTTGGTTATATATATAACCAAATAACTATAACTATATATGTGTGTGTATATATATATATATATATATACGCAGACACATACTTTTTGGATTCTTTCCATTATAGTTTATTAAAATATATTGAATATTGTTCCCTGTGCTGTACAGTAAATCCTTATTGTTTATCTATTTTATATATGGTAGTGTGTATCTATTAATCCCATATTAATATATGGGATATATATTATATATATATATTAATGGGATATCCCATTAGTCCCATATTCCCAGTGTATCCCTCCCCCCTTCCCCCTTTAGTAACCATAAGTTTGTTTCCTATGCCTGTGTGTCTGTTTCGTTTTGTAAATAAGTTTACTTGTACTATGTTTTAGATTCCACATATAAGTGATATCATATAATATTTGTCTTTCTCTGTCTGACTTACTTCACTTAGTATAATCTCTAGGCCCACCCATGTTGCTGCAAATGACATTATTTTGTTCTTTTTTTATGGCTGAGTAGTATTCCATTGTATATACGTACCACATCTTTATCCATTCATCTGTCGATGGACATTTACGTTGTTTCCGTGTCTTGGCTACTGTAAATAGTGCTGCTATGAACATAGGGGTGCATGTATCTTTTCTAATTATAGTTTTGTCTGGATATATGCCCAGGAGTGGGATCACTGGGTCATATGGTAACTCTGTTTTTAGTGTTTTAAGGAACCCCCATACTGTTCTCCACAGTGGCTATACGAATTTACATTCCCACCAGGAATGTAGGAGGGTTCCTTTTTCTCCACACCCTCTCCAGCATTTATTTGTAGACTTTTTGGAGGTGACCATTCTGACCGGTATGAGGTGATAGCTCATTGTAGTCTTGATTGCATTTCTCTAATAATTAGTGATGTTGAGCATTCTTTCATGTGTCTGTTGGCCATCTGTATGTGTTTTTTGGAGACTGTTTACATCTTCTACCCATTCTTTAATTGGGTTGTTTGTTTTTCTTAATATTGAGCTGTATGAGCTCTTTGTACATTTTGGAAATTAATCTCTTGTTGGTCTCATTGTTTGCAAATATTTTCTCCCATTCTATGGGTTGCCTTTTCATTTTGTTTATGGTTTCCTTTGCTGTGCAAAAGATTTTAAGTTTAATTAGGTGCCATTTGTTTATTTTTGTTTTTATTGACATTACTCTAGGAGATGGATCCAAAAAGATATTGCTGTGATTTATGTCAAAGAGTGTTCTGCCTGTTTTCCTCTAGGAGTTTTATAGTATCTGGTCTAACACTTAGGTCTTTATTCTATTTTGAGTTTATTTTTGGGTATCGTCTTAGAGAATGTTCTAACTTTATTCTTTTATATATAGCTGTCCAGTTTTCCAGCACCACCTGTTGAAGAGACTATCTTTTCTCCATTGTATATTCTTGTCTCCTTCGTCATAGATTAGTTGACCATAGGTGCATGGGTTTACTTCTGGACTTCCTATCCTGTTCCATTGATCTATATGTCTGTTTTTGTGCCAGTACCATACTGTTCTGATGACTGTAGCTTTGTAGTATAGTCTGAAGTCAGGGTACCTGATTCCTCCAGCTCCATTTTTCTTTTTCTCAAGATTGCTTTGGCTATTCAGGGTCTTTTGTGTTTCCATACAAATTTAAAACTTTTTGTTCCAGTTTTGTAAAAAATACCATTGGTAATTTGGTAGGGATTGCATTGAATCTGTAGATTCAAAGCACAGGCTTTTAGGCTCTACACTACACTCTCCAGACCTGCCTTTTTCCTTCACAAAGCTACATTGGCCTATCTATGAGAGAGTGTCAATGTCTAGCAACTGGGGTTCTCACTTATTTTAAAGATCTATTTAAAAAGTGCATTGATATTGAGCTTATCTTCCCCTTCTTAAAGTCCCATATCTTTGCAAAATCTTTTCTCACTACTTCATTACACACAAACCTTTCCCTTCTTAAGCACTTTCTGTAATTACCACATACTGCCATTTAAAAGAGAGAAGACATTTTTTGTTGGGGTACAGTTGACTTACAGTGTTGTATTGGTTTCAGGTGTACAGCAGAGTGAGTCAGTTATTTGTATGCACATATATATTCTTTTTCAGATTCCTTTCCACTATAGGTTATTATAAGATATTGAACTCCCTGTGTATCTGTTAATCCCAAACTCTGAATTTATCCCTCCCTGCTCCCTTCCCCTTTGGAAACCCTAAGAGAGAAGAGATTTAAAATTCATCAAGTGCTTACCTAGGTATCAGGTACTGTATGGGCATATAAACAATCATTATATTAATTCTAACAACAAAAAAATTTCTGCTGTACAGCAAAGTGATTCAGTTATATATATATATATTTTTTTTTTTTTTTTCTTTTTCACATTCTTTTCCATTATGGTTTATCACAGGATATTGAATATAGTTTCCTGTGCTATATACACAGGATCTTTATAGAATCTTGTTGTTTATCGATTCTATGCATAATAGATTACATCTGCAAATCCCAAACTCCCGATCCATCCCTCTCCCACGTCCCCTGCTCCCTTTGACAACCACAAGTCTGTTCTCTATGTCTGTGAGTCTGTTTCATAGATAAGTGCATTTGTGTCATATTTTAGATTCCACATATAAGTGATATTGTATTTGTCTTTCTCTTTCTGACTTACTTCACTTAGTATGATAATCTCTGGGTCCATCCATGCTGCTGCAAATGGCATTATTTTGTTCTTTTTTATGGCTGAGTAGTATTCCTCTGTATATATGTACCACATTTTTATCCATTCATGTTGATGGACATTTAGGTTGTTTCCATGTCTTGGCTATTGTAAATAGTGTTGCTATGAGCATAAGGGTGCATGTATCTTTTCAAATTATAGTTTTGTCTGGATATATGCCCAGGAGTGGGATTGCTGTATCATATGCTAACTCTATTTTTAGTTTTTTGAGACATGCATACTGTTTTCCATAGTGGCTGCCCCAATTTACACTCCCACCAATAGCGTAGGAAGGTTCCCTTTTCTCCAAACCCTCTCAAGCGTTTGTTTTTCATCTTCAATTTTTTTCATCAGTGTATTACAGTTTACAGAGTACAGGTCTTTTGCCACCTGAGGTAGACTTATTCCTGATTATTTTATTCTTTTTATTTTGATGGTAAATGGGATTTTTTCCTTAATTTCTCTTTCTGATCTTTTGTTGTTAGTGTATAGGAATGCAAGAGATTTCTGTGCATTAATTTTGTATCCTGCAAATTTACCAAATTCATTGATGAGCTCTAGTAGTTTTCTTGTGGTGACTTTAGGATTTTCTATGTAGAGTATTATGTCATCTGCAAATGGTGACTGTTTTACTTGTTCTTTTCCAATGTCTATTCCTTTTCTTTCTTCTTCTACAATTGCTATGGCTACGACTTGCAAAACTGTGTTGAATAAAAGTGGTGAGAGTGGACATCCCTGTCTTGTTCCTGATCTTAGAGTAAATGCTTTCAGCTTTACACTCTTGAGTATGATGTTGGCTGTGTTTTTGTCATTTATGGCCTTTTGAGGTATGTTCCCTCTATGCCAACTTTCTGAAGAGTTTTTATCATAAATGGATGTTAAATTTTTGAAACGCTTTGTCTGCATCCATTGAGATGATCATATGGTTTTTATTCTTCAGTTTGTTAATGTGGTGTATCACATTGATCTCCAGATATTGAAGAATCCTTGCATATTATCATGGCATATGATCCCACTTGATGATGGCATATGATCTGTTTAATGTATTGTTGGATTTGGTTTGCTAGTATTTTTTTGAGGAATTTTGCATCTATGTTCATCAGTGATATTGGCCTGTATTTTTCTTTTTTTGTGGTATTTTTGTATGGTTTTGGTATCAGGATGATGGTGGCCCCATAGAATGAGTTCAGAAGTTTTCCTTCCTTTGCAGTTTTTTGGAGTAGTTTCAGAGTAATAGGTGTTACTCTTCTATACATGTTTGGTAGAATTTACCTATAAAGCCTCTGATCCTAGACTTTTGTTTCTTGGTAGTTTTTAAATCACAGATTCAATTTCAGTGCTTGTAATTGGTCTGTTTATATTTTCTATTTCTTCCTGGTTCAGTCTTGGGAGATTACATCTTTCCAAGAATTTTCCATTTCTTCTAGGTTGTCCTTTTTTTTTTTTTCTAAAGAAGATGTTGGGGGTAGGAGTTTATTAATTTATTTATTTTGCTGTGTTGGGTCTTCGTTTCTGTGCGAGGGCTTTCTCTAGTTGTGGCAAGTGGGGGCCACTCTTCATCACGCTGCGTGGGCCTCTCACTATCGTGGCCTCCCTTGTTGTGGAGCACAGGCTCCAGATGCACAGGCTCAGTAGTTGTGGCTCATGGGCCTAGTTGCTCCATGGCATGTGGGATCTTCCCAGACCAGGGCTTGAACCTGTGTCCCCTGCATTAGCAGGCTGACTCTCAACCACTGTGCCACCAGGGAAGCCCTAGGTTGTCCATTTTATTGGTGTATATTTGCTTGTAGTAGTCTCTTATGATCCTTCATATTTCTTTGGTGTCAGTTTTAAATTCTCATTTTTCATTTCTGAATTTAGTGTTTTGGGCCCTCTCCCTTCTTTTCTTGATGCATCTGGCTAAAGGTTTATCAATTACATTTATCTTTTCAAAGAACCAGCTTTTAGTTTCATTGATCTTTTCTATTATTTTATTAGTTTCTATTTCATTTATTTCTATTCTCATCTTTATGATTTCTTTCCTTCTACTGACTTTGGGTTTGGTTTGTTCTTCTTTCTCTCTAGTTGCTTTAGGTGTAAGATTAGGTTGCTTTTTGGATTTTTTGTTTCCTGTGGCAATCTTGTATTGCTATAAACTTCCCTCTTAGAACTGCTTTTGCTGCATCCCATAGGTTTTGGATCATTTGTGTTTTCATTTCCATTTGTCTCTAGGTATTTTTTTTTCCTGTTTGGTTTCTTCAGTGATCCTTTGTTCAGTAGCATATATTGTTTAGCCTCCACATGTTTGTTTGGGTTTTTTGCAGTTTTTTTTCTTGTAGTTGATTTCTAGCCTCATAGCATTGTGGAAGGAAAAGATGCTTGATATAATTTCAGTTTTCTTAAATTTGCCACGGCTTACTTTGTGGCCCAGCATGTAATCTATCCTAGAGAATATTCCACATGCACACAAAAAAAATGTGTATTCTGCTGCTTTCAGATTGAATGCTCTATAAATATCAATTAAGTACATCTGGTCTAATGGTCATTTAAGACCTGTATTTCCTTATTGATTTTTTGTCTGAATGATCTGTCCATTGATAAAAGTGAGGTGTTAAAGTCCCCCAATAATATTGTGTTACTGTCAATTTCTCCTTTTATGTCTATTAATGTTTGCCTTATATATTGAAGTGCTCCTGTATTGGGTACATATACATTTACAATTGTTATATCTTCTTCTTGGATTGAGCTCTTGATCATTATATAGTGTCCTTCTTTGTCTCTTGTCACAGTCTTTATTTTAAAGTCTGTATTGTCTGTCCTATGAGTATTGCTACTCCAGCTTTCTTTTGATTTCCATTTGCATGGAATAACTTTTTCCATCCCCTCACTTTCAGTTTGTACATGTCCCTAGATATGAAGTGAGTCCTTGTAGACAGCATATATATGGGTCTTGTTTTTGTATCCATTCAGCCAGTCTGTCTTATTTTCTCCCTTGGGGGGGAGTGATTTGATTTTATTTAAGAAAAAAATTTTAAATTGAAGTATAGTTGATTTACAGTGTTGTATTAATTTTTGCTGTACAGCAAAGTGATTCAGTTACATATATATATTCTTTTTTATATTCTTTTTCATTATGTTTTATCACAAGGTATTGACTATAGTTCCCTATACAGTAGGAACTTTTTTGTTTATCCATTCAATCTATGTCTTTTGGATGGAGCATTTAATCTGTTTAAGGTAATTATCGATATGTATGTTTTTATTCCCATTTTTAAAATTGTTTCAGATTCGTTTCTGTAGGTCTTTTTTTCCCTTTCCTCTTTTGTTCTCATTTCTTGTGATTTGTTGACTATGTTTAATGTTGTGTTTGTATTCCTTTTTTGTGTGTATATCTGTTTTAGATTTTGGTTTGCTGTTACCATGAGGTTTTTATATAGCAGTCCATATGTATATGTATATGTATACACACACATTATTGTTTGAAGTTGCTGATCTTTTAATTTCAAATGCATTTTAAATACCCTGCATTAGTACTCTCCTCTTCTCACAATAACTGACTTTGATATCATATTTTACATCTCATTGTTTTGCATATCCCTTAACTGCTTATTGAGTATACAGATGATTTCATTACTTTTGTCTTTTAATCTTCCTATTAGTTTTGTGTGGATGATTTCCTACCTTTATGTTTGTCTTTACTGGTGAGCTTTCCTCTTTTGTAATATTCTTGTTTCTAGTTGTGACCTTTTCTCTTCCTCCTAGAGAAGTTCCTTTAACATTTTTTGTAAAGCTGGTTTGGTGGTTGAAATCTTTAAGCTTTTGCTTATCTGTAAGGCTTTTGATTTCTCCATCAAATCCGAATGCATGCCTTGCTGGGCAGAACATTCTTGGTTGTAGGTTTTTCCTTTTCATCACTTTAAATATATTGTGCCACTCCCTCCTGGCCTGCAGAGTTTCTGCTGAAAAATCGGTAGATAGCCTTATGGGAGTTCCCATGTATGTTATTTGTTGCTTTTCCCTTGTTGCTTTTAATATTTTCTCTTTACCTTTAATTTTTGTCAACTTGATTACTATGTGTCTTGACATGTTCCTCTTTGGGTTAATCCTGTATGGGACTCTACACTTCCTTGATATGGGTGACTCTTTCCTTTCCCATGTTAGGGAGATTTGGGGCTATTATCTCTTCAAATATTTTCTCAGGCCCTTTTCTCTCTCTTCTCCTTCTGGGACCCCTATTATGCAAATGTTAGTGTGTTTGATGTTGTCCCAGAGGTCTCTCAAACTGTCCACATTTCTTTTCATTCTTTTTTCTGTTCTGCAGTACTGATTTCCACCAATCCGCCTTCCAGCTCACTGATACATTCTTTTGCCTCATTTATTCTGCTGTTTATTCCTTCTAGTGTATTTTTCATTTCAGTTATTGTATTGTTCAACTCTGGTTGTTCTTTGTATTTTCTAACTCTTTGTTAAAGACTTCTTGTAATTTCTCGCTCTGTGCATCCATTGTTTTCCAGAGTTCTTGAATCCTCTTTGTGTTCATTACTCTGAAATCTTTCTTGGGAGTACTGCCTATCTCCACTTCATTTAGTTGTTCTTTTGGGGGTTTTATCTTGTTCCTTTTCTGGAACTTACGCCTCTGCCATTTCATTTTGTCTAAATTTCTATTTGTATTTTTATGTATGTGGTAGGTTAGTCATTTTCTCGACCTTGGAGAAGTGGTCCTCTGTAGGGGATGTCCTATATACCCCAGAATTATACTCCCCTCTCATCACTCAAGGGCCAGGGACCAGCTGGTCCCAGGGTAGGTTCTGACCTGTGTTCGCAGACTCAGTTCTGCAGGCTGCTTAATCATAGTTTTCTTGCTTCTGTTTCTGCCGCCCTAGTGGATGAGGCTGTTCTAGAGCCTTGTGCAAGCTTCCTGGTGGGAGGGGCCTATGTTTTCCCACTACTGTGTGGAACTGGGTCTTGACCCTCTGGTGGGCAGGGCTGGGTCAAGAGGCTTGTCTAGAGGCAGCCATGGGTTCAAGAAGTCTTTAGGCAGCCTGTCTGGTGATGAGCTGTGCTGTGTTCCCACCCTGATGGTTGTTTGGCCTCTCAGCAGTGGAGCCTACAGGCTGTTGGTGGGGCCAAGTCTTGGTGCTAGTGACACAAGCAAGATATCAGCCCCCAGTGAGAGTCCATGCGGATGAACATTCCCCTATACCTCTGCCACCAGTGTCCATGTCCCCAGGGTGAGTCACAGCTGCCCCCTCCTTCCCAAGAGACCATCCAAGACCAGCATGTAGGTCTGGCCCAGTTCCTATAAAGTCACTGCTTTTGCTCTAAGTCTCAGTGTGTGTGAGACCTTGTGTGCGCCCTCCAAGAGTGGAGTCTCTGTTTCCCCTAGTCCTGTGGAGTTCCTGCAGTCAAGCCCCACTGGCCTTCAAAGCCAAATGCTCTGGGAGTACTTCCTCCCCATGCCAGACACCCAGACTATGGAGCCTGATGTAAGGCTCAGAACTCTCACCCCTGTGGAAGAACTTCTGGGATGTATCGGGTAGGCCAAAAGGTTCATTCGGTCTTTTCCGTAAGATGGATTTAGCAGCACTTAGTTGTCTTTAACTTCATTCGAAACAATTTTTTTAGATTGTATGTGACAGCTGTCATACAAGCATGCATTTTAAAAAAGACTTATCAAAATTGGCATATTTTTTGGGATTCCCTGGTGGTGCAGTGGTTGAGAGTCCGCCTGCTGATGCAAGAGATACGGGTTCGTGCCCCGGTCCGGGAAGATCCCACATGCTGCGGAGCGGCTGGGCCCATGAGCCATGGCCGCTGAGCCTGTGCATCCAGAGCCTGTGCTCCACAACAGGAGAGGCCGCAACAGTGAGAGGCCTGTGCACCAAAACAAAAAACAAACAAACAAAAATTGGTGTATTTTTGTGTAGCCATTTTAATATTGAAGATAGAAGGAAAAAAGCAACATTTTTGGCATACTATGCTTTATTATTTTAAGACAGGTAAAACGTAATTGAAACACACAAAAAGATTTGTGCAGTGTATGGAGAAGATCAAACTTGTCAAAAGTGGTTTGCGAAGTTTCGTGCCAGGGATTTCTTGCTGGATGTTGCTCCATGATCTGGTAGACCAATTGAAGTTGATAGTGATCAAATCAAAACAATAATTGAGAACGATCAACGTTATACCACGTGGGAGATAGCCAATATACTCAAAATATCCAAATCAAGTGTTGAAAATCATTTACACCAGCATGGTTATGTGAATCGCTTTGATGTTTGGGTTCCACATAAGTTAAGCCAAAAAAACCTTCTTGACCATATTTCCGCATGCAATTCTCTACTGAAACATAATGAAATACTCCGTTTTTAAATCAAATCGTGAAGGGCGATAAAAAGTGGATATTGTACGACAATGGGAACGAAAGAGACCATGCGGCAAGCAAAATGAACCATGACCAACCACACCAAAGGCCAGTCTTCATCCAAAGAAGTTGATGTTGTGTATATGGTGGGATTGGAAGGGAGTCCGCTATTATGAGCTACTTCCGGAAAACCAAACAATTCCAACAAGTACTGCTCCCAATTAGACCAACTGAAAGTTGTACTTAACGAAAAGCGTCCAGAAATAGTCAACAGGAAACGCACAATCTTCCATCAGGATAATGCAAGACCGCACGTTTCTTTGATGACCAGGCAAAAACTGTTCCAGCTTGGCTGGGAAGTGCTGATTCATCCACTGTATTCACCAGACATTGCATCCTTGGATCTCCATTTATTTCAGTCTTCACAAAATTCTCTTAATGGAAAAAATTTCAATTCCCTGGAAGACTATAAAAGGCACCTGGAGCAGTTCTTTTCTCAAAAAGATAAAAAGTTTTGGGAAGATGGAATTATGAAGTTGCCTGAAAAATGGCAGAAGGTAGTGGAACAAAAGGGTGAATACATTGTTCAAAAAGGTCTTGGTGGTAATAAAAATGTCTTTTATTTTTACTTAAAAAAACCAAAGGCACTTTATGGCCCACCCAATAATAATTCTCCAGTTCCTGGATCGCCCACTTTGGGAGGGGGGATGGATTTGATTATATCATGAGTGTTCCCCCCCCGCAACGGTCTCATTGTGGTTTCTTCTTTATGCCTTTGGATGTAGAATATCTTTTTTGGTAAGTTCCATTTTTTTTTTTTATCATTGACTGTTCAGCAGTTAGTTGTGTTTTTGGTGTGCTTGTAAAAGGAAGTGAGCTCAAGGTCCTTCTGCTTCACCATCTAGTCTCTGATCTCTACTTGTAAACTTTTAGATGATAGCCATTCTGATCAATGTGAGGTGATATCACATTGTTGTTTTGCATTTCTCTAATAAATAGTGATATGGAGCATCTTTTCATGTGCTTATTAGCCACCTGTATGTCTTCTTTGGAAAAATGTCTATTCAGGTCTTCCGCCCATTTATTGATTGAGTTGTTTGGCTTTTTTTTTTTTATATTGAGTTGTATGAGCTGTTTATACATTTCATATATTAACCCCTTGTCAGCGATATCACTTGTAAATAGTTTCTCCCATTCTGTAGGTGTTGTTTTTTCATTTTGTTGATGGTTTTCTTTGCTGTACAAACGTTTTTAAGTTTAATTAAGTCCCACTTGCTTTTTCTTTTTTCTTTTCTTTTGTTTCCACTGCCTAAGGAGACAGATCCAAAAAAAAGATTGCTACAATTTATGTCAAAGTGTGTTCTGCCTATGTTCTCTTCTAGGAGTTTTGTGGTTTCTGGTCTTATGGTTAAGTCTTTAATTCATCTTGAGTTTATTTTTTTGTATGGTGTGGGGAAATGTTCTAATCTCACCTTTTCACATGTAGCTGTCCAGTTTTCCCAGCACGAGGTTTTGAAGAGACTGTTTTCCCTCCATTGTATATTCTTGCCTCCTTTGTCATAGATTAATTAATCATAGGCGTGTGGGTTTATTTCTGTTCTCTCTATTCTGTTCCATCAATCTATGTGTCTTTTTTTTTGTGGTAGTACCATGCTAATTTGATTGTAACTTTGTAGTATATTTTGATGTCTGGGAGGGTGATATCTCCAGTTTTATTCTTTTTCTCAAGACTGCTTTGGCAAGTCAGGATCTTTTGTGGTTCCATATGAATTTTAGGATGATTTGTTCTAGTTTTGTGAAAAATGTTATTGTTTTTTAAAATAGAATTGCATTAAATCTGTAGGTTGCTTTAGATAGTACGGAAATTTTAACAATATTCTTCCAAGCCAAGAGCACAGGGTATCTTTCCATTTCTTTGTATCATCTTCAATTTCCTTTGCCAGTATTTTATAGTTTTCAGAGTAGAGGTCTTTCACCTACCTGGTTAAGTTTATTTCTAGGTATTTTATTCATTTTGATGCAGTTTTAAATGGGATGTGTTTTTTTTACTTTCTCTTTCTGATAGTTCATTATTAGTGTATAGAAAAGCAACAGATTTCTCTATATTCGTCTTGTATCCTGCAACTTTACTGAATTCACTTCTTAGTTCTAGTAGTTTTGGGGTGGAGACTTAAGTGTTTTCTATATAAAATATCATGTCATATGCCAAAAGTGACAGTTTTACTACTTCCATTCTATTTTGGATGACTTATTTGTTTTTCTTGCCTGATAGTTGTGGTAGGACTTCCAATACTATGGTAAACAGATATATGTTAAACAGACATGGCAAGACTGGGCATTCTTGTCTGGTTCCTAATTTTAGAGGAAAGACTTTCAGTTTTTCACTGTTCAGTATGATGTTAGCTGTTGGTTTGTCATAAATGGCCTTTAGTCTATTGAGATATGTTCCCTCTATACCCACTTTGATGGGAGCTTTGATCATAAATGGGTGCTGAATTTTGTCAAATGCTGTTTCTTCATCTGTTGAGATGATCCTGTGATTTTTAAATTTTATAATTTTATATTTTTTAATTAAAAACTTTTTTCTTATAGAAATTTTAAATGTTACTTTTCATTTACAGCTATCAAAAAATATTTGTTATAGTCCCTGTCTTGTACAGTACATCCTTGAGCCTATCTTACACCCAATAATTTGTACCTCCTACTCCCACATTCCTATATTGCCACCCCAGCCTTCACACTGGTAACTACTAGTTTGTTCTCTACATGTGTGAATCTGCTTCTTTTTTGTTATATTCACTAGTTTGTTCTACTTTTTAGATTCCACATATAGGTGATATCATACAGCATTTGTCTTTCTTTATCTGACGTATTTCACTTAGCATAAGGCCCTCCAAGTTAGTATTTTCATCATATATTTAGGTGTTCCTGTGTTGGGTGAATTTGTGTTAACAAGTGTAATATCCTCTTTTGTACTGATCTCTTTATCATTATATAATACTCTTCTTTGTCTTTTGTTATAGCTTTTCTTTTAATGACTATTTTGACGTGAGTATTGCTATTCCCACTTTCTTGTCATTTCCATTTGCATGGAATATCTTTTCCATACCCTCACTTTCAGTGTGCATCTTTAGCTCTGAAGTGAATCTCTTGTAGGCAGTGTATAGATAGTTCTTGTTTGTTTGTTTGTTTTTCATTTTGTTGTGTTTTATCCAATCACCTTATGTCTTTTGATTGTAGCTTTTAGTCCATTGACATTTAAGGTAATTATTGATAATTATGTACTTATTGTCATGTTATTACTTGTTTTCCAGTTGTTTTTGTAGTTCTTCTCTGTTCATTTTTTCTTCATTTTGTTTCTTCTCTTGTGGTTTGATGATTTTCTTTAGTTGTGTGCTTCTGTTCCCTTCTTTCCAGTTTTTGTGTATCTGTTGTAGGTTTTTGATTTGTGGTTACCATGGGGTTCATATATTTTGACCTATAACTGTATCTGTTTGTTTTAAACTGGTAGTCAAGTTCAAGTACATTCTAAAGATCTACAGTTTTTAGTCCCCACCACCTCATAGTGTGTTTTTGATGTTACATTTTACATCTTCATGTTTATTCATTAATTGTTTATTGTAATTACAGTTGTTTTACAATTTTTTGTTTTACTCTTCATACTGGCTTATTTAAGTGGTTGATTCTCAGTCTTTACTATATATTTGCTCTCCTAGTTGGATTTTCCCTTTTCTATAAATTCTTCTTTTTCACTTAGAGAAGACCCCTTAATATGTCTTTTAGGGTAGGTTTAGTATTGATGAACCCTTTTAATTTTTGCTTGTCTGAGAAGTCCTTTATCTCTCCTTCTATTCTAAATGATAATCTTGCTGTGTAGGGTATCCTACATTTCAGGTTTTTCCCTTTTAGCACTTTGAATATATCATGTTACTCCCTTCTGGCCTGCAGTGTTTCTACAGAGAAATGGGCTGATAGCTTATGGGAATTCCCTTGTATAAGACTCTGTTTTTCTCTTGTCACCTTTAGAATAATCTTTTTATCTTTAACTTTTGCCATTTTAATTATGATATATCTTGGTGTGGGTCTGTTTGGGGGACATAATGTTTTGGATCCTCTGTGCTTCCTATACCCAGATATTTGTTTTTCAAATACATTTTAGATCTCTCCCCCCTTCTCAGTCTGGGACCTCTACAATGCCGATATTTGTACACTTAATATTATCCCATAGATCTCTTAACTTTCTTCCATTAAAAGAATTTTTTTTGCTGTTCTGTTTGGATGATTTCCATTATTCTATCTTCCAGATCACTTATGTGTTCTTTTGCATCACTTAGTCTGCTATTCATTCCTTCTAGGGTGTTTTTTTTACTTTAATTAAAATTTTTTTAATTGAAGTATAGTTGACTTGCAGTATTAGTTTCAGGTGTACAACACAGTGATTCAATATTTTTGTACATTACACACAAAGTTATAAAACATTGACTGTATTCCCTATGATGTACATTACATCCCTGGGACTTATTTATTTTATAACTGCTAGTTTGTACCTCTTAATTCCCTTCACCCTTCTCCCTCTGGCAGCCACTACGTTGTTCTCTTTACCTGTGAGTCTGTTTCTGCTTTGTTATATTTTTTCGTTTGTTTTGTTTTATAGGTTTCACATATAAGTGAGAACATACAGTATTTGTCTTTCTCTGTCTGACTTAACTTCACTTAGCATAATACCGTCCAGGTCCATCCATGTTATTGCAAATGGCAAGATTTCATTCTTTTTCTATGGCTGACTAATATTCCAGTGTGTGTGTGTGAGTGTGTGTGTGTGTGTGTGTGTGTGTGTGTGTGTGTTTGTATCCATTCATCTGTTGGTGGGCACTTAGGTCGCTTCTGTATCTTGGCTATTGTAAATAATGCTGCTATGAATATCAGGGTCCATATATATTTTCATTTTCTTCAGATAAATACCCAGGGGGTGGAATTTCAGAACTGTATGGTAGTTCAATTGTTAATTTTTTGAGTAACCTCCATATTGTTTTCCATAGTGGCTGCACCAGTTTACATTCTCATGAACAGTGCACGAGAGCCCCCTTTTCTTCACATCCTTGCCAACACTTATTTCTTCTCCTTTTGATCATGGCCATTCAGACAGGTGTGAGGTGATATCTCATTGTGGTTTTGATTTGCATTTCTCTGATGGTTAATGATGTTGAGCATTTTTTCCATGCTTTTTGGCCATCTGTATGTCTTCTTTGAAAAATGCCTATTTGGGGCCTCTGCCCATTTCTTTCTTTCTTTCTTTCTTTCTTTCTTTCTTTCCTTCTTTTTTATTGAAGTATAGTTGATTTACAATGTTGTGCTAATTTCTGCCATACAGCAAAGTGACTCAGTTTTACACATATATATTGGTACATTCTTTTCTTATATTCTTTTCTATTATGGTTTATCCCAGGAGATTGGATATACTTGCCTGTGCTATATAGTAGGACCTTGTTGTTTATCCATTCTAAATGCAATAATTTCTATCTACTAACCCCAAACTCCCAGTACATCCATCTCCCTCCTCTCCTCCCCCTTGGCAACCACAAGTCTGTTCCCTATATCTGTGAGTCTGTTTCTGTTTTGTAGATAGGTTCATCTGTGCCATGTTTTAGTTAGATTCCACATATAAGTGATATCCTATGGTATTTGTCTTTCTCTTTCTGACTTACTTCACTTAGTATGATAATCTCTGGGTCCATTTATGTTGCTGCAAATGGCATTGTTTTATCCTTTTTTATGACTGAGTAGTATCCCATTGTATGTATGTACCACATCTTCTTTATCCGTTCATCTGTCAATGGGCATTTAGATTGTTTCCATATCTTGGCTATTGTGAATAGTGTTACTATGAACATGGGGGGTGCATGTATCTTTTTGAATTAGAGTTTTGTCCATGTATACGCCAGGAGTGGGATTGCTGGATCATATGGTAGTTCTACTTTTAGTTTTCTGACAAACCTCAATACTGTTTTCCATAGTGGCTAAATCAACTTACATTCCCACCAAGAGTGTAGGAAGGTTCCCATTTCTCCACACCCTCTCCAGCATTTGTTATTTGTAGACTTTTTAATGATGGCCATTCGGACCCATGTGAGGTGGTACCGCATTGTCGTTTTGATTTGCATTTCTCTAATAATTAGTGACGTTGAGCATCTTTTCATGTGCCTGCTGGCCATCTGTATGTCTTCTTTCGAGAAATGTCTATTAAGTTCTGCCCATTTTTTTATTGTTTTTTTTGTTTTTTTGTTGTTGAGTTGTATGTGCTGTTGTATGTTTTAGAGATTAAGCCCTTGTTGGTCGCATCATTTGCAAATATTTTCTCCCAGTCTGTACTTTGCCTTTTCATTTTGTTTATGGTTTCCTTTGCTGTACAGAAGCTTGTAAGTTTGATTAGGTTCCATTTGTTTATTTCTGCTTTTATTTCCCCTGCCTTGGGAGACTGACCTAAGAAAACATTGGTATGATTTATGTCAGAAAATGTTTTGCCTATGCTCTCTTGTAAGTTTTACAGTATCATGTCTTATGTTTAAGTCTTTAAGCAATTTTAACTTTATTTTTTGTGCATTGTGTCAGGGTGTGTTCTAACTTCATTGATTTATATGCAGCTGTCCAACTTTCCCAGCACCACTTGCTGAACAGACTGTCTTATTCCCATTTTATATTCTTGCCTCTGTTGTCGAAGATTAATTGACTGTAGGTGTGTGGGTTTATTTCTGGGCTTTCTATTCTGTTCCATTAATCCATATGTCTGCTTTTGTACCAATTCCATACTGTTTTGATTACTGTAGCTTTGTAGTATTTTCTGAGGTTTTGGGAGAGTCATGCCTCCTGCTTTGTCTTTTTCCTCAGGTTGCCTTGGCAATTCTGGATCTTTTATGGTTCCTTATAAATTTTTGGATTATTTGTTCTAGTTCTGTGAAAAATATCGTGGGTAATTTGATAGGGATCACATTAAATCTGTAGATTGCTTTGGGTAGTATTGCAATTTTAACAGTATTAATTCTTTCAATCCAAGAACATGGGATATCTTTCCATTTCTTTGAATCCTCTTTAATTTCCTTATTAATGTTTTATAGTTCTAATGTTTCCTTTATTAATGTTTTATAGTTTTATTAATGTTTCATCTTCTTGGTCAGGTTTACTCCTAGGTTGTTTTTTTCTTTTATTTATTTTTTTGGTGCAATTAAAATTTTTTTTTTCTTACATTCCCTTTCTGATATTTCATTGTACGTTTAAAGAAATGCAATCGATTTCTGAATATTAATCTTGTATCCTGCTACTTTGCTGAATTCATTTATTAGATCTAGTAGTTTTTGTGTGGAGTCCTTAGGGTTTCCTTGATATAGTATTATGGTTATCTGCATATAGTGACAGTTTTAACTCTTCCCTTCCAATTTAGATACATTTTATTTCTTTTTCTTGTCTGGTTGCTGTTACTGTCAATACTATGTTGAATAGAAGTGGTGAGAGTGGGCATCCTTGTCTTTCCACATTTTAGCAGGAAGGCTTTCAGCTTTTCACTGTTAAGTATTATGACTGTGTGTTTATTATAAATGGCTTTTATTATGTTGAGATATGTTCCCTCTATACCCACTTTGGTAAGAGTTTCTTTCATGAATAGATGTTGAATCTTGTCAAATGCTAAATCTATTGAGATGATCATGTGCTTTTTTACCTTTCTTTTGTTAATGTAGTGTATTACATTGATTGATTTGCGTATGTTGAACCACCCTTGTGAACTTGGGATGAATCCCACTTGATCGTCACGTGTGATCTTTTTTATGTTTTGTTGGATTTGGTTTGCTAATATTTTGTTGAGAATTTTTGCATCTATATTTATCAAAGATATTGGCCTGTAATTTTCTTTTTTGGTGGTATCTTTGTCTGGTTTTGATATCAGGTTGATGGTGGCTTCATAGAATGTCCTTTGGAGTGCTCCCTCCTCTTCAATCTTTTGGAAGAATTTGAGAAGAATCAGTATAAGTTCTTCTTTTTTTTTTTTTTTTTTTTTTTTTTCGTACGCGGGCCTCTCACTGCCGTGGCCTCTCCCGTTGCGGAGCACAGGCTCCGGACGCGCAGGCCCAGCGGCCATGGCGCACGGGTGCAGCTGCTCCGCGGCATGTGGGATCTTCCCGGAACGGGGCACGAACCCGTGTCCCCTGCATCGGCAGGCGGACTCTCAACCACTGCGCCACCAGGGAAGCCCAGTTCTTCTTTTTATGTTTGGTAGAATTCACTTGTGAAGCCATCTAGTCTTGGATTTTGTTTGTAGGGAGTTTTGGGGGTTTTATTTTTGTTGTTGTTTGGGTTTTTTTTTTTTTCTCCAGATTCTATTTCACTTCTAGTGATTAGTGTGTTCAAATAATCTATTTCTCCTTGATTCAATTTTGTTGGGTGATATGTTTCTAGAAAATTGTCCATTTCTTCTAGGTTGTCAAATTTGTTGGCATATAGTTGTTCATAGTATTCTCTTACGGTTTTTTATTTCTGCAGTATCTATTGAGATTTCTCCTTTTTCATTTCTTTTTTTTTTTAACATCTTTATTGGGGTATAATTGCTTTACAATGGTGTGTTAGTTTCTGCTCTATAACAAAGTGAATCAGTTATACATATACATATGTTCCCATATCTCTTCCCTCTTGCGTCTCCCTCCCTCCCACCCTCCCTATCCCACCCCTCCAGGCGGTCACAAAGCACCCTGTGCTATGCGGCTGCTTCCCACTAGCTATCTACCTTACGTTTGGTAGTGTATATATGTCCATGCCTCTCTCTCGCTTTGTCACAGCTCACCCTTCCCCTCCCCATATCCTCAAGTCCGTTCTCTAGTAGGTCTGTGTCTTTATTCCTGTCTTACCCCTAGGTTCTTC
Source organism: Phocoena sinus (assembly GCF_008692025.1). Taxonomy (NCBI): domain Eukaryota; kingdom Metazoa; phylum Chordata; class Mammalia; order Artiodactyla; family Phocoenidae; genus Phocoena; species Phocoena sinus. The sequence continues at coordinate 86,433,958 of NC_045772.1, forward strand.
ATGACATTTTTTCCCCTTAAATTCCATATATATGTGTTAGCATACGGTATTTGTCTTTCTCTTTCTGACTTACTTCACTCTGTATGACAGACTCTAGGTCTATCCACCTCATTCTCATTTTTCATTTCTTATTTTGTTTATTTGGGCCCTCTCTCTTTTCTTCTTGGTAAGCCTGGCCAGAAGTTTGTCAATTTTGTTTACACTTTCAAAGAACCAGCTCTTGGTTTTATCGATTTTTTTCTTTTTTTTTAATCTCTATTTTATTTATTTTCTCCCTGATCTTTATTAGTTCCTACCTTCTGTTGATTTTAGGTATCATTTGTTCTTTTTCTAATTCTTTTAGGTGGTAGGTTGGGTTGTTTATTTGAGATTTTTCTTGTTTTTTTTTTTTTCTTTTTTTGAGGAAGGCCTGTATTGTTATGAACTTCCCTCTAAGAACTGCTTTTGCTGCATACCATAGATTTTGTATGGTTGTGTTTTCAGTGTTGTTTGTCTCAAGGTATGTTTTAATTTGGTCTTTGATTCCCTTGTTGGTTTTGTTAGTAGCATGTTGTTTAGTCTCCATGTAATCATTTTTTTCTCATCTCTTTTCCTGTGGTTGATTTCTAGTTTCATGACATTACAGTCAGAGAAGGTGCTTGAAATAATTTCTATACTCTTAAATTTGTTGAGGTTAGTTTTGTGGTCTAGTATGTGGTCAGTCCTAGAGAATGTTCCATGTGCACCAGAAAAGAATATGTATTCTGTTTTTTTGTTTTGTTTTGTTTTTTACATGTAATGTCCTGAAAATATAAGTTAAGTTGAACTGTTCTATATTGTATGATTTAGGATCTCTGTTGCCTCATTGATTTTCTGTCTAGAAGATCTGTCCATTGATGTGATTGGGGTGTTAAAGTCTCCTACTGTCATTTTATTCCTTTATATCTTTTAGTATTTGTTTTATGTATTTGGATGCTCCTATATTGGGTGCATATATGTTGATAGGTATAATATCCTCTTATTGTATTAATCCTTTTATCATTATACAGTGTCCTTCTTTATCTTTCCTTATGGCCTTTGTTTTAAAGTCTATTTTGTCTGATATGAGTATTGCAACTCCCGCTTTCTTGTCATTTCTGTTTGCATGAAATATCTTTTTCTATCCCCTCACTTTCAATCTATTGTGTCATTTGCCCTAAGGTGGGTTTCTTGTAGGCAGCATATTGTAGGCTCTTGCTTTTTTTATCCAGCCTGCCAGCCTGTATCTTTTGATTGGAGCACTCAGTCCATTGACATTTAAGGTAATTATTGATACATATGTATTTGTTGCCATTTTAAACCTTATTTTCCAGTTGATTCTATGTTTCTTCTTTGTTTTTTTTTCTTTTTGTGGTTTGATGATTTCCATTTATTTTATGCTTGTGTTCTCTCTTTTTGGTTTTTGTGAATTTACTGTATGTTTTTAATTTGTGGTTGCACTGTTTTTCAAGTACGTTAACTCCTTCTTATATCTGCTTGCTTTAGACTGATAATCATATAGGCTCAAACGCATTCTTTTTTTTTTTTTCAAATGCATTCTTAAAAAAAAAAAGAATCTACATTTTCTTACTCTCCTTCCCCACATTTTATGGTTTTGGTATCCTATTTTACATCCTCATGTTTATCCTTTTGCTGTTCCTTTTGTTTATCATTGCTTTCACAAACAGTTTTTTTTTCCTTCTTTTTGATCTGTATCCTGGCTTATTTATGTGATTTATTTTCCAGTTGTCGTTTACTCTTTCCTATAGATTTGTGCTTCTTTTCTATTTAGAGAAGTCCTTTCAATACTTCTTTTAGGATGGGTTTAGTATTGCTGTATTCTTTTAGTTTTTGCTTGTCTGAGAAATTCTTTCTCTCTCTTTCTATTCTAAATGATAATCTTGCTGGGTAGAATATCCTAGTTTGCAAATTTTTCCCTCTCAGAATTTTGAATATATCACTCCCTTCTGGCCTGCAACATTTCTGTAGAGGAATCAGCTGATAGCCTTATAGGGCTTTAACAGTAATTAACTATTTGTTTTCTCTTGCTGCCTTTGAATCCTCCCTTTGTTCTTAACTTTTACCATTTTAATTATAATACATAAGTCTGTTTGGGTTCATCTTGTTTGGAGCCCATTGTGCTTCCTGTACCTGGATGTCTGTTTCCTTCTTTAGGTTTGGGAAGTTTTCAGCAATAATTTCTTCAAATACATTTTTTACCCCCTTTTCTCTTGTTCTTCTGGAACCCCTATGATGCTCAGATCAGCATGCTTTATATTATCCCATAGGTCTCTTATATTGCTTTCATTTTTTTCATTTAGCTTTCTGTCTGCTGTTTGGATTGGGTAATTTCCATTATTCTGTCTTCCAGATAACTTATTCCTACCTCTGCATTATTCATCTGCTGTTCATTGCCTTTAGCTCAGCTTTCAACTTGGCAAATGAACTTTCTAAGTTTTCTTGGCTCCTCCTTATAATTTCTATTCTCTTCTTCCAGTAATCTGCGTTTCTGTCCGTAGCCTTTCTTAATTCTATCTGTATTTTCATTACCTCCTTTTAGAACTTGGTGTCTTCTAGACTGAAGAGGTCTGTTTCATTGTTTATTCCTTCATGAGAATACCCTTGGTTTTTTAACTGGGAATGATCCTCTGCTTCATCATTTTGCTTATATTTCTCTTACTCTGTGAGTTTAGGAGAAACGATTATCTGCTGTAGTCTTAGAGGGCTATTTATACACAGGATTGTTCCTGCATAACTTGTGTGGGTTTAATATTTTTTTGGCGTGAGAGCTGTTTCTGGCTTGGATGCTTGCAGTCTCTTAACTCAGCGTAGGTGCATGGCCCATGCATGTCCCCAGGAAGGCAGGGGGAGCAGTTGGCACCCGGTCACGGGACCCTCGGCGGTGGCGGCAGCACTAGGCCCCATGTACTTTCAGGGAGCTGGGGGCGGTGGTTGGTGCCCAGTCGTGGGACCTGTGGTAATGGGGGCCGCAGACCATGCACACTTCTAGGAAGTTGGCAGCAGTGACTGGCGCCTGGTTGTGGGACCGTTGGCAGTGGCAGCTGTTCCTAGTCCAAGAAGGCAGTGGCAGCTTGTGTTCACCCCTGGAGTTCAGGTAGGAAGTGCCCTGCCACCTGAGAGCACACATGGAGAAAGAAGCTCCTATGGTGATCCTGCCCCTCTCCTTGCTTGCTCCCAACAATGGCACCTTGCCTCCCTGGCAGGCCCAGGCTTCTTCCCATACTTCCTCAGTTATGGTGCACCACACCCTAGCCCCCTCAAGCTGTCTCCACACAGCCAACCCCAGTCCTCTCCCCAGCGTCTGACCTCTGAAGCCTGAGCCTCAGCACCCAGCCCCTGCCCACTCCAGCAGATGAGCATCTCAGGCTGGGGAGTGCTGAGTAGTGGCACTGACCATCTGTGCAGGTCTCTCTATGATTTGCCCTCTACATATGCTTTTTGTGTCTCCTCTGAGGCTCTGAAACTCCCCCTCTGCCTAGCTGATCTCCCCACCAGTGGGGGACTTCCCAGTGTGTGGAAACCTTTCCTCTTTCACATCTTCCTCCCAGGGGCACAGGTCCCATCCTGATTTCTTTCTCTCTCTCTCTCTCTCTCTTTTTTCTTTTTTCTCTTGTCCTACCCAGTTATGTGGACATTTTCTTGTCCTTTTGGAACCCTGATGTTCATTAGATGTTCTGTGAGACTCATTACACATGTAGAAGTATTTCTGATGTATTTGTGGGAGAAGGTGAGCTCCATATCCTGTTCATCTGCCTTCTGATCCAGTCTCCTTTCTAGTGTGTTTTATATTTCATCTGTTGAATTCTTCATTTCTTATTGGACCTTTTTTATATTTTCTAGTTCCCTGTTAAAATGGTCAGTGTGGTGGAGCAGCTGCAGCCAGAGATCTGGACTGCTTCTGGGGTGCTGCAGAGTAAGCACCAATAGTAGCCACCACCCAGTTCCCCCGGGTTCCACCCTGGGTAGGCGCTGTGTCCCACAGTCAACTCTTTTCCCTGGGCCTGACTACCCCAGATCCAGTGCCGCCCTGTGATGTCTTTTCCTTGGGCTTGATGACCCCAGATACAGTGCCACCCTGCGATGTAAAGTGAGCAGAGCCAGAACGTTTACTTGGCTCAGGTTGGGGCACGAGGCAAGGTGATTGTGGGAAACCCAGCAGCCACTAGAGCGGAACTGTCTCTGCCATGTGGTCTAGCTAGCATGCATGTGCTCTTCATGAGCATAGTCCTGGCATTACACAGTCCTTCTGTTTGTCTCAGTGGTCCTCCAACCAGCCAAGGGGACTTATCTCCCTCGTGTAGAATCCCAGGACTGTGGTGCCCAATCTGTGGCTCTATCTACTCACTCCCCAGGGTGGTTGTCTGCCTATGTAATCTCCTTTTTTATCTGAGTTCCCTCCCAGGGGCACAGGTCCTGACCTGATTGCTTTTCTTCCCTTCCTATCCAATTACGTGTGTATCTTTCTTACAGTCTTGGTTGTACAGGAGTCCTTCTGCCAGTTTCCAGTTAGTTTTCAGTGAGAATTGTTCCACCTGTAGATGTATTTTTTAATGTGTTCATGGGGGGAGATGAGCTCCATATCCTCTTATGCTGCCACCTTGATCCCACCTCCAAACATAATACCTTTTAATAACCCAGTCACTTGTTTTCCTGAATGACTTCTCTTCTCAAACTTTCAATATTTCTTTCCCAACTTTCATTGTCAGCTGACCCTGACTAGGGAAGTCACTGATGGAACAGAAAAAAATCAGGAGAGAAATATTGTACCCTGCCTCACCACATTTACTCTCCACCTATATTTGTATTCATATTATCTGTCTTCCCTTCTGTTCCTATGGATGCTCCATGTTTCTAAGACCAAGCCTTCATCTATACTCCTCCTTTAATTCCTCTTCTCTAATTCTTTTCCCACCAACTCAAATTAGTTTTTTTTGCTTTCACCATTCCACCACAACTGCTTTCATCAATAACATCAAATGCTTCACATGAATAAATCCAGTGATCAATTTCCAGACCTCATTTTAATTGATCACTTAGCAGAATTGTATACTATTGATTGTGCCCTTCTCTTTGATCCATTTTCTTCACATGGTTTTCAGAACACCACACTCCCTTAGTTTTCCTCCTGCCTCAGTGGTCCTTTCCTCTTAGTCTTCACTGCTGGGGTACCCCCCAGTTCAGTCCTTGAAATACCTTCCCTGCTGTATCTACATTTACCCCTTTAGTAACTTCATGCAGCCTCATGGCTTAAAGTACCATGTATAATATAAGATAAATGAAGTTAAGAAAAGCTTTATTGCCCTAAATTTCAGTTAGGAGTTTTCAGCCTGAAAAATATATATATATCGTAGCTCTGGACAGAAAATATCTAGAAGCAATGATCAACAAAGTAGCAATAAGTACAACTAGCTCTGAATTGGGGTCTATAAATACCACAAAAAAAGGAACCATGGTTTTTTGATATGTGACTAAGTCTGGGGACATAAGGTGGACCCAGAATATCTTGTCATACTGAAAAGCAAGGAGACCTTGGAGACTAGATTGTGCCCAAAGGACTCGGGAGCCAATGTGAACAAGCTCCTGCTAGTCAAATATAGGAAAATTTGAGTATCCGTAAGATAATAAGTGTAAGAGTTGAATTATATAGGTTGTTTAAATTAATGAATTCATAACAACACTACAAAAAAGTCACATGGATGCTTGTAAGGCACCACTTTAATACATTTAAAACTGGTACTTAGGGGGAAAATTGCATTGATCCTGCCTTTCCTATTCAATATGTTTATTAGAATTATTAAAGTATAAAGACAAATCTCTCTATAGAAGCATTCCAAATAATAAACAAAAAAGGGGGATGAGAGAATTATAATTTTCAAACCCTAAGGAATTAATGAATGGTCATAAGTGATGAATAATATTGCAAAAAAGAAGCAGCTATTTTGAACATCTTTACGAAAGTTAGAAACTTGAAATATCACCTTTGAAAGAGCCCTCCTCCCTAATTCCAAGCAAAACTAATCTTATCAAGTATCAGTTTAGACCTAAATACCACTTCATAAGAAATACAGAGAAGAGAATAACATGTGAAATTACACTATGAAAATACAGTCAGCAAAATCCAAAATGGAGAATCTCAGTAGGACAAACAACTCATTTTTTTCACATCCAAAAGGTGCAAGGGAGAATGGAGATGGGCCTGATTTAAAAATGGGCCAAAGACCTTAACAGACACCTCACCAAAGGAGATACATGGATGGCAAATAAGCCTATGAAAAGATGCTCCACATGATTTATCGTCAAGGAAATGCAAGTTAAAATGACAATAATATACCACTACACACTTATTAGAATGGCCCAAACGCAGAACACTGACAACAACTAATGTGGACAAGGATGCGGAGGCACAGGGACTCACATTCATTGCTGGTAGGAATGCAAAATGATACAGACACTTTGGAAGAGAGTTTGATGATCTCTTGTAAAACTAAAGATACTCGTCCCACATGGCCCAGCAATCACACTTCTTGGTATTTGCCCAAAGGAGCTGAAAAACTTAGTGTCCACTCAAAACCTGCACACAGATGTTTATAGTAGCTTTATTCATAATTGCCAAAACTTGGAAGCAATCATGATGTTCTTCAGTAGGAAAATGGGTAACCTGTTGTCCATCCAGACAGTGGAATATTATTTAGTGTTAAAAAGACATAGAAGAATTTTAAATGCATATTACTAAGTGAAAGAAACCAATTCAAAAAGGCTACATACTATATGATTCCCACTATGTGACATTCTGGATAAGTCAAAAATATGATGACAGTAAAAAGATTAGTGGTTGCTAAGGGTTAGGGGTGGAGGGGAAGGATGAATAGGCAGAGCACAGATTATTTTTAAGATACTGAAAATACTATCTGATACCATAATGATGGATACATGTCATATATCATATATGTGAGGTTTTTTGCTAATGATATGACCCAAAACTTCAGTCCTGAAGGGTCAGTGTTCTTCATGGTCCTGCCTTTATTGGGTTGCTCTAGTTTTCTACTACATTTACTGTTTGACGCAGAAGTACTAAAAGTCTCCATGGAGAATCCTTTAGGCTCCAAATACAAACTTGCCGCTACTTTGTAGCAGAAATCTTATTTCAACTTAATAAATTGGGATCAATCAGTTCCTCTCCTGTTGACTCAGTGAGAGAACAAAATGGCCATGTGGTAGCATCAATTCCAGGTAATGGAAATATCATGTCCTCTGGTCAGAGTATCCCTCATTTGGAAACTACTTCCTCTCAACAAGCAAAACCAAAATTTTAAGACATGGGGAGAAAAATAAGTTGGTTATTGGGTATAATAAGGAGGTAATTCCTGCTTCCACCTTTTAATTCAAATACCTATGTATTCTGGCTATAGGATAAACAGCAGCATATACTGTTAGATGGTCAAGAGCATATACTGCATTATATCATACCACATCCCAACAGCTTATTTTCTTTCTTTTTTAAAATTTATTTTCTTGAAGTATAATTGATTGACAATGTTGTGTTAATTTCTGCTGTACAGCAAAATGATTCAGTTATACATATATGTATACGTTCTTTTTCACATTCTTTTCCATTATGGTTTATCATAGGATATTGAATATAGTTCCCTGTGCTATATAGTAGGACCTTGTTGTTTATCAGTTCTGTATATAATAGTTTGCATCTGCTAATCCCAAACTCCCAATCCATCCCTCCACCTATGCCCACCCCCTTGGCAATGACAAGTGTCTTCTTTATGTCTGTGAGTCTGTTTCTGTTTCATAGATCACTTTATATGTATCGTATTTTAGATTCCACATATAAGTGATATCATATGGTATTTGCCTTTTTCTTTCTGACTTACTTCACTAGGTATGATAATCTCTAGGTCCAACCATGTTGCTGGAAATGGCATTATTTCATTATTTTTTATGGCTGAGAAATATTCCATTGTATATACGTACCACACCTTCTTTATCCATTCCTCTGTCGATGGGCATTTAGGTTGTTTCCATGTCTTGGCTACTGTGAATAGTGCTGCTGTGAACATAGGGGTGCATGTTTATTTTTAAATTATAGCTTTGTCTGGATATATGCTCAGGAGTGGGATTGCCAGATCATAGGCAACTCTGTTTTTAGTTTTTGAAGGAACCTCCATATTGTTCCATAGTGGCTGCACCAATTTACATTCCCACCAACAGTGTAGGAGGCTTCCTGTTTCTCCACACCCTCTCCAGCATTTGTTATTTGTGGACTTTTTAATGATGGCAATTTGGACCCCTGTGAGGTGGTACCTCATTGTAGTTTTGATTTGCATTTCTCTAATAATCAGTGATGTTGAGCATCTTTTCATGTGCTTACTGGCCATCTGTATGTCTTCTTTGGAGAAATGTCTATTAAGTTCTTCTGACTATTTTTCGATTGGGTTGTTTGTTTTATTGTTCTTGAGTTGTATGTGCTGTTTGTATTTTGGAGATTCAGCCCTTGTCGGTCACATCATTTGCAAATATTTTCTCCCATTCTGGTTGTCTTTTCATTTTGCTTATGGTCTCCTTTGCTGTGCAAAACTTTTGAGCTTAATTTGGTCCCATTTGTTTATTTTTGTTTTTGTTTCTCTTGCCTTGGGAGACTGACCTAAGAAAACATTGGTATGGTTTATGTCAGAGAATGTTTTGCCTATGTTCTTCTCTTCTAGGAGTTTTATGGTGTCATGCCTTATTATTTAAGTCTTTAAGCCATTTTGAGTTTATTTTTGTGTATGGTGTGAGGGTGTGTTCTAACTTTATTGATTTACATGAAGCTGTCCAACTTTCCCAGCACCGCTTGCTGAAGAGACTGTCATTTCTCCATTGTATGTTCTTGCCTGCTTTGTTGAAGATTAATTGACTGTAGGTGTGTGGGTTTATTTCTGGAGTCTCTTTTCTGTTCCATTGATCTGTATGCCTGTTTTTGTGCCAATACCACACTGTTTTGATTACTTTAGCTTTGTAGTTCTGTCTAAAGTTTGGGAGGGTTATGCCTCTTGCCTTGTTCTTTTTCCTTAGGATTGCTTTGGCAATTCTGGATCTTTTATGGTTCCATGTAAATTTTTGGATTATTTGTTCTAGTGCTGTGAAAAATTTGATAGGGATCACATTAAATCTGTACATTGCTTTGGGTAGAATGGCCATTTTAACAATATTAATTCTTCCAGTCCAAGAGCATGGGATATCTTTCCATTTCTTTGAATTAACATCAATTTCCTTTATTAATGTTTTATAGTTCTCAGCATATAAGTCTTACATCTCCTTGGTCAAGTGTATTCCTAAGTATTTTATTGATTTTGATGTGATCTTAAAAGGAATATTTTTATACTCCCTTTCTGATATTTCATTGTTAGTATAAAGAAATGCAAGCTATTTCTGTATGTTAATCTTGTATCCTGCTACCTTGCTGAATTCGTTTATCAGTTCTAGCAATATTTGTGTGGAGTCTTTAGGGTTTTCTATATATAGTATCGTGTCATCGTCATATAATGACAATTTTACCTTTTCTCTTCCAATTTGGATAATTTTTATTTTTTCTAGTCTGATTGCTCTGGCTAGGACTGTCAATTCTATGTTGAATATAAGTGGTGAGAGTGGGCATCATTGCCTTGTTCCTGATTTTAGTAAGAAGGCTTTCAGCCTTTCACTGTTGAGTACTACATTGGCTGTGGGTTTGTCATAAATAGCTTTTATTATATTGAGATATGTTCCCTCAATACCCACTTTGGGAAGAGTTTTTATCATGAAGGGAGGTTGAATTTTATCAAATCCTTTTTCTGAATCTATTGAGACGATCATGTGGTTTTTTCTTTTGTTGTTTTGGTGTATGACATTGATTGATTTGTGTATGTTGAACCATCTTTCTGACCCTGGGGTGAATCCAACTTGGTCATCGTGTATGATCTTTTTCATGTGTTGTTGGATTTGGTTTGCTCATATTTTGTTGAGAATATTTGCATCTATATTCATCAAACATATTGGCCTGTAATTTTCTCTTTTTTTGTGGTATCTTTGTCTGGTTTTGGTATCAGGGTGATGGTGGCTTCATAGAATGTCTTTTGGTGTGCTCCCTCTGCTTCAGTCTTTTGGAAGAGTTTGAGAAGAATTGGTATAAGTTCTTTGTATGGTTTGTAGAATTCACCTGTGAAGCCAAAAGTCCTGGACTTTTTTTTTAGGGAGTGTTTTTATTCCAGATTCTATTTCATTTCTGGTGATTGGTCTGTTCAAGTTATCTGTTTCTTCTTGATTCAGTTTTGGTGGACTGTATGTTTCTAGAAACTTGTCCATTTCTTCTAAGTTGTTGAATTTGTTGGCATATAATTGTTCATAGAATTCTCTTAAGGTGTTTTGTATTTCCACACTATTATTTCTCCTTTTTCATTTCTTATTTTGTTTATTTGGGTCCTCTCTCTTTTCTTCTGGGTGAGCCTGGCTAGAGGTTTTTCAGTTTTGTTGACACTTTCAAAGAACTAGTTCTTGGTTTTATTGATTTTTTCTATTGTTTATCTCTATACTATTTATTTCCTCTCTGATATTTATTATTTCCTTCCTTCTGCTGACTTTAGGTTTTGTTCTTCTTTTTCTAATTCTTTTAGGTAGTAGATTAGGTTGTTTATTTGAGGTTTTTCTTTCTGTTTCTTTTTCTTTTTTTTTGAGGAAGGCCTGTATTGTTATGAACTTCCCTCTAAGAACTGCTTTTGATGCATCCCATAGATTTTGTATTCTCATTTCATTTGTCTCAAGGTATGTTTTAATTTCCTCTTTGATTTCATCATTGACCCATTGTTTTTTTTAGTAGCATATTGTTTACTCTCCATGTATTCATGTTTTTCTCATTTCTTTTTCTGTGGCTGCCTGCTAGTTTCATGCCACTGTGGTCAGAAAAGATGCTTGAAATAATTTCTATACTCTTAAATTTGTTAAGGCTTATTTTGTGCCCCAGTGTATGGTCAGTCCTGGAGAGTGTTCCATGTGCACTTGAAAAGAATGTTTATTCTGGTTTTTTTGGATGTAGTGTCTTGAAAATGTCAGTTAAGTCTAACTGTCCTATTGTATCATTTAGGATCTCTGTTGCCTTACTGATATTCTGTCTAGGAGATCTGTCCATTAGTGTGAGTAGGGTGTTAAAGTCTCCTACTATTATTGTATTCCCTTCAATTTCTCCCTTTATATCTGTTGTTTTATGTATTTGAGTGCTCCTATATTGGGTGTAATATCCTCTTCTTGTATTGATCCTTTTATCATTATATAGTGTCCTTTATCTTTCTTTATGGCCTTTGTTTTAAAGTATACTTTGGTATGAGTACTGCGAGCTGCTTTCCTTTCATTTCCATTTGCATGAAATATCATTTTTCATACCATCACTTTCAAGCTATATGTGTCCTTTGCCCTAAAGTGGGTCTCTTGTAGGCAGCATATTGTAGGTGCTTGTTTTTATATCAAATCTGGCACTCTTTTTTTTATATATATACAGCAGGTTCTTATTAGTTATCTATTTTAAACATATTAGTGTATATATGTCAATCCCAGTCTCCCAATTCATCCCACCACCCCCTGCTGCTTTCCCGCCGTGGTGTCCATTCATTTGTTCTCTACACCTGTGTCTCTATTTTTGCCCTGAAAACCAGTTCATCTGTACCATTTTTCTAGATTCCACGTATATGCGTTAATATACAATATTTGTTTTTCTTTTTCTGACTTACTTCACTCTGTATGACAGTCTCTATGTCCATCCACGTCTCTACAAATATTCCAATTTTGTTCCTTTTTATGGCTGAGTAATATTCCATTGTATATATGTGCATCATCCTCTTCATCCATTCATCTGTCGATGGGCATTTAGGTTGCTTCCATGACCTGGCTATTGTAAATAGTGCTGCAATGAACATTGGGGTGCATGTGTCATTTTGAATTATGGTTTTCTCTGGGTATATGCCCAGTAGTGGGATTGCTGGGTCATATGGTAATTGTATTTGAGGTTTTTAAGGAACCTCCATACTGTTCTCCATAGTGGCTGTATCAATTTACATTCCCACCAACAGTGCAAGAGGGGTCCCTTTTCTCCACACCCTCTCCATCATTTGTTGTTTGTAGATTTTCTGATGATGCCCATTCTAACTGGTGTGAGGTGATACCTCATTGTAGTTTTGATTTGCATTTCTCTAATAATTAGTGATGTTGAGCAGCTTTTCTTGTACTTCTTGGCCATCTGTATGTCTTCTTTGGAGAAATGTCTGTTTAGGTCTTCTGCCCATTTTTGGATTGGGTTGTTTGTTTTCTTAATATTGAGCCTCATGAGCTGTTTATATATTTTGGAGATTAATTCTTTTGTCCATTGATTCATTTGCAAATATTTTCTCCCATTCTGAGGGTTGTCTTTTTGTCTTGTTTATGGTTTCCTTTGCTGTGAATAAGCTTTGAAGTTTCAGTAGGTCACTTTTGTTTATTTTTGTTTTTATTTCCATTACTCTAGGAGGTGGATCAAAAAAGATCTTGCTGTGATTTATGTCACAGAGTGTTCTTCCTATGCTTTCTTCTAAGACTTTTATAGTGTCCGGTCTTACATTTAGGTCTCTAATCCATTCTGAGTTTATTTTTGTGTATGGTGTTAGGGAGTGTACTAATTTCATTCTTTTACATGTAGCTGTCCAGTTTTCCCAGCACCACTTATTGAACAGACTGTCTTTTCTCTATGGTATATCCTTGCCTCCTTTGTCATAGATTAGTTGACCATAGGTGTGTGGGTTTATCTCTGGGCTTTCTGTCTTGTTCCATTGATCCGTGTTTCTGTTTTTGTGCCAGTACCATATTGTCTTGATTACTGTAGCTTTGTAGTATAGTGTGAAGTCAGGGAGTCTGATTCCTCCAGCTCTGTTTTTTTCCCTCAAGACTGCTTTGGCTATTCGGGGTCTTTTGTGTCTCCATACAAATTTTAACATTTTTAGTTCTAGTACTGTAAAAAATGCCATTGGTAATTTGATAGGGATTGCATCGAATCTGCAGGTTGCTTTAGGTAGTATAGTCATTTTCACAATATTGATTCTTCCAACCCAAGAACATGGAATATCTCTCCATCTGTTGGTATCACCTTTAATTTCTTTCATCAGTGTCTTATAGTTTTCTGCATACAGGTCTTTAGTCTCTGTAGGTAGGTTTATTCCCAGGTATTTTATTCTTTTTGTTGCAATGGTAAATGGGAGTGTTTCCTTAATTTCTCTTTCAGATTTTTCATCATTAGTGTATAGGAATGCAAGAGATTTCTGTGCATTAATTTTGTATTCTTCAACTTTACCAAATTCATTTATTAGCTCTAGTAGTTTTCTGGTGGCATCTTTAGGATTCTCTATGTATAGTATCATGTCATCTGCAAACAGTGACAGTTTTACTTCTTCTTTTCCAATTTGTATTTCTTTTATTTCTTTTTCTTCTCTGATTGCCATGGCTACGACTTCCAAAACTATGTTGAATAATAGTGGTGAGAGTGGACATCCTTGTCTTGTACCTGATCTTAGAGGAAATGCTTTCAGTTTTTCTCCATTGAGAATGATGTTTGCTGTGGATTTGTCATATATGGCCTTTATTATGTTGAGGTAGGGTCCCTCTATGCCCACTTTCTGTAGACTTTTTATCATAAATGGGTGTTGAATTTTGTCAAAAGCTTTTTCTGCATCTATTGAGATGATCATATGGTCTTTATTCTTCAGTTTGTTAATATGGTGTATCACATTTATTGATTTGCATATATTGAAGAATCCTTGCATCCCTGGGATAAATCCCACTTGATCATGGTGTATGATCCTTTTAATGTGTTGTTGGATTCTGTTTGCTAGTATTTTGTTGAGGATTTTTGCATGTATATGCATCAGTGATATTGGTCTGTAATTTTCTTTTTTTGTAGTATCTCTGTCTGGTTTTGGTATCAGGGTGATGGTGGCCTCATAGAATGAGTTTGGGAGTGTTCCTTCCTCTGCAGTATTTTGGAAGAGTTTGAGAAGGATGGGTGTTAGCTCTTCTCTAAATGTTTGGTAGAATTCACCTGTGAAGCCATCTGGTCCTGGACTTTTGTTTGTTGGAAGATTTTTAATCACAGTTTCAATTTCATTACTTGTGATTGGTCTGTTCATGTTTTCTATTTCTTCCTGGTTCAGTCTTGGAGGGTTATACCTTTCTAAGAATTTGTCCATTTCTTCCAGGTTGTCCATTTTATTGGCATAGAGTTGTTTGTAGTAGTCTCTTAGGGTGCTTTGTATTTCTGTGGTGTCTGTTGTAACTTCTCCTTTTTCATTTCTAATTTTATTGATTTGAGTCCTCTCCCTCTTTTTCTTGATGAGTCTGGCTAATGGTTTATCAATTTTATCTCCTCAAAGAACCAGCTTTTAGTTTTATTGATCTTTGCTTTTGTTTTCTTTGTCTCTATTTCATTTATATCTGCTCTTAACTTTATGATTTCTTTCCTTCTGCTAACTTTGGGTTTTGTTTGTTCTTTCTCTAGTTCCTTTAGGTGTAATGTTAGATTGTTTATTTGAGATTTTTCTTGTTTCTTGAGGTACGATTGTATTGCTATAAACTTCCCTCTTAGAACTGCTTTTGATGCATCCCATAGGTTTTGGATCGTCTTGTTTTTGTTGTCATTTGTCTCTAGGTATTTTTTGATTTCCTCTTTGATCTTTAGTGATCTCTTGGTTATTTAGTAATGTATTATTTAGCCTCCATGTGTTTGTATTTTTTATATTTTTTTCCCTGTAATTCATTTCTAATCTCATAGCGTTTTGGTCAGAAAAGATGCTTGATTTGATTTCAATTTTCTTAAATTTACTGAGGCTCGATTTGTGACCCAAGGTGTGATCTATATCCTAGAGAATGTTCCGTGCACACTTGAGAAGTGTAATCTGCCCTTTTTGGATGGAATGTCCTATAAATATCAGTTAAATCTGTCTGGTCTATTGTGTCATTTAAAGCTTGTTTCCTTATTTATTTTCATTTTGGATGGTCTGTCCATTGGTGTAAGTGAGGTGTTAAAGCCCCCCACTATTATTGTGTTACTGTCGATTTTCTCTTTTATAGCTGTTAGCAGTTGCCTTATGTATTGAGATGCTCCTATGTTGGGTGCATATATATATATTTATAATTGTTATATCTTTTTCTTGGATTGATCCTCTGATCATTATGTAGTGTCCTTCCTTGTCTCTTGTAACATTCTTTATTTTAAAGTCTATTTTATCTGATATGAGTATTGCTACTCCAACTTTCTTTTGATTTCCATTTGCATGGAATATCTTTTTCCATCGCCTCACTTTCAGTCTATGTGTGTCCCTAGGTCTGAAGTGGGTCTCTTGTAGACAGCATATATATGGGTCTTGTTTTTGTATCCATTCAGCAAATCTATATCTTTTGGTTGGAGCATTTAATCCATTCACGTTTAAGGTAATTATCGATATGTATGTTCCTATGAGCATTTTCTTGTTTGTTTTTGTAGGTCCTTTTCTTCTCTTGTGTTTCCCACTTAAAGAAGTTCCTTTAGCATTTGTTGTAGAGCTGCTTTGGTGGTGCTGACTTCTCTTAGCTTTTGTTTGTCTGTAAAGCTTTTCATTTCTCCATCAAATCTGAATGAGATCCTTGCCAGGTAGAGTAATCTTGGCTGTAGTGTCTTCTCTTTCATCACTTTAAGTATATCATGCCACTTCCTTCTGGCTTGTAGAGTTTCTGCTGATAAATCACCTGTTAATCTTATGGGAGTTTCCTTGTATGTTATTTTTCATTTTTCCCTTGCTGCTTTCAATAATTTTTCTTTGTCTTTAATTTTTGCCAGTTTGATTACCATGTGTCTCAGTGTGTTTATCCTTGGTTTTATCCTGTATGGGACTCTCTGTGCTTTCTGGACTTGGGTGGCTATTTCCTTTCCCATGTTAGGGAAGTTTTCTACTATAATGTCTTCAGATGTTTTCTCGGGTCCTTTCTCTCTCTCTTCTCCTTCTGGGACCCCTATAATGCGAATGTTGTTGCCTTTAATGTTGTCCCAGAGGTCTCTTGGCTGTCTTCATTTCTTTTCATTCTTTTTTCTTTATTCTGTTCTGCAGCAGTGAATTCCACCATTCTGTCTTGCAGGTCACTTATCCATTCTACTGCCTCAGTTATTCTGCTGTTGATTCCTCCTAGTGTAGTTTTCATTTCAGTTATTGTATTGTTTATCTCTGTTTGCTTGTTCTTTAATTCTTCTAGGTCTTTGTTAAACATTTCTTGCATCTTCTCCATCTTTGCCTCCATTCTTTTTCCGAGGTCCTGGATCATCTTCACTATCATTATTCTGAATTCTTTTTCTGGAAGGTTGCCTATCTCCACTTCATTTAGTTGTTTTTATGCAGTTTTATCTTGTTCCTTCATCTGGTACATAGCCCTCTGCCTTTTCATCTTGTCTGTATTTCTGTGAATGTGGCTTTTGTTCCACAGGCTTCAGGACTGTAGTTCTTCTTGCTTCTGCTGTCTGCCCTCTGGTGGATGAGGCTAGCTAAGGGCTTGTGCAAGTTTCCTGATGGGGCAGACTGGTGGTAGGTAGAGCTGACTGTTGCTCTGGTGGGCAGAGCTCAGTAAAACTTTATTCCGCTTGCCTGCTGATGGGTGGGGCTGGGTTCCCTCCCTGTTGGTTGTTTGACCTGAGGCAACCCAACACTGGAGCCTACCTAGGCTCTTTGGTGGTGCTAATTGCAGACTCTGGGAGGGCTCATGCCAAGGAGCACTTCCCAGAACCTCTGCTGCCAGCATCCTTGTCCCCATGGTGAGCCACAACCCCCCCCCCCACCTCTGCAGGAGACCCTCCAACACTAGCAGGTAGGTCTGGTTCAGTCTCCCCTGGGGTCACTGCTCCTTCCCCTGGGTCCCAATGTGCACACTACTTTGTGTGTGCCCTCCAAGAGTGGAGTCTCTGTTTCCCCCAGTCCTGTCGAAGTCCTGCAATCAAATCCCACTAGCCTTCAAATTCTGATTCTCTAGGAATTGCTCCTCCCGTTGCCAGACCCCCAGGTTGGGAAGCCTGACATGGGGCTCAGAACCTTCACTCCAGTGAGTGGACTTCTGTGATATAGGTGTTCTGCAGTGTGTGAGTCACCCACCCAGCAGTTACGGGATTTGATTTTACTGTGATTGCACCTGTCTTACCATCTCATTGTGGCTTCTCCTTTGTCTTTGGATGTGGGGTATCTTTTTTGGTGAGTTCCAGTGTCTTCCTGTCAATGAATGTCCAGCAGCTAGTTGTGATTCTGGTGTTCTCACAAGAGGGAGTGAGAGCACGTCCTTCTACTCTGCCATCTTGGTTCAGGGCCCTGTATACTTGCTTATTTAGATGATTTACTTCCCAATTGTCATTACTTATTCCTATAGATTTTTGCTTCTTTTCTGTTTAGAAAAAGTCCTTTCAGTATTTCTTTTAGGATAAGTTTAGTATTGCTGTGTTCTTTTAGTTTTTGCTTGTCTGGGAAACTCTTTATCTCTCTTTCTATTCTAAGTGACAATCTTGTTGGGTAGAATATCCTGGGTTGCAAATTTTTCCCTTTCAGAACTTTGAATATATCTTGCTACTCCCTTCCAGCCTGCAATGTTTCTGTAGAGGAATCAGCTGATACCCTTATAGTGGTTCACTCATAGTTAACTCTTTGTTTTTCTCTTGCTGCCTTTGAATCCTCACTTTGTCTTTAACTTTTGCCATTTTAATTATAATATGTCTTGGTGTAGGTCTGTTTGGGTTCATCTTGTTTGGGACCTTCTGTGCTTCCTGTACCTGGATAGCTCTTTCCTTCTTTAGATTTGGTTTCAGCAATAATTTCTTCAAATGCATTTTTGATCCCCTTTTCTCTTTCTTGTCCTTTGGGAACCCCTATGATGCTCAGATCGGCATGCTTTATATTATCCCATAGGTCTCTTATATTGCTTTCATTTTTTTCATTTGGCTTTCTGTCTGCTCTTCTGCTTGGGTGATTTCCATTATCCTGTCTTCCAGACCACTTATTCATTTTTCTGCCTTATTCAGTCTGCTTTTTATTACCTTTAGCTCAGCTTTCATCTCAGTAAATGAATTTTCTAATTTTTCTTGGCCTCTCTTTATAGTTTCTTGTTCCTATTTACAGTAATCTGCATTTTAATCGATATCCTTTCTTAATTCCTTAAGTATTTTCATTATCTCCTTTTTGAACCTGGTATCTATTAGACTGAAGTGTTCTGTTTTATTGTTTGCTTTTTCAGGGGAATTCACTTAATCTTTAAATTTGGAGTGGTTTCTCTGCTTCTTCATTTTACTTATATTTCTCTTGCTCTATATATTTAGGAGAAAAAAATTATCTACTGTGTTCTTGGAGGGCTATTTTTATGTGGAAGCATCCCTGCGTAGACTGTGTGGGTTTAATATCTTTGGTGCAAGGGCTGTTTTTAGTGTGGATGCCTTCCACCTCTTTTCTCCATGTGTGCTGGCCATTATCCCCTTGATAGGGGGTGTGACTTGTGTTGTGGTGATCAGAGCCTGCACTGGCTGTTGTGCAAGAACTCCTCTTTGCTCTGTGATTGTCACAGCCCTTTTGAGGGCAGATCTCCTCCTTTGTTGCTGGAGTAGAAGTCTCCAGATCCATTTCTGAACTGCGGTGTGAGGTAGGCGAGATATTGGAGCACTCCCACTGGGAGAGGAGCCACTGAGTATTCCTCCACCAGAGCTGTCCAGCAGGATATGAGCTCTGTGGTGTCTCTCTCTCACTCATTGTGTGGGCTCACAAAGTTTACTGTTTTGGGCACCACCTTCAGCCCCGCCTCTACCATGGGAAGGCTGGCAATCGGCCCTAATATGCCTGAGGCACTTTTTTCACAAAGCCACCAGCATACATCCATAGGCTCAGATCCGCTGAAGTCAGCTACCAGGAGCACAGATGTCATACACCTGGACCTGCTGTGGGAGCAACGGAGGCAGCCTAGACCCTGGCCCAGCCCAGCCTCCACCCTGGCCCAGCCCAGCCTCCATGTGCACATACCCATAGAGCCCATCCCAGCCAGGGAACACCCGTTGTTCACTCGGGTGTCCTGCAGGTGCTGAGTTTACAAAGCCATCTGGTGGTGGCACAAATCCACATATCTCACAGCCACAGGGAGAGGGCTCATATTTCAGCCCTGCTTCCTGAGTTGCTTGGCTCCTGGTGATCAGCTCTGATTTTAGCCCTGCCTCTGCATGTGGTCAACCCATTGGCGCCTTTGCACTCTCAGAACTCGTAGAAGTGGTGCTGAGCCAGATGAAAGTGCTTGGCAAAAGGGGCTGCTGTGGCGGGCCCTGCCCTCCCTTTTGCTTGCATGTGCATTAAGAATGGGGTTTCAGTGGTGGCACCGTGCCCACTATGAGGATGCAAAGAGTTAGACTGCAATACTGGGCCCTACCCCTCCCTTTGCACACTCCTTAACCATGGCGCTTAGCTTCTATGGCAGGCTCAGGCTTCTTCTGTGTACCCCCCCGGTTGCGGTGGTACTACACTCTAGCCCCTTCAGGCTGTCTCTGCACAGCCAACCCCAGTCCTGTCCCTGGGTCTTTCCTCTAAGGCCTGAATTTCAGCATCCAGCCCCTGCCCATACCAGTGGATGCACTGGCTTGGGAGTGCAGGGTGGTGACACGGACTGTCTGTGCAGGTCTCTCTCTGTTCTGCCTGCCACAAACCAGTTGATGTGCTCTCCTCTGAGCCTGTGAGGCTCCCTTTCTTTCCCAGCTGATCT
This sequence comes from Phocoena sinus, assembly GCF_008692025.1. NCBI lineage: Eukaryota > Metazoa > Chordata > Mammalia > Artiodactyla > Phocoenidae > Phocoena > Phocoena sinus. Next base: position 86,453,752 of record NC_045772.1, read on the forward strand.
CCACACCTGTGAGGGGGCTTCTAAGAGTGCAGGAACCTTTCCTCTTTCACGGCTCCCTCCCAGGGGTGCAGGTCCTGCTTCCTTTTTTTTCCCCTTTCGTCCTACCCAGTTACGTGGAGATCTTTCTTGCACTTTTAGGCGTCTGAGATCTTCTGCCAGCCTTCAGTAGGTATTCTGTGAGAATTGTCCCACATGTAGATGTATTGTTGATGTATTTGTGGGAGGAGGTCAGCTCCAGGTCCTTCTATCCCACCATCTTGATTGGAACACCCAACAGCTTATTTTCAATAGGCTGTTGCAACATTCTCAAGACTGGGCCTTTCCTGCTTTCCCCATTGCCACTGCTGACTTTTTAAAACTGACCTGCCTGTTTCATTGTGGACATGAGTTTTCTTGATGTGGAACAGCTGTGTAGTCCATATTGCCTTCATTATCTTTACTGCGTTCCTCATTCTTTTCATGATTTGTGGAAGGTTAAATTATAGCCACCAAAGTTGTCTACCCCCTAATCCCCAAGAAACCGTAAATATGTTAAATTACATGGCAAAAGAGACTTTTCAGATGTAGTTCATGTTAAAGACCTTAATACAGGGAGAGAATCTTGGATCATTTGGGTCCAGTATAATCACATGAGTCCTTAAAAGCAGAGAACTTTCCAAAGCTAGAGACAGAGAGGATGCAGCGGCAGCTGAAGTTAGAAAGTCTCAGGGTGTAAGAATGAATCACATGCCATCGCTGGTTTGAAGGTGGGGTGGGGGCTGGGTGAGAGGAGAAATGCCTGGAGGAGTGAGGTGACCTTAAGAAGCATTCAGCCACCAAAGGAATGGGACGTTAGCTCTGTCGTTGGAAGGAACTGGATTCTGCCAACAAGCTGAATGATTCTAGAGACTTCAGAAAAGAGGTCAGGCTGGCAAACACTTGATTTCAGTCTTGTGAGAGACCCAAAGCAGAGAGCCCAGCCAAGCCCATCTGGACTTCTGACTGACAGAGTTGTGAGCTAATAAATTTGCCTTATTTTAAGTTACCAAGGTTGTGGTAACTTATTCTGGCAGAAATAGAAAACTAATACATAATCTTTATCTGCCTTGAAGTCCCTGAAGACCAGAGCCCAAGCCTTCAATGAATTCACCTTTGGCATCTGGTGGGGAAGAGCCAGTCAGTTTGACAATGGAGGAAGGAGCAACCCCATTTCCTGAGTATAACTACAAAGTATGAAGCAATACGCCCCTCCCCCATCCAGTTCTGTCTGGTCCCAGTAGCCCAGAGGATCCCAGACAGCACAGGCCACTCAACAACTCTTCACATCTGTCAGATTTCAGCAGAAGTGGACCCGGGTTTCCTCTCTTAAGCCAGCAATGATGTAAGAAAGAATGATCTGGACATGGAGTGGTTCCAGGACTAAAAGAAGCAAGACTGTTGCTTAAAACTATCCTGACAGGCAGAAAGTGCTCTAATCATTTAAGAACTGATTACATTTTTCTTTTTCATTGGTCAGGGTGTGGTACCCATTTCCTAAGCTCCACCTCATGTGGTTCAGTGGGTGTAGGGGTGATCTGTAGGGTTGGACCAAGTATGGATTAGTGTGACCAAGGACACGCTAATCTGATCTCTGAGGCTATTTCAGACAATGGCCTTGGCCATCCCTTTCCTCTGGCCTGGATCTCAGGCTCCATTAGAGCTTACCAATCATCACCTCTTACCCCATCATGTAAATTAACTTTTCCTTACCTAAGGCCAGTTTGACAGTACCTAAACACAGGAAGGAGATGAAAGTTCAGACTGGACCTAGTTATGGTCTCCCTTCCACTGAGGACCAGAGCATCGCCATAAGAGGAAAGCCCTGGGAGAGGGATAGAATCCAGAACTCAAAAAGACGTAGTCAATCTTGCTCTGTTGTGCTGCGTGTAGTTGGAAGAATTTGTGTATGCACAAAGGGAGAAAGAAAATGTATTTATAAAGTGTGAAAATCCCCTACTAATTTGATTTGCCTAAGATATAGAAATATAAATGATTAATGGCTGGTTCCTTTGATGGGGACATGGTTTGAGGCCTGAGTGAAGGGAACTTTGAATAGAACAGGCTTAGACATTAGTATTTTGTTTCATAGGTAATCGGGAAATCAATGTGTGTAGACTGAAGAATTGACTCCTTGGGAACTTTGGGCAGAAATTGCATTTTGCTTTTGTTTGCTTCAGAGAACTATATTCGAGTGTTTTCAAACCATTCAAAATTTTGTAAAGCTTTTTATATACGTAGACCAAAAACAATTCTGAGTCTGTACAATCAAATATCCTGTATATTGGGCATTCATAGACAAACTTGATAGGATAAATTGTAGCATTCATAGTATAAATGGCAGCACTGTGTATTTCACAGGCCCCTGAAGCTGACTATTAGAAATCTGGTTATCTTGGTTTTGGTGCTAACTATTCTATTAGAGAAAGGGCACAGCTTAGCTGCAGAAAGTTAGATGAAGATTAATGCAGCTAAGAATTCATCAGAGACAGGGAGAGGGATGTGACCATGGGAATAGAAGTCTCCAGGAGTTCTTGGAAATTGTAGGAGGGTCAATGGATGTGTCATTACAGTGTAGGCTGGGTACAGGCTACTGCATTTGGATATGAGAAGAAAGGATGCCTTCAAAAGTGGATGGAGGACTTGGGTTGTACAAATGACTACATCAAACATGATACCACAGAATTATATTTATGTTATACATTGTCTTCACATTGTAACATCCACATTGATCATATGTGACACAATTCTACTAACTTTGAGTATATATTTACTATAACATATATATATATAAATAAAACCAAGAGGCACTTCCAGTAATTCTGGCCAAAAAGGAGCATCATTTATAGTGTCTAAGCTAAAAAATAATAAAAATAAATACAACTTATCTAATATTTTTCTGTACAGATTCTACTTTATACAAAATATTTATCAGCCATTAACTGAGTCACAACAAATACTTGTGATAGGATGATACAAAGTATTGCTACATATATTAAGTGCAAGATACAGGTGAGAGGACAAGATTTATTTCAACTGCGAAATGATCACTTAAGTCCAACGCCTCACTCTTTTGTTTCTAAAAGTTGATAAATTTGGAAAGTTATTAACAAACATATTCAGGTTTGTTGAGAGTGATGAGAATTACATTGTTAAAAATTACCATGTACAAATGACATCCCTTACACTGTTACTTTGGTTGGCAGTTACTTGAAAATATTGCTTTATAGGAATACTAAATTAATCCAGTACTCTCTGGTTTACAAATAATACAGAGACAAATATTTGGGATATGCTAATCTGAACTTTCCAACGAAAGTTTTTGTCAGGAGGAGGTAATGACTGATCAGAACAACTGCCCCATCAGGAATCAGAACACATTTTAACACCAAAAACCAAATCAAATTAACCAAACCATCCAAAACCTCAAACACTCTGAATTCAAATTAAAGTTCTTTCAGTTGCATATCCTAATATTATTATAGGAAGCCAGGGAGAGTCTCGTTTTCATTATTTTGCATTGAGAGTTTCAGAATGTCTATAAAAGCACCAATTTTCATTTTGTGATTCGTATGATAAAAAAATCTATAGGAAGAAAATCAGGGGGTAGTTGGATTCAGTGATATTTATTTCCAGTGCCTGTCAACTAACAAACTGTTCTTGTTGAAACAAAAATGGTGTGCGTTCTTCTGTGAGAATGTATTAGGAATGAACTGATATTCACAAATGGAAAAAAAACCCACCATTTAAGCAAATATAATATGGCAAAAATCCTATGCACATGTTTTACAGAGTATTAAATAGTGATTTTTTTAAACTAATAAACAAATTTATACTTAAAGTCAAGCCATTGAAACACACTGACAGGTTTTATATATATATATATATATATATATATATATATATATATATCAGGGTTGTTATTTAAAGATAGCAATACTATAGTAGTGGATTATGCTTATACATAGCTAAAATGAAATATCTGGTATAATATGGGTTTTTGAGTCATAAAAATAATCAGTTAATTTAAAAAAGAAATGTGAGGGAAATTCTATCAACCAACAGCTGATATACACAAAGAAAACATCTTTAAACAATTACTTTTAATTTCACATTAAACCATCTGAATAATTTGCTAGTATATAGAAAGTAAAATTACTAGAATAAAAAAAAAAAAAAGCCTTCCCTTCAAAATGTATTCAAGCAGCAGTTTCCAAGCGCTAGGGGCTAGTTCACATTCCAAAATGTGTAAGTGCTGATTCTAATGAAGGAAGTCAAGATTGAAATATGGATCCATTAAGTCCCTTTACTCGAGAATAACTGAGAACTAAATTCGTTTGCCACAGAAAAGAGGTGTCCTGGGATGATCCTTTAAGTTTTATGTAGTGTTCACTCCCAATCCACAGCTCTGCTTTTTTTTTTTGCTTTTTAGTACCATGGGCTGCACAATGAAACTAGGTGTGGTGAGTTAAAACTTGAGGTGAAAGGCATCTTGCTCCTTATTATAACTGAAGAGAATTTGTGATGATTTCCTTTACTAATTTTGAGTTAGAGAAGGAAAATTGGAGATAAGTCATACTTTTCTCCTGTAAGTTTGACTTTTTCTTTTTGTTTTGTTTTAAAGAGGAAAGAATTCCCTGCTATAGTGTCTGTTTCACTTGAGATAGGTGAAATACTATTCACTTTTCTATTTGTGAATCTCAAATTCCAGCCTACCATTCGATCAGTCTTAGCATTTTCTGTTTTGTTTTAAAGAGGACAGAATTCCCTGCTATAGTGTCTGTTCCACTTGAGATAGGTGAAATACTATTCACTTTTCTATTTGTGAGTCTCAAATTCCAGCCTACCATTCGATCAGTCTTAGCAGAGGAATGTAGTGCATGTGGTCTATTGATGGGTCAGTGCTTCCTTTGTGAAAGTCAAGATTAATAAGATTTAAGTTTTCTTAGTAATGAAAGTATTTGGGTTCTTAACTGTGTTAGAGTTTAGTAAAATATAATCTTCATTAGTAAACCATTTATTTTAAAACAACCTAAACCGTGACAAATCGCTGGATTTCTCATTCCTCTTTCTTGGGATAATTCACTCTAATTTATACCCTAAATCTAATTAAATTATGGGGACTAAATTTATTTTTATCTATTTCATGTATTATTGGACTCTTCATAAAATATTTTCCTCCCTGAAGCATGCAGAGAATTAGATAAATAATTAAATATTACTTTTTACAGTTTTCTGTTACATAATAGTTCTGATTATATCAAAATGTTTAGCATCTCTATACCACGAAACATCATTTTGTGGGTTTCAGTTGATTAAAAAATTTTAACAAATAATCAAATTCATTTGATTATTTTTTTTTGCTTTGCTTCAAATAATCAAATTTAATATTCTTGGTAGTACTTACATATGATGGTTTAATATTATTCTTTTTGAAGCATTTTTGTTTGAATTATTTGCGTGATTGAAGAATCACTTCTTGATGTAAAAGAATGAGGAAATCTGTCTGAACATGAACATGTTCAGTGTTTCTTATCAATAAGAGGAAGGCTTGCCTTCTCTTCTTTGCTCCACAACTCCTCAAGGAAGCAGAAATCCATGATACCAATGCCTGTCAATGTAATCAACCTTAAAAGTATGATATGGAGGAAAAACTAGCTGCCTTTAGATGGGGAATTTGGATTCATAAGAGCCTTAGGCACATGTCAAAAGCTAGTTTTGTTTTCCATCTATACACCATTCCTTATAGTTTATAGTCTTATCTGTACTAAAACAATCTATACCAGATCAGTATTTTTGAATCCGGATATTGAGTTCCACCAACTAAATAATGGCTTGATCTTCAGTTTTGTATCTTCAAACATATTTAGCAACAAAATGCTCAATTATTTTTTGTCACTATTGTTAACCTGCTATTAGAATGATTTTGTAGTGTGAACGTAAAGACCATAGTACCTAAAACTGGTACATTTTCCTCTGATTAGAAAAGCTAAGCATAGTTTAATTCTGGAATGTTCTTTACCTAAAATGGTGACTTGGTCTCCTAATCTTAAAGTTCCATTTTGTTGGACAGATTAGAAGAATGGACTGACAGACAGTATCATCAAGGTCATCGTTTTACTTCATAGAGAAATCAGAAGAGAAATGAATTACTTAGAACTGGTTATAAAGTATTTTGCTGCTTGATAGGAGAGAAGGCAATTGAAAGGAACTCAATTTGGTTTCAGAGTATATAGATATTTTAGTGCTCAAATACCTGGAGTTGAGCTATTAGCGTTTGAAAATTTGTTGATTTTTTCCACACCCATTAGCTGATAATTATATGGAGAATCCGATTTACTGTAGATTATGAAAGTTTACAGAACTCTGTTTTACTGGAGCCTTCTGCCCGTTTGAAAAGGCAGTTTATTTCCAAAATTGCATATAAACCAGGAAAAGTATTAAGTGGGAATCAGACTTAGGATGGAAGAGAAGGACAATAAGACCCTTATTGTGGCTTTCAGTATTATTTTAGAAAAACTGAATGACAGGGACAGTGGAGATCCCCATACTGATATGGAAGCACCAAAAATACCTACTAAAGCAGAATAGAAATGATAATTTGATTCTTTACTTCTCATTAGTTAGGAGCTGTTCATCACACAAATAGTTCACTTTTGTAAAGCAGTCGTTTCAAACTTTAGACTTTATTTACAATGATAATTTTCATATCTTTATTACTTAGAAAATAATTTATGTTTTTCCATCATTTAAACAAAAATTAGGCCTGAGTCTCATGCCTTTTGCACAGCTTTTACCTTCAAAGAAAGTTCTCTGGGAAAGTGACAGGGGACATCAGGACATTGCAAATCAAGAGAGGCAGGGCTGTGAGGAAATTGCAATACGTATTATACATGTAATATGAAGTCCGCTTGACATACCGTCGTCTTTAGTTTTACTGAGATTGCAATGGTTAGGATTTGTTCTGGAATTCCATCAAAACGGAACAGACATAATTTCGTGTTCTGTGTTTAGAAAGTGGGTATTTTCTTAAACATAATATGAGGAAATTCCTTCACTTCTCAGGTGAAAACCGATGTAGATAAATCCCTGTACAGAGCTACTGTCTTCATCTTTGACTAAGAGCAAAACCAGGTCTTATATAAATGAAAAAAATAACTTACAGTTTTAAAATATGCCAAAGTGGTGTTTTCACCAAGGAAACAATATTCTCAAGGTTGGCTTAGATCGATAACCAGAAAGACGTTCTATCAGCATGCTGGAAATGCCATCGATGACATTCTTAGTATACCTGGTCTTTTCCTTAACAGAAAGCAACCACTAGCATCAAGGCCACCAAATTTCAACTTTTCCTACCATTAGCGTCACGGCTGTCCATACAATTCTTTTCCCTAAATGGGCTAGACATTCCTTCATTTGAAAGACCTGAGTTTATCTAATGGCACCTATAATTAGGCTCATATTAAAATGTAGTGAATTGCAACAAATACACTGGCACCACAGGAAGCAAGCTCTGGTGTTGGAAGTGAACACAGTAATACTGCTGTCACCAAGGACGGGGAGACCACCACTAGCAGAAAACATCTTTTCATGTCCCTTGGCATCCTGTGGGATGTACTGGGTGTGTATGAAAGTCAAGCACTTGAAGAATCGCTATTCCTTTTCTTGAACTGACTTTAGCTTTAATACACTGTCAATTTATCTTTCTTTGAAGAAAAAAAAATGATTAATCTGCCTAGACTGGTGAGCACAGTTCTGGAATGAAGAGGTTCTTACTGCTTTGGCCATGATTCTTTCATGTACTTGAAAACAGAACAAAACAAAAACCAGCTAGTGTGCTTAGACCTCTACTCTGGCAGCCAGGCGGGCCCCTACTTGGGGTCATGGAGCGTTGAGGAAGCCACCAATATACGGTTATGAATGTATAACTACTCTGTCGCCATTTAACTTGCTCCATACCTAGATTTTTCCTGGACTTACATTTATTTTAGAGACATGTGGCATTTGGAGCAGGGGAAAAGATTAGTTTTGTTAAGTAATTAGATACAAGAGGTATGTGAGTATAAATGCTTTTTCTCCCCCCTTCTGTTATTTGCTATGGAAGGAAAATAAATTCACTGGGGAAATGTATTTGACTCACAGTAAGTTTTGCAAACATAGAGACACACAGGCAATACTAAAAAAATGGAAAACAACTCAGTAAGTCCTAAATAATGAAGACCTGATGTTAACTCAAAAAAAAAAATTATTCTCATTATTTAGGTAGAATCTGCATCTATTTGATCCTTTTCATATTTTCCTACTTTTTGGGAAATTTGTCTTGAAACTATGTTTATTTTGGATTGTATTATCTTTGCCTTGTATAAAAAATGCCATGGATTATTGTATAATCATTGCTTTGGAAGGGAAGGATATCCGTTTATGAGAAATGAAGGCATTTTTAATGTAAACACTCTTTTCTATGATTTGAGAGGAAATAAAAAGTAGAAATCACAAGCAAGATTTACTTGAAGCTAAGGTTGTTTAGATGATGAGCAGGCCAGGATATAGTATCAAAGGAAATGTTAGAAGCAAAAAGTGTTGGGAAGAAAGGGACACCAATTATAAACATTTCTCATTGTTTAAGAAAGTCTTTCGCTTGGGAGATGTGGATCCAGAAGTTACCCAAAAGTTAGCCAGAGTTGCTAGTGAAAAAACATTCTTTGCAGCATCCTCATTTAATTGGCATAAAATAACTGTATCCGGTTATCATTTAAATTAGAACAGGTAGATGAGTGGGTGTTCACCGACCTCCATGCAAACGAACCATCCATCTCTTACTGGGCTTGGAGAGAGCTACAATGTATAAAAATGGTGATTAAAATAGAACTTTATAAAAATGTTTCCCTTTTCCCTTAAAAAAAAAGAGTTGACTATCTACAGAAACAAAAACAAATCTTTATATTTACATCAAGATAACTATTCATGACAAATATAATAATATGAAATAAAATATTGAAAGTGAGTATCAACTTTTTAAATAGAGGTTTGGCTCACAGCATAAACAAGTGTAGATAAACAAACCAAAAAAAAAAAAAAGACTGTCAGTGATAGGCCCAGTCCCCCCAAATCCCTCAAGTCTTCCCTGCCAAAAAAAAACATGACAATGGGCCAGATTACAGCTAGAAGTCACCCCGTCACACCGTGAGTGCAACAGTACAATAGGGTTGTCCGTGCAACCTTTGCCACCCAAAAGCCAATCTTCACCAGTTGCCAAGAATCAGGCTTTCACTATGTCAATAAACACCAAACCCTAGGTTGAAACTTTCCCCTCCATCTCTCACTCACTAGCTATCCCAGAGTGGGTTTCTGCTTGCCATCCTTTCTTTTTTTTCTTTTTCTACCGCACATTTTGCAGCAAATTAAGACATAGGCGATCCCCATTACGAGCCATTTCTCAGGCCTTCTCTGGCGACCTTTTAGAACTGTAACCTGATGAAAAGACCTGACTTCAGCTCCTTCTGAGGTGTTTCTGTTTAAAGAATTCCATCCCCTTCCGTGGTGATTTGATTTTAGGTGAGTGACAGACAGACAGACAGACAAAGAGCTCCTATACATTCATTCAGCGACTAGACTGGAAAATGTCTCAGTCTTCCCGCTTTAAGGCTGGTGACAGAGAGCCTCGAAGGGATGCACAGGCCCGTGGCCCTGTCCCCCAGCCTGCCAGTCCCCTCCTTCTGCAGAGGGACTTATACTGAAGCCAAGTAGAGGCAGGCGTTTGTGATGGCTGCCTCTTAAAGACTCTCCAGAGCGAACTTCATCCTGTTTGTTCACATGTGCTGAGTCGTCTGCTGCAGCAATGCTATGAACCACTAAAACCACAAACATCTCTCTTTACATACACACAAATGTACGTACACATGAGCCTCCTTTCCATCTCTCTCTCTCTCATACACACACACACGCACACAATGTTGGCAGGATGTGTAAGAATTCAAACAATGCTCTGGAACTTTCATCCCTCAGGACTAAGAGCAAAAGCTTCTTAGTCGTAACCTACATTTGCTACACTGCTTCCCGGCTAAAGCTTCACCATCTCCTTTGGAATTTCTTTTCCTTTAGTTTTTCCTTTATGATTTATTATATCACGGTGACCACTATATATCTTAACATGAATGTTACTAAATCGTGGAGCCAGGAATCCCGGCTTTTCGGTGTGTCTGCGTGTGTGTCTGTGAATATGTTTTACATGGATCTATGTGAGAGCTTATATATACACACACACATATATACTTCTTCCTTTAAAAAAATCCTTAGAAGCTGGTGGTGTTATAATGTGAAAGCTTCTCTGAGTGAGAGTTTTTTAAACCATGTACCTCACTGTAAAAATAAACACATAAAATGCAAAGAATCCCAAAATGCCATAGCCGTTTGCCCATCTTCTCATGTTTCTACAGTGTTGTGTCTAAGTGTTGTGCTGGCTTGAAAAGAGTCTGTGACAAGTCACTCTGTTTCGAAACATAGCTCATTTATCCATTGTCACTGGTTTGGCTTTGGGGTTGGGGTTTCATCTCCTCTCGGCTTCCCCTTTTCCTCATCTTCTTCCTTGATGGCCTGGATCTGGTCTGAGGGATGCTGCTGGGGGGACTGGTCCAGGGACTGATCCTCTATGCCCGCCAACCTCTGTTCCTCCTCAATGACTTTCTTCCACATCTTGTGGTTCTGCAGAAGGTGCTGAGTTATTTGGCAGTAGACTTTTCTCCTTTTGAAAGTTTTCTTTCCTGAGAAAACACCAAATTAGACTACTTATTTGTGTGTTGAGTACAGGACAGTTTTTTCTCCCTATTCATAGGGGTCAAGTACCAAATGGATACATATATCTATCACTTGATGTGTATATTGTAATAATCATTTTTGAGAGTGGGGAAATAAGAGGAAGATGGCATGAACCATTAACAAACATATCATTGAGACGTACTATGAACAGTATTTAATATCTGGTAACAATACAAGGTTTTGTCTGTTTTTTGGAGTTATTACTCCCTCCATTCAGACTCTCAAGATTTTCCACCTAGATTATTGGAATAATTCCTTGTTACGTGTTCCTCTGCTTTGTCAACCAATTCAACCCACAGAGGTCTACAATATTGATTTTTTAAGAAAGACAGTTTTGATTGATAGTACTGTTCTGTTTCCTGTGGACTAAAAAATTAATTTCAAACTCCTCTAGCAGGGAGCTTTGACTCTAGTGGGAAAATAGAGAGTAAACAAGTAAGGACAATTACACTGAGTTGTACAAAGTCTTTGAAAGGTGGCAGAAAGAGAGGGGGAAATGACTTAGCTGGGAGGATGCTGCCTGATGATGGTGGCTTGGACTAGGATGGGGACAATGGAAACGAAGATGAGTAGATAGTGAGATACATTTGTGAGGTATAGTCAACAGCACTTGGCAACTGATTAAATGTAAGGAAAAAAGAAGGGAGGAATCAAAGACAACCCTGAGCTTTCTGACGTGAACAGCTGAGTGGCAAGATGTACTGAGAAAGGGCACATTAGATGAGCAGACTTGAGGCGTATGTTGAACATGAAGTGTCTGGGAGACCTCCAAGTGGAGAAGTAGGCAGCTATTCTTTTCTCAGCACAGAATATAACGTGCCTTCATTCAAGTGACCATTTTAGACATAGGCCGAGAATTTGGAAGTTAGTTAGGCAGATTCTCACATTGGATTATAAACTTCTCTATGGACAGAAGTTTTTCCCCCTTTTGCATATATATCTGCAAAGCTCCAGACTTTAGTTAGTATTCAGTAAGAGTTTACTAAATGAATTATGTCCTCTCTAATTTCTGTTCCACAATTCCAAGTACATGGTGAAGTGTTGACAAGTGATTGATGATAAAAATAATAAAAGTATGAAAATGTGGTCCACAGGAAATTCTGATCTGAGACTGCATTAAAGAGTTAACAGTACAAGTTACCAGGATGATCTGCAAGGAAATTTGAATTTATTTAATGAAGTAGTAATGATTTACCATGTAAAATCTGGAAGGAAAAAAAAACAAAAGAAAAAAAAATAGTAACGATAACAAAAAAAAAAGAAGGAAAAAGAAAGCCGATTGCTATGAGATGTGCCATCCACCAGAATTTTTGTGGAAGTGCTAATGATTCCTTCAACAGTTTTATTATTAAAAAAATTTCTTGTACCTTAAAAGATGATAAGATCAATTTTTAAAACACAGTTCAGAAAAAGGACATCAAATTATTTTGAATTACTTTTGAACCATACAGACACATAAGGAAATTATTAAGTTGGATGAATGCCAGGGTGGGGGGGAAAATGGATACAGGCAGACTCATAAGCAAGAATTAAAAAAAAAATATTTACTATATTCATTATCTTATTCATGAGATGGACCCATCAATCAGCTTATATTGACCACCTACTAACTGACAAGCGTTTTTCTGGATGCTATGGAAACAAAGACCAGTGAGTCTCAGAGTGAGTTTGCCTTAAGGGAGCTTACCATCTATAGGAGAGAGGGCCCAGAAGAAGATCAGAACTGAAATACACATGCTATGTTTTATGATGGACCTAGATAAGTGACCAAGATGGCCTTAATGTTCCCCTCATCTTCACTAAACTTCAGATAGGTTTCTTCCAGACAGACACTAGGACCCTGATCTAAAACTTGTAATTGCAAATTCTTTCTCTGCCCCTTGGTAATGTAGATAAATCTCCCAGCCTCTAGCCAGTCTGACAACCCAGGAAACATCTTTCTCAAGGACCTGGGAGCCAGCCCTTTGAAATGCAATTATTAAGAAAGATAGGACCAAAAGACAACCCTCAGAATGGGAGAAGATATTTGCAAATGAAGCAACTGACAAGGGATTAATCTCCAAAATTTATAAGCAGCTCATGCAGCTCAATAACCAAAAAACAAACAACCCAATCCAAAAACAGGCAGAAGACCTAAATAGACATTTCTCCAAAGAAGATATACAGACAGGCAACAAACACATGAAAGAATGCTCAACATCACTAATCATTAGAGAAATGCAAATCAAAACTACAATGAGGTATCACCTCACACCAGTCAGAATGGCCATCATCAAAAAATCTAAAAACAACAAATGCTGGAGAGGGTGTGGAGAAAAGGGAACCCTCTTGCACTGCTGGTGGGAATGTGAATTGGTACAGCCACTATGGAGAACAGTATGGCGGTTCCTTAAGAAAGAAACTACAAATAGAACTACCATACGACCCAGCAATCCCACTACTGGGCATATACCCTGAGAAAACCATACTTCAAAAAGAGTCACGTACCAAAATGTTCATTGCAGCTCTATTTACAATAGCCCAGAGATGGAAACAACCTAAGTGTCCATCATCAGATGAATGGATAAAGAAGATGTGGCACATATATGCAATGGAATATTACTCAGCCATAAAAAGAAACGAAATTGAGCTATTTGTAATGAGGTGGATAGACCTAGAGTCTGGCGTATAGAGTGAAGTAAGTCAGAAAGAGAAAGACAAATACCGTATGCTAACACATATTTATGGAATTTAAGGAAAAAAATGTCATGAAGAACCTAGGGGTAAGACAGGAATAAAAACACAGACCTACTAGAGAATGGACTTGAGCATATGGGGAGGGGGAAGGGTAAGCTGTAACAAAGCGAGAGAGAGGCATGGACATATATACACTGCCAAACATAAGGTAGATAGCTAGTGGGAAGCAGCCACGTAGCACAGGGAGATCAGCTCGGTGCTTTGTGACCACCTAGAGGGGTGGGATAGGGAGGGTGGGAGGGAGGGAGACGCAGAGGGAAGAGATAGGGGAACATATGTTTATGTATAACTGATTCACTTTGTTATAGAGCAGAACCAATTTTAACACACCATTGTAAAGCAATTATACTCCAATAAAGATGTAAAAAAATAAAATGGGTAAAAGACAAAAAAAAAAAAAAGATAGGGTCCCTATCACTGATCTGTGTGGGTAGGAAGGAGCCTAACTTCAATAAGCACCAATTAGCAAACAAAAATGGCCTAATCACATTGACCAACTCCCCTTTAAGGTCCTCAGTACTTTTTCCTTAGCTCATTCCAGCGTGTAAAAACTCTCCTGCCTTTGTTTTCAATGGAGTTGAGTCCAATGTCTCTCTCCTATTTTAATAGTCTTGAAGAAAGTCTTCCTTACCATTTTTAACAAGTATGCAGTGCAATTTCTCTCTGACACATCAAAGTATGGCAACATCAGGTACTCAACCTGTGAGGGAGTAGATAAGACTTTTTCCAAAGGACATGACATTTGAGCTGAGCGGTAAATTATGAGAATTAAATACACTGGGTGGAGAACGGGCTGGCAGCATGCTAGGTTTGTGAGGGGCATGTGTACAGGCAGAGGGCACGGGGCCCTGGAGCATAACACCAATTTCTCCAATTATAAGATTCTTAACAAGGGCAATATATACATAAAATAAAATTGAAAAAAATCTGCATTCTTTCTATAGAAATCAATAAAATATATTAATCCATTCAATGTTTGTTTAAGAGCAAACCTTTAAAATTACTTTTCTATCAAAGCTATCTACTTGTCTGTTTCTACATTGTTTTTATTGTAGTTAAGTTCAATCTTTACGTGTTAATATACTTTTTAACCTAATCCTTTGAGTCAAGCGAGTTACAGATGATCACTGGGTGAAGGATGGACTTGAATCAGTCACAGCACGTGCTCTACTGCTCAAGGTGATTATTCCATCCAAAAGTTATACAGGTTCATGGCAGTGCATTCACAGGGAAGAAGCTAACAAAAGCTCAACTTTTCTCTTTTTCCTTTCGGGGCAGCCCCCATGAGAGCAGCTGTTCTCTTATTAATGCTGCTAAACCTCTCTGGAATTAAACTGAATAAGGTGACGTAGAAGAAAGTTTGTACCAAATAAATTTGCGTAGATTAGAGTCTGCAGGTGGTCTAAAACATGCCTGTATTGAGAGCCAAATTGTTCAGCACTGAAACCTTTTGAAATGAGAACAAAGATCCTTTCATTGCTCAAACTCTAAATGCAGCTTAGTACTTCATTAGAAACCTCTTCGTTTGCTGTAGGAATCTTTCAAATTTAATTATGAGGTGGGGAAAAATGCCTTCTTTACCCAGGATACCATATTGAAATATCTTATTCTGTGCTTCCTGAGAGATCTCCAAGTTTTGCAAATTGCTGAAATTATCAGTGCATATTTAATTTACATTTTTTTTCTGAAATCTAAGTTTCAGGTTAAATCAAGTTAACCATCTCAGTCAATATGAATCCTGAAATTAAAATTACTAAGAGTCAATAACACTGGAGTTAAAACAAGGAGACCTGGGTTTCCTTTCTGGTTCTGCGGAATCCGTCTACACCTTGGGTTGTCAAACTTCTGAGCCTCAGTCTCGACTTTTGTAAAATGAGGCAGCTGAACTGGATGATCACTGATTCCCCTTCCATTTCTAGAATTCTGTTATTCCATGTGGCCAATTTTTACTAGATACTAACACTGCCCAATATTTATCATTTTCTTGGCTATAAAGGCATAGTTCAAATATAATTTTTCAAAAGCTATGGTTATCAAATCATTGTTGATGATGTTTTAAATTTTAACGTAAAGGTGACCAGTTGACTTTTAGAAGCTATTAGTAAACAGAATCCGCCGAGTCCTCATTCCTGCTTTAGTGAGCTTGATTAAAAATGGGAAGGTCGGTAGAGTAACACACCAGAATCTGAGAGTCAGTATGGCCACCCAACCCTACGGAACAGAGACAAATCGAATATTTGGTTGTTGTATTTGCTGCTAAAGCCAACGCTGACGAGTTGAGCCTGTTAAATCTCCTAACCTAGGTTCTTCAATTCTTGATGCCTAGATTATGTATGTGTTGCTTCAATGTATTTGAGTTCAGATAGCAATCAAGTAGGGCCCACGGGAACAAAGCTTTCCCAGAGGCTAAGCTGACCACACTTTCCAGTAACATTCAGTGGAAAAACGGTCCAGTCCTTAGTCGGACAGCAAATTTCCTGGCTCTTTGAATGAAAAAAATGTAAAATTCATGCATGTTTATTAAATGAGAAAATGAATAATCCATGAATCCTATCTTGGCTCCTACCTCTGAATCCCAAGATCAGCACAAAATTTTTAATAGACGTCTTTTGATAAACATCAGAGGAATAAAATAAAATTACTTTGATAATAGAATATTGAAGGAAAACTTTTGATTTTCCTCCCATTCTGTATAAAAGTTAATATACGGGTTAGACCTTAAGCAAAAGTCTGACCTAAAGCCAAACTTGCCCCGTCTCACCAGTCTGTGGTCAATAGTGAGTTCTTTATCTCTGTTTATGTGAGCTTACGACAGGGCACTTATATGAGGGCAAAATAGGTTAATACACACGTTAGAATATCTCTTTACCTAGATGGCCAAAGGAACTAAGTCATGCATTTCCCTGACTGTGCTTAAAAAAAAAGGAAAAAATGATCATAATGTCTTTCATTGGTAATATTTTTGGTAAGGGCCTTGAAAAATATCAATATCAAGACAACTTCCTTTATGAAGGTAGATAGGAACCACGTACTATACTCCCACGAACACAGGAACAGTATTCGTGCAATGTCATTGTAAGGGTTATTGGTTTTCCTAATTATGCTATTAGGGCTTCCTCCCTATGGCAGGAGAAACAGTGGAGAATATTTCAAGATGTGAAGAAAAATAATCTTGATTTTATAGACAATTAAGTTGAACAGATTAGAACGGCTACCTGATGCACTCCAAATCAATGACGAGATGTGACCACTTCTCACCGTCACTATTGCCACTACCCTGGTCCAAAGCCACAGTCGTCTCTCACTTGGATAATTTCAATAGCCTCTTAAGACACTGCCCTGCTTACACCCTTGCTCTTACCCCAAACTCGAGAATATTCTCAATGCAGCAGCTGAAGCAATCCAGTTCAAACATAAGTTGAATCAACTAAGTCTTCTGCTCAAAACCTCTGATGGCTTCCCATCTTACTCAGAGTTAAAAGCCAGACTCCATACTGTGACCTGCAGAGCCCTACCTTCTAACCCTCCATCATCTCAGTCCCCGCTTCGCAGCCCCCTTCCTCTGCTTCAGCCTCCCAGCTCTCCGGATGCTCCTTGAACACCCAGCCAGTGTCCACTTCAGGACCTTTACACGGTTTGCTTTCCTCTCTCCTTGAGATGCTTTGTCCACATCTATTTCCATGGATCACTCCTTCCCTTGCTTCTTTCAGGTTTTAAAAAAAAAAAAATCTCTTATTTAGACCGTCCGTGGCTATCCTATCTATCTAAGATTTTAATCTTTCTGTGCAATATTTCATATCCTTATTTTTCATTTTTATTTTTAAACTCTAGCATTTATCGGTACCTAACATATTACAGATTTACTGATTTGTCTTTCTTAGTGTCTGCTGACCCCACTGGAATATAAGTCTAAAAGGGCAAGGATTGATCGATTTTTCTTTTTTTTTGTCCCATGTGTTCATGGCTCTGTCTTTACAGCCTAGAAGAATGCCTGGCACGGAGTAGGTGCTTACTAAATATTTGATGAATGAATGAGTGACTACTACCTCTTACCACTTTAGCACCTCCCCCGAAGCAAGCCAGGAAGAGCCTATGGTAGTCTCGATAGTACCTGAGATTCCTAAATCATTCAGATACTCTGAAAAATAGGCTTTGATTACTTAATTGTCTTACTTCATAACAGAGAACATACCTTTTTATGAACATGGTCTTATAATAGATTCCACAGTCTGTAATTTCCATTATCATGATATTGGGGAAGGGGGAGTAGCCATAATCACTGCAGCAGGTGCTATTTGGACTCAGCTATGAAATTCACGAGAAGCATCAAACTTATTGTGAACCTAAGTAAGAAAACAATCCTGGGAGAAGCACATTCGAGAGAGATTCTATAGCTTACTTGGAGATTCACTATTTTTACAGGTTTCCTCTTCGTTTGGTGCTTCCTCCTCCTCTTCTTCTGGGTCATCGGTGTCTCCTGACTCATCACTGTCTTCCACCCATTTCCCTGGCATCAGTCCTGCTGAATCATAGGAGTTGCAGAGAGGACCCACAATGTGCGAGATGAAGGATTCCTGAAGGTTGGCCAACTGAGGAGCAGAACGGTCCATGAAAGGGCTTATTGGCAACCCGAGGCTGGCCTCTTCATCACCCTAGAAATAGGAATGCAGCAGGAACAGTTAACTAGAAAGGCAAACGACAAGGAAAGTGTAAAATACAAATACAGTCACCATTCCCTTGGCATCTAAAATTTGCAAATATGCAAGAACCCAGGCGTACGTGTGAACTCTTTCTTTCCTGGACTGCTAAGAGATTTTCCCCACATTACTAAGATTCCTGTCGGACTGCTTTGCTGCCATTTACCACTTTGGTAATCTTGAGGGTTTGGTTTTTGATCAAGGGGAAATACAAGAAATGGTTTAATGTCTAAGTAGATGACCTTTCTCATCACACTAGTCATTGTTCCTTATGTTAGAGAATAAGTTAGAATATAGATGCATCTTAAAAGGCAATGCTGGATATAAACATCCAACAAATAGATAATCTATCGTGTTTTCCTTTTGTTTTGCCTTGGCTGCCAGGAATTTTAAAGTAACTCATTCCTCAATTAAAGTTGCTACCTCAACCCGGCTTTGGGTTGAATTATGTCTTCTCTGATTATATAGTTTCTGATATTCTTATTTATCTATGTTTAACAGTATTACTGTATAAGCGTTTACTTTGAACTGATTCATTTCTGGAAAAAAAATATCAGATTATAAATCAGAAGTTACCTAGCAGCATTAATGAAGGAATTATACCAAAATATCAACAATGGTTATGCCTATGTAGTGGAATTATTATAACTGGATTTTCTCTTTCCTTTACATTTTTTCTGTATTTCAGGATTGATTATGAATTTATTCTGAGGAAAGGCAATACCTTATTTTCTAGAAAGCACATTTATTTTAAATATAAGTCCTATCTATAATGCTCAAAAAAGTTCTTTCTAATCTTTCTTTAAAAGTGTCCAGGGAAAGGCGATTTATTACTTAATACTTGCAAATAACTTTATCTTAGAGTTTTTACGCTTACAGTTTAGTCCAATTTTTGTCATTTTTTAATCTCTGATTAAAACTGGCCAGTGCCTTTTCTGATGGCAGCATGAATATGAAGTAGACTCATCACGCTTTTACAGCTTTTGGAAGCTTTAGGGAATTTATGAGCAGCCTCAATATGGATTAAGAGAAATAGTTTAGTTACCTGTTCATAAAATTCATTGACGATACCCTCTGTCCACTGAAGATGGAGCTCTTTAAACTTAGCTGGCCCATTGATATCAGCCAACTTTATACACATTTGACAAACCAGCAGACGATCATTTTCATTGGTCCAATCTATTCCAACTTCATCGTTCACCTGTTTGAGGGACAAAGTTAAAATGGGTTCTGACGCAATGAAAGCAAAAGTTGAACAGGAGAATAAACAACAGAATATTGATTGTCTTCCTACCATGTGCAGGTTAGAATGCCAAGTAATGAGAAACATCTCAGCTGTTTCAAATAATGTTATTGGCTTGCATAAATAGTAAACTAGCTCACCAAAAAAAGTAAAATAACGAATGATGGATAATTATTAATTATTCAATTAATTATTGAAAAGAAATGCTATTTAATATTAACATAGGTCTTAAATTACTATTAAAATAATGTGGCTACAAATAAGACATTTTGAGTTAATATTTGGGCATTTATGTTTGATGTATGAAATTCTGCTTCAGGTTTTTGACCTTTACTACTGCCAGGTAATTTCTGTTAGCATTCCACGGAGATGAGAGCAAATTAAATCAAACAAAAACACAACAATAGTTAGAATTCTATTATTTCTCTGTAGGGCAAAGTATAATCTATACAGACAGCACCTCAGCGTATCAGGTTTCCAGGTTGGGACCAATGCCTAAATATCCGCTTCCGGTTAAACATCTCATTGCCTCTCATTTTCACATTTGACACATATGAGGTGACAGCAGTGATTCCATGACTTCTTTCAATGTGGTCAGAAAATGAAGACTGGTACAAATCTAGTTACCTTGGCATTAAATTTGGCTACGAAGTCAAAGTGTTTCTTCAGGTCAGTGGCCAAAATTGCTTCAATGACAAGGAAACGGAAATGCTTAAATTCCACATGGTCAAGGTTAACTAAGAAGTTATATTCCGGCCGGGACATGAAAAGATTCCACGCAGCAGCTGCATGATGATTCTCCAAAACTGAACGATCGTTATAGAGCACCGCCTAGGCGAAGACGAGAGTGAAGAGTTCAACTTTTTAAATTAAAAAACAAAAATAAATGAGAATATGCAAAGCTTTTGGAATCCGCTTTTATCAGGGAACACAGGAATGTAATCTTGTGACAGCTAGTTATTAAGAATCACTTATTGCTGTACATTGTTTACTTTTCTTGGTTAAATTTCCTTTTTTGCAAGATAAAGTTCATTTCCTTGAAACGTTATTTCATTTCCTTGAAACGTTATTTCAAATTCTTGCAATTGAAGGGCTTAGAGTTAGCTTTTATCAGATTATTATTATTTTGCAGGGCACAGGAATTTAACCATTAAAATATGCAAATATACTAAGATGCCTAAGAAGTAACTCAGTTACTTCCCACATCTAGAATGAGTGACTTCCTTTTAGTTAAATACATATAACTAATACAGAGGAATGGAATCCCTGAGAAACCCATAATTCAAAAGATTCTTACCCCACAATCAGCCATAGGAAATATCACCCCCTGTCTACTAATTGAAAGTATATAGTAAATATCTACTTGTTTGAAATTCTCTAGTAATGCTGAGGGATGCTGCAAAGGAAAAGGAAGTTGCCTAAAAAATGCTTGGAGACTAGTGTGGTAGATTTAGATGGAGGGGGAAAAAAGGTATAAGGACAAAAAAGACCAAGGACATGAAAATTGATATTTTATGAATATTAATAAATATTAATTTATCATTGCTTGCTGATCCGTAATCATTAATCACAGTTGAGAGGCTGGGAATAGGTTGTGTCGTGAGATACCAAGTGAGGCAACTGAAAATGCACGCGTGTGTAGGAAAATTGAATGGTATATGGTGTTGGCAAAAGGATTTGCTTATCTTTAGGGAAAATATACGCTGGTGTATGAACGGCACAGTGAAAGAAATTAAAGTAAGCAGTGAGGAAAAAAAATCAGGATATTTGTATTGTATACAGATTGGAAGAAAATTCTAGACTAGTCTATAAGAGAGGGTGTGGAAATGGAGGAGAATGGGGAAAAAGACAAAAAGCAAACGTGACCAAAAAAAAAAAAAAAAAAAAAAAATACTGGACCAGATTGGCCTCTAGATCCTCTAGAAAGAAAAACAAGATCTTGGGATCTTTAGTAACATGGGTCCAGCTGATTAAATCAAGGAGAAGCTTATAAAATTTAATTATATATAGATGGAGATGCCTAAATACTTAGTGATTAATATTGGACTTATTTAAGTACATGCCAAGATGAACTTCTTTAAAGTTAATGTTCAGGTGAAAAATTTCCCTTAAGTGAATGAAATAAATTGATTTTTAATTCTTCCTAACCAATAAAAATGCCATAAGAATAGTAATTGTTATAATGAATATATCTCAAAGGAATGGTGGGATTTATATCCAAAGGAGCCTTACATTCTTAATAGTCTTAAATTTATATCCAAAGAAACCTTTAATTCTTAAATTAGAGAACCAAGAAAGATTTGGTTCTCTAATCTTTTCAAAAAGAAACTTTTGTATAGGTCAGATTTTCTTTGTTGGGGAAGTTCATTAACATGAATTCAAGCGGTTTTTCTTCCTAAGAAAATTGAGAAGGGATCCCCATGGGTGATAGCGTTGCATATGCACCATTGATGGCTTAGAACAGACCATGGTATCTTTTCATAATGAGCGTGGTCTCTAAGAATTTTATCTCAGGGCGAAATATAAACAGGCACCAAGTGAATATGAGCTAAAGTGAAAGTCAGATTTATAAAATTAATTTTCTTCAGAGAAATCTCAAAATTGAATTATTTCCCCTGATCACAATTGAAAGATTTACCTGAGGGGCACTAGTTGCAACGAGGAAAGCATTAGTCCTTCCCGGGTGATCAAAATCATGCATGGCTGCAGCCACATACAGGGCCATCAACTCCAAGGCAGGGATATTGCCAGACAAACATCCGTATTTATCATCTGGCACGTTACACATTTTTGAGAATACGTATCCCATATGTCCATGTGTAAACCCACTGTCAGAATCTGAGAAGAGACAATGAAGATAATAGAGCTTTTAAGAAAGTATTAAACTGATATCATTTGTCTTGATTTCCTTTTTAAAAAACCACTCTTCTGTTCCCATAATTTACAAGGGAGCACACAGAGGGACTTCATACGTACCTGAATCGCTTGCTGATCCGTGATCGTTAATCACAGTTGAGAGGCCGGGAATAGGTTGTGTTGTGAGATACCAAACAGCGTGTAAGACATCGGTGGCATGGATTCTGTTATGGTCTGTAACCAATGCAAAGGAACAGTCATTCATCTGTGAACGCCGGGGTCCGAGGACCAAGAGTGCCACCTACTGGATAAAGAGTTTAGTCCTCCCATTTTAATACCCCAGTGAAAGACAGCCAAATATTCTAGGACAAATACTCTGTGATTACTCTTCCATCCCTCGGTAACATCGAGAGTAACAAGAAAAAAATACAGCAATAACATTCATTACACATAAAGATGTTTGAAATGAAAAAAAATCTGTCTAGAGTCCACCAGAAACCTAACGTATGTAGGAAACTCACTCTCTGAATCCACTGTGATGTTTACCCTTGTTCTTATTCCCATGTTCCTGTATAAAACTACACAGAGGACTGGAATAAAAGACCCATGATATAGTTAACCTAGATCAGACCAATGGTCTATACCACCCAGTATTTCATCTCCGATAAATAGCATCTAAATATAACTTGTGAACTGAACATAGTATTTTTCTTCTGTATCAAACATAAAACACTGTAATAAAATGAATAACACATCTTTTATATGTATACCAAATCCACAATGCAAAAGCTAAAGCAAAATCGATAATGTTCTCTGATCTAGAAATTCTAACTTGGGAATAAAGTTCTAGGAAATACCTAAAGAGGAAAAATTAAAACCTCTTTGTATAATAGTGTAGGGAGTTGAGCCATTCCGAAGAGTAAAAGCTAAGGGGGAACCAAATCTCCTAGTTATAAATGTCATTACCATGGGAAGGGGGTCCTATTTCCACATGTGTAGTTCAGCTTCTAGGGAACCATGACCAAAGGCCCACTGTGCTCTTGGCTCACCTTTCTCTGTGCAATTTTCCCATGTTTTTCTCTTGTTTATCTGGCCTTTCAAAATACTTCATTGATTCGTATGCTTTACCCTAAATATGCTGTCTTTACACATTTTATTCCTAATGACCAACCATGATACAATTTCCTTCTCTAATGTAATAGATTACATCTCTGAATAATACTCAACAGATGAGAAGCAAAAACAGAAGAGAACAAGCAGAATGATAGTGGGAATTTGAGAGAAACACCTGTTCCCTGGTCGGGGAAGAATGAAGAAACTATGACATCTGTGGTGTTGGTGGCACACAGGAGAACGTGGGAAGACGATGCCTATGTTCCTACATTTCTGGAACTATTAGGAGTCAGTCTTTAAGCTAAATCTTGGGTGAACACTCCAGGAACTCACTGAGGGGCTGTGAGGTCTTTAGAGGATGTCTTCAGAAGAGCTTTGAGAAGCAGACCTCCTAGGCTCCCAAGGGGTCAACAGCAAAACCTGTTCACAGTCATTGCCAGAGGTGAATGCAGATATTACCTAGTTTCCAAAGAACAATTTTATTCAAAATGGACTATCTCAAGTGATTTAAGACAATTACATTTTATGTCTATACCTGTGCCATGTACGGAGTTGATCACGGTAGAAGTTTCTCGATCTACGACAGATCTTTGTCTCTGCTCTGACATTTACTACCTGTGTTACTGAGTGAGTGACTTAAAACTTTAAGTCTCATTTCCTTATCTTAAAAATAGGGAGACAAAAATAGGGAGACAATAATAGGGACTATTTCATAGTCCAATTGTGAGAATTACAGAAGGGAACCTATTTTAAAGTGGCTGGTATATAGTAAGCTTGCCATTGATGTAAATATCATTCACATAAAATACATGATTGCTCTTAAAACAAGATGACAGATTAGCACAGATGACCTGTTTTCTTTCAAAATCAATGCTGGGTTTGTAAGAATAGAATTGAAGAGCTAAAATAAAAACGATGCTAAGCCCTGGGCGAGGGAGAAGGCAGTGATGACCTGGTAGAGGAAGAATATGCAGCCTGGTCAGAGAGTGTCTGGGGCTATGCTGGGAGGGAGCTCCCGGGTTAAGTTCTTTTCCCTTGTGGCAAGCTGGGACGATTACTGTGTGGATGTAATTACCATTACCATTGCAAGTCAGGGAAACCTGCGCTTGTGCCCAGTATCACAAGGGTGGGTGTGTGTTAGTATCAGGGTGCTGGCCGAGCCTCTTTGGGGTGAGAAATAGACAATACCACGTACAGGTGAACTTGTTGCTCTGAGTTATCCTGCTTCCTGCCCTGTTCCTCACTCCAAGGTCCAGGTCCAGAAGGTTTGATAGGTAAGTTTTATAAACTTGCAATGAACAATTGAAATGATTTAGTGCTGAAAATGTACAAACAAGAAAGTGGCCAAACACATTTTATATGTCTAGTATCATCTTATAAAACTTTTTTTCTTTAAACATTTTTGGTGTTTTAGAGATTAGTATCATCTTGATTAAAAAACTAGGGAAAGACAGTATACAGGAAAGAGAAATTCCTCCTTTTACTTTTGAGTATAGGTTCAAAAGTACTAAATAAAACAATAGCTAACGAAGCCTAACTCCATTTAAATCCATACATATATTTATAGATAGATAGAGATACAGTTTGGCAGGTGTAGCTCTAAAATAATTATGTTGTCACTATCACTTAAGTAGGATGGAAAAACCATCTGTCTTTAAGTAGTCATTAACATGTTTGTTCAACAGATATTTACTTCGCACGTACTATGGGCAAATACTGTGTCAGGTGCTGGTATCACTGTTGCTCTTGCCGTTAATTCTCTGGGGACCAGCTCAGGAGCAAAGACACCCAGGAAAGATGCTAGCTAGGTCAACACAGGATTGACGAGTTTCTGTAGGACATACGAATATGCTCAGAGTGCTCTTTTTCTGGCCCTGGAAGGCAACTGACAGGGCTAAGAAATGATATCAGAGCTCTTCTTATTTTATCATCATTATTCTCGTCCTCTTCCTTCATCTCTGCATTTTGGACAAATCCCTTAATAATTCTCTCACCCACCAGGCAACCTCCCCTGCCTTTTTGACAACACGTAAACACAAGTGCATGCACTAACACATCACCCGCCCTACGCTTTCCCAGAGCCTGCCCATCCCCTCTGCTGTCTTGATACACTTGTTTTCTCAGTTTTTCCTTATGCCTCAAGCAGTGGGTTGAAGCAAGCTGGTATGGAAGGCTGGGGTTGTATGTAAAAGTTATAGATTTTTTAGACCTAAATTTATAGATTTTCCACTGAAAATTCTCTATGCGCCTATTCACCAAAGGGTGAGGGAAAAGTCTTAATACTAAAGGACAGAAATGAGACTTGAAATACTTTTTTTTCTTTGGAATGTAGCTAACACTGTGATAATTCTGCCCTTCTAGCTTGTTCCATGTCAACTCAGTATCTAGCTTTAAAACTGGTGGGCACATCACATATAGCTTAATCGAACTGAACTAAACTAAGTTGAGACAAGACTATTCTCATGGCTGCCATTAGACAGTACATGGTGGTGGGATGAATTGGGAGATTGGGATTGACGTATATACACTAATATGTATAAAATGGATAACTAATAAGAACCTGCTGTATAAAAAAAATAAAATAAAATGTAAAAATTCAAAAAAAAATTTTTTTAATAAATAAATAGTACATGATCAGAGGTATTTCTGAAGCATTATCTCCACTTCTCAAACTTGACTAATGAGAATGAGAGGTGCTAGGAAGAATATATTTTAGAGATGAAAGTCTTTGTAAATAGAAAATGCTCTCTTAAGAGTAACTTTGAATCCACGAATGAATATGACCTAACAATTTATCACCTTTACTAGCCAAAAATGCCCAACTGAAAGGGACTACGAAAAATATCAAACATTATTTTCTCTCTGTGCGATTGAATATAAACTATAATTTATCCTAATCTTTTCTGAACAAATATATTTTTGGTATCACATTTCTATCAGTGAGTTGTCTATATTTATAATTTTACCCACAGCTGCTCCATGAAATTATCTATTTATCTATCTATTGAATCTATCTCATTTTTAAATCTATTAATAGATTTTTCAAATTTTAGTAAGCGTTCTGGGTACAAACTTAAAAGCTTTCATACCTTCCCTCTTCTCTTGGAAACTGTTAAACTTGGAACTGTAATAAAAATTTAGTTTCTAATATTTTAGCTCACTATCATAGTAAAGCTAATCTAACCCCACTTTGGTTTCCCTTTGGCTTTTTTCATTTAGTTATGTGGGTTTATACAGAGATATTAGAAATATAGTTCTCTAGGAGCAGATGTTAAATTAGTAGACATACAACACATTTTTGCACATGCTAATTTTAAATAATGATAAACAAAGCTCTTAATAAATGTCCATACTAGTCTAAATTTACAACCCTACAACATGCAAGGTATTATTATTTAAAAGTGATCATCAATTAAAACTTTTTTCTCTGAGAAGATATAAATAAATTCTCTTTATGGGAAGTGTCTGGGACTTCTAACAGAACAAGTAAAGTTACTATAACAATTCTTTTCACCTGGAATGAAGAACCTGATATTTCAGGAAAAAGATCTGTTTACTTGTAACATATAAATATGTAATAAGACAATATAAAAATGAATAATAAAATTTGGAACCTGAAAACTTCTTTTTACAATTAAATAAGTACTGGTCAAATTTCTCTCTGAGTTAATGGTATACTATCTAGAGAAAAGTTAGTAGTTATATCAATTTGAACTCAATGGAACTTGGTGATAGCTGATTATATCACTAAAATATATTTTGAAATATATTAACTTGTAGATTTATTCTGATACTAGCTGTTCTTTAGTGTTTGCAGTGGCTTCCTTTCTTGTAAAAGCTTATTTATGCAATTCCTTAACCTTTGAGAAATCACTAACACTTAGCTCAATCCCTGGCATCCAACCAGGGTGGGCCCTGGGAATGTGGTATTAAGAAATCAAGGCTTATCTTGAAATCCTTTCAAACTACCCCTTTTTCATATTTCTTTCTCCACTTCCATGGCCCCATTGGCCAGACTTTCCCACGACACCCCGCGCTCTTAAGTTCCTCTCTCTACTCCCGCTGTCCTATTTTGTCTGCATTTGGTTCCATATTCTCCAACAAATCTCACTTGTAGATTTAGTTCTTCATTCTCCTTTTCTATCACACAATTTGTAGATTCAGTAACTCATTCCTCATTTCTAACTCCTCATTCATAACTCATTCCTATCACACAACATCAACTGTGCATTTTCATCTTAATGTAGCATGTGGATGGCATTTTGAAAATCAACATCTTAATAATGGATCACTTGGTTAATGCACTACCCTACCCCTTTCTGAAAACACTTGTGTTCTAGTCTCCATATAATTTTTATTTAACTTCAGCTCCTTGCAACTACAAACAGACATGGGAGTCTAAAGTCCAAGGTATATAGAAGCAAATTTAAAACTTAAAGGTTAAAACACAATTTAAGTAACACACACTCCAGGCAATATATTGATTTTATTTATTTATTTATTTTTTGCGGTACACGGGCCTCTCACTGTTGTGGCCTCTCCCGTTGCGGAGCACAGGCTCTGGACGCGTAGGCTCAGCGGCCATAGCTCACGGGCCCAGCCGCTCCACAGCATGTGGGATCTTCCCGGACCGGGGCACGAACCCGTGTCCCCTGCATCGGCAGGCAGACTCTCAACCACTGCGCCACCAGGGAAGCCCCTATTGATACTGTTTTGACTAGTTTTCTTTCTGTGCATTTATTTCCTAAAAGAGCTACATGATTTTGGTACATTTTTTATTGGATTTACGGACATTTTCTCCAGTTCCATTTATTTTGTAGCATGTAGGACAGTGCTACTTACATGTTCTGATGATAATCTGAAATGCTACGTATTGAAAATTTAATATCTCTTCTGCGTTCCAATTCCTCATGATTGTAAACGACAAACTTATTCTCACAATATTCAAAGTTCAGAAGTTTGAACCCTGGTTGTGTCCTTTCTTTGGTCTTCACATTTATCTTGATTTTTAAAATGTTCCTAGTAATTTCTCTACAACCACTTCCAGATGTCTCTCCTATTTTATTAATTAGACCATCATCTTCCTGCCCCTCTGCTCCCAGCCAGGTTTATCTTATACTGAAAAACTTTACTAGTTAGTGATTTCACTCTGTGGATGCCAGAATAAAGGTTGAGAATTCACCCAATGAGGGAGGTATATTATAAAATGAGCAATAAATTTAACATTTATTTATTTAGCACACAATTAAATTGGAGTTACTATGGGCAAGGTACTGTTATAACCCCTTCAGAATTATTACATCATTTTATCCTCATAACAATCCTATGAAGCAGCCATTATGATCCCCATTTTACAGATCAAGACATGAGGCAAGGGCTTCCCTGGTGGCACAATGGTTGAGAGTCCGCCTGCCAATGCAGGGGACACGGGTTCGCGCCCCAGTCCAGGAAGATCCCACATGACGTGGAGAGGCTGGGCCCGTGAGCCGTGGCCGCTGAGCCTGTGCGTCCGGAGCCTGTGCTCCGCAACGGGAGAGGCCACAACAGTGAGAGGCCCGCGTACCGAAAAAAAAAAAAAAAAAAGAAATGAGGCACATTGTGATTAAGTAAAACCAAAACCCAGGGTCTCCAACAGCTGATATGTAAAGGGATCAGAATTCTAACATAAACTATTATCTCCTAATCACTATACCATGTGGCCATACAGGGTATTTTCAATGTGTAGTTCTGTGCTAGTAGCTAATAATTCAATATCCCATTACCCATAACAAATTCAATGGATTTTAAAAGTATTAATTCTTATACTTACAAGGAATTTCCCTGTAGCCAATCTCCAAAGCATGAAAATAATTCATAAATTCCCTAACTGGAATTTTAAAAGCTTCAAAGAGGCCCATGTCTTCAAAAAGTCTGTATGATACCTGTGAAAGAAAAAGACAAAGCCTTACAAAACATCCCTCAATGTGTATTAGATGTAAAGAGAAAAATGGAGAAAAATGTATACATTCCATCAACCATATTAATGTACTGCCCGTAGAGAGACTTACTGGGAACAATAAATAGATATTGAAGACCTCCGTGTCCTAGCCCTTGTAGTCCCTGATAAGGGGTATATAATCTATTTTTAAAGGTAGAGACATAAAACCCAAGAAACAGCCAACCAAAAAATCCAGTATACACTCTAGAAACATATCAAGGTACTAAACTGCATGTGGTATCAGTAATAAGAGAATACTACTGAGTAAACTGCTAATTGTATAATATATAAGTGCTAAATAAAGAATGAGAGAAAGCTTTAATTCGGACTAATTTTATAAATTAAAGAAAAAAAGCTTTCTAGAGGATAAAGGATTCAGAGTTGTGCCTTAGTGAAGAATAAGAGGACAGAATTATGAGAGAGAAAAGGTTGCCTTGGTTGAAATACATAGAGAAGAAAGATTTCTAATCCACTATGAATAAAAATGTTTAAACTACTTTTCCTCAATTGTCTTCTTTCTCCTTTGAATATCTATTCTCCTTCCAATTACTTTCATAGCTCTGGAGATTCAAATCAAGTAAATAGCTCTGGATGTAATTGGCATATTTGATATGCAAATGAGGGAGAAAGAAAAACATGAAAAAGGCACAGAAGAAGGTAATGGGGAGAGAAACGGGTTATTCACGTGGCAGAATGGAGTAGAGCACCATTTAAAGTGGCCTCACTTTATGTCACAAAGGCACAGTACTGGTTATAATTCAGGAGACTCTAAGAAAGAATTATTCATCCTTTTCGTTATTTGCATTCCTTCTTAAAATTCTCTAGAAATATTTCTTCTAAATCTTTGATATAATACTTCACGGTTACTTTACTATTTTTTGTTATTGACTTTAAATCTGTTCAAATTCACTAATATTTTTAAATTAGATACTTAATGTTCATCAGTTATGTATAATGTGTGTATTTGTGTACATATATACACAGGTATATATAACTAAAAAAGTGGTTTATTCATTCAGCATATGTCTTTTGAGTGCCTACTCTAAGACAATTTTCCGTCTACAAGGCATATATATAGATGAACAAAACAACGAAGTTTTCCTTAAAAGAGCTTATGGTCTAGCAGGGTAGGGCAGTAAACCATAGACATAATTAGTAAGGTATACACTGTGACTGAAAGTGATGTTATATGAAAAGAGAAAAAGGGAAGCAGGGATGGAGGTTCAGAGTGCAAGGGAGGACATGGCAATTGCTGTTTTAAATATGGTGGTTAGAAGAGGCACATTCAGGTGACTTTGAGCAAATAATTGAAGGAGATGCAGAGTGAGGTACAGGGATATCTGAGGAAAGAGTTTTCTAAGCAGAGGAAAAAGACAGAGCAAAAGCCCCGAGGTATGTTTGCTATACTCAAGAAACAGCAAGAAGGCCAACATGGCTAAAACAGGGTGAATGAGGACAGGAGTAAAATTTAAGTTAGTAACTGTAGGGTGGTACTGTGTGGGTTGCGATCTTGCTGTTTGACAGCCAGATTGATCATTATGAGGACTTTTACACTGAGTGAAGTATGGAGCCTTTGAAGAGATTGGAGCAGGGAAGTGTCTTAATTTATTTAACTTAAGTTCTAAAAGGAGCACTGTGGCTGCCCATTGGGAACAGAGTATGTATAGTATACGTGCTTTTTTGACTCTGAATGGCAAGTATATTTAATTTTTCCCCTTTTTCTGTGTTACATAAAATCTCCACCTCCTCTCTTTAAAAATGTAACAGAAAGTTAAGTTTGTGGTTTCTGTCATATTTCAAGCTAGTTCTTCTTTTAGTTATCTTCTGCATACTATTGCTTTAAACTATATTTGAGTTCTTGTTTATAAATACCCAGTGGATTTAACTATGCATGTTACTTCAATAAAAATTATTTATAACAATAACAGCAGCTGCAGCTGTTGACATATATGTGTGTGTGTATATATATATGGCATTAATATGTGTGATGCCTGCTCTGAGTAGTTTACATATGTTAATTATTTATATTAATTCATCCAAAGCGCATCTTAGGAGATAGATACTGTTAATTACTAACATTTGAAATCAGAAGACACTAAGGCACAGAGAAGTCGAATGACTTGTAAAAGATCACACAGTTGACACATTATCAGACCAGAATTCAAGCGGTGTGCTCTTAACTGCTCCAAATTCTACCACCATTATTTGAAAAGCAATACTGTTAGGATTGCAAATGACTAAAGTTTCCTATTATTCTCTTAAAACATTTGAAAGATGAATTGAAAAATTAAGATATTTTAGAGTATGATTTTAAAATAGGAGAATTTTCACCAAGAAGCTGTTAAAAATCAACGGCCAATGATCCAAACTCGTGAATAAAGAAAAGTCACTGTTAACTGGGTAAATACTGGTAACCAAAAAAGGTAAATACTCTTCCAAAATCTGAATGCTGTCCTTTTAAATTTGTTAAAATAAACATGATAATCATCAAAAAGGTAGGCAGTATGTTAAGGCTGGGAAATCATTTCCATTGCACTTATGTCTCTTTAAAAGTCTTTTGAAGTGAGACTTTTTCTGTGTAGTCTCAGCCAAAAGGTGATTTCTTGGAATGTTCAAGTTAATTCATTTCAGCTGTCCTGAAGTCTCACTAAAGTACAAAAAAATATGCCTTTACACCGTGAAAATTTCATGTTTTTTGTGCTTATAAACTCAAATCAAAGAAAAAAAACCCACAGCAAGGCAAATAAAGTTGTCTTTTCTCAAAGTTCAGTGTTTTGTATTTTGGAAAAATAAACAGTGACATAGTAAGGACCGTACAGTTATGTATTTAGTTTTGAAAGATAGCTGGAAAAAAAGATACAAAAATCTAATTGTTAATTATATCTAATCTTTCTATTGTCTACTTGTATTCACAACTTTTAGAAAACATTTTGTGGCAAAACTGGTTAAGTTGCACTCTCCCGCCCCACCATCCCCATTCACAGAACTCCAAGGGGGTTAGGTACCTGCAATGTTATTTGGTACAGTCACTTGTCCTGTAAAACCAACTGCTATAATAACCACTTTCTACTTTCTCAGACTCTCCATTCTGAGAGTTTGAAAATATAATAAATAAATGCATTTTATGAGGGGCTGAAAAGGATTTGAAATGAAGGTAAAAAGCCTGAACTTCTGATATACAGATATATCAAATCCTGTGTCCAATATGACTTTAGATGAACAGTATATTTTAAGTCTCAGTATTTTCTTCTATCAACTAGAGATTTAAAGAAATACCTGCATCCAAGTTACTCTGAAGATTAAGTTGTAAAGTTTTGGGAAGTCTGTGACACATACATCAAATACAAAACAATGTGAGATTTTTCTCTCCACCCCAGGGAACACACTCTCCAGTAGAAGAGAAAGAAGACTTCCTGGCCCGCTGCCACATCTCCTTGTGGCACCATTACAGGCATATTTCCAGGTAAAAGCACTCCCTCAGAGTTCTGGTATGCAATGAGTTTCAGAGAGTAGGATACAAAACCTCCCTGGAAAAGCCCCAAGGCGTGAGGCAGAGGTGGACTGGATAAAACAGCTACCCTTAAACATGCCCTCAAGATCAGCGAGCATAAAAGATGCTGAAGATGCTGCTCAGCATTGAGGAGAAAGAAAGAGAAGAAAAATGGGACTATTAATTTTCAAAAACATACATGGACCTTGAGGATATTTTGCCAAGTGAAATAAGTCAGAAAGAGAAAGACAAATACCATAAAATGATTTTACTTATATGTGGAATATCACAAACAAACAAAATGAATGAACAAACCACAAAAAAACAAACATGTCGACATAGAGAACAGAGTAGTGATGGGAGAGGGCAAAAAGGTAAAGGGGGTCAACTGTGCGGTGACAGATGGAAGCTACATTGTTGGTGGTGAGCACATGGTAGGATCTACCGAAGAAGAAATACAATGTGCACGTGAAACTTGTATAATATCATAAACCAATGTTACATTAATAAAAAAAATGTTTTAACAAAAAAAAGAAAGGGGTAGTATCTCTTAGTCAAAGTGCAAGGGCTGCCACTCTGGTTCTCAACGTGTTCATGGTGAGAACAGAGTCCAGTAGAGGCAACAACCACATGTTATGGAAACTGTAATTATTTTGAGCTTCACAAGCCATCTGTCATTTGAGCATACTTCTTCTGTAGGTAGCAAGTCATTATTTTGACACGTATCTAATTTCCCTGTTGGAACGGGAGTTCCTTTAAGGCAGGGACACATTTCTCTTCTTGGAGACTAGCCTAGCACTTCATGTTTGAGGAACTGAAGAGCAAGGGAAAAGCCTGCTCTATCTTCTTCCTTCAAACCTTCACGGATCAGGAACCCTCACCCCAAAGTTCTACACTCATACTTGCTCCGAGGTCTGAAGAAAGCCTGTCTTCGTTGCATGGAGTAGAAATCAGTCCAACAAGTGATTTCTTTTCTAGTGTTTTGCAGGGAAGGGTTAGAGGCTCCAGTAAATGTGGGTCCTGAATTCTCACCTAAATCTGATATTAACAAACCTGATAGTCTTTAGTATCTTTGCTGTGATATTTCTTCAATCTGTAAGAACTCACCTAAAATATTTTAAGATAAGCTGATAAATATTATTCCATCATCCCCATTAATTAAGAGTTTTGATAGGGGCTCAATAATAGAGCAAATCCATTTTGTTTCGTTTTATTTATTGAGAACAAATGTGTTCAAATTCTTAATTTCTGTATGTTTTCTTTCTCCTTCAGAGAAACAAAACGTTTCTTTATTTGGGAAACCTTGAAAGTAGCTGAGCTTAAGGAAAAAATACTTAAGGAAAAAAAAGGCTCGTTATGCAGTAATAGTTCGTATTCTATATTTCTTGTGATACCTAAAGGTGTTTTCCGTATTAAAATACAAAGAACTCGGGGCTTCCCTGGTGGCGCAGTGGTTGAGAGTCCGCCTGCCGATGCAGGGGACATGGGTTCGTGCCCCGGTCTGGGAGGATCCCGCGTGCCGCGAAGAGGCTGGGCCCATGGGCCATGGCCGCTGAGCCTGTGCGTCCGGGGCCTGTGCTCCGAATGGGAGAGGCCATAGTGGTGAGAGGCCCGCATACCACACACACACAAAAAAAAATACAAAGAACTCTAGTGTGTTTCTCACAGCACTGGAGGAAACATACTACTGCATAATATCTTATTTTTGATAAGGCGTAAGCACTATACTTTTCAAAAGTTAAAAAAAATAGTCATTGGAAATAATCACAGACAATAAGTTAGTGTTTATAAATCGGCAGCTTTCTTCTTGTGAGGGCTTGGGTCAGCTTTTCTTTTGCTGAATTCTATGAATTTAGATCACTTCCCTATCTTGCTTGCGTATCCCCACCCCCTCCATTTTGTCTTAGAAAATACATAATATTTTAATTGCAGAACATGATATTCTACTCACTTGAAGTTCTAATTTTTTTTTTTCATCCCACCAGCAAGGAATCTACAGAATGTTGGGTACTGAAATTTCCTTTCTCCACCTAATATTCACCACTGATGTTAAGTAGGTACAGAGATTTAAACAAACAAGGATTTTTTTTTTTTACACTTATAGTCATATGTATGAATGCATTTCTTACCTGACTAAGAATACGGCCACATTTTCTTCCTATTTTCTCCACCAAATCAAAAATTGGAAAATTCCAAGTATTTAGCTGCTCCATAATTGAGTCCAAGTTATCCATGACAAGAGGTTCAGGAGCAAGAATTGGTTTGTCCTGTAATGAAGATAAAAATATTTCAACAGCGTGCAGTTTTTCTACAAAGCAATTTGCTCCTTCTTTGGTAAATTCAATTCAACAATGGAGCTTACTTGAAATAAATGACTTTAGGGTGAATGAGTGGTCTTCAAAAAAAAAAAAAATCAAAATGAACAAAACATCGACCCCCAAGGTAAGGAGAAAAGGTCTTAATGCTGTTTCAGACCATGAATTTTACATTATTAAGTGCCTGCCTATTCCTGGTTCATACACGCTATAGAAAAATCAGATGTTTCTTTCATAAAGTAACATAACTGCTTTTTAGTCTTCTGTGGAGCTCCTGAATAAAGATTCAAGTACTTCAGAACACTGAGATTGTATGCAAACTTAGCTCTATATTTTTATGTAAATTTTTCTGAGATGAGGATTCCTGGCTTATATTGAACTCTCAAAAGAAACATGAGGGGCTTCCCTGGTGGCGCAGTGGTTGAGAACCTGCCTGCTAATGCAGGGAACACGGGTTCGAGCCCCGGTCTGGGTTGATCCCACATGCCGCGGAGCAACTAGGCCCGTGAGCCACAACTACTGAGCCTGCGCGTCTGGAGCCTGTGCCCCGCAACAAGAGAGGCCGCGATAGTGAGAGGCCCGTGCACCGCGATGAAGAGTGGGCCCCGCTCGCCACAACTAGGGAAAGCCCTGGCACAGAAACGGAGACCCAACACAGCAAAGATAAATAAATAAATTTAAAAAAAAAAAGAAGAAACACGAGTGGGGAGGGGGAGTAAATCACCCCTACTCTAATTAGTCCAATTTATATTACTGCTTCAAAATCAGCATTAATCCTGTAGAGTTACAATTACTACAGTTTTCAGGGATTTTAATTTAATTCATGTGATCCATGGTTTCCAAAAAGCACACACTGTATATATGAGAAAACATTTTTGTAACTGGTCCCAAATGAAGACATTCTTAAGAGTTTATTTGCCAAAAAAATAGAAAATAATGAGGATAAGGAGACATATACGTTATTTTATTTATTTATTTATTTATTTTTTCGGTACGTGGGCCTCTCACTGTTGTGGCCTCTCCCGTCGCGGAGCACAGGCTCCGGACGCGCAGGCTCAGCGGCCATGGCTCACGGGCCCAGCCGCTCCGCGGCATGTGGGACCTTCCCGGACCGGGGAACGAACCCGTGTCCCCTGCATCGGCAGGCGGACTCTCAACCACTGCGCCACCAGGGAAGCCCCATATACGTTATTTTACTGAGAATCTCTTTGATTTAAAAGTATAAATGGTAAATCAGGTAAAAGAAAAATGATAAGAGCAGCAATTGATAATCACATGACAGTCAACTATTTTCTACCATTGCTGCCTCCCTCAAACTAACCAGACTCAAATGTATGCTTTTATCCTCTTTAAGTGGATCTTTTTAAACACACAAAATACATCATCATTAAAAGGTGTTTTAATGGGTAGCAAGTGTCAATGTAAACCTGGTTTAATTTAACAAGGAAAATAAATATTGGCTCACTTTCTAAATCAAGGAGGTACTAGAGAAGAACCAACAGAAGCCCTACGATAACTAATATATTTCATTTTGACTGCTTGATATTTATAAAATATTATTTTACTGATTGAAATAATTCATTTTCCTATGCACATTTACATTTTTAGATTGGGTTAGGAAATATCTGTAATCAGTTGTGGAGATGAATACTTCTGTTTTTAATCACTAAATAATAGGACCGTTAAGATACCAGTAAGACTTGGATAGACAAAAATTGTGTTGATACATATAGGGAGGGCTATAATACATGTATAACCCAAGTGACACAGATCTTCAAACCTAATGATTCAGGGATCTATTTCTAAGCCAATTCCTGTCATAGAAACCAATTTCTCAAGTAAATGAACGAGTTAAGTGATGGGGGGCTACCAGGAATATCATGGCCTCAGGAGTGTAGGTGCTGCAAGCTGGTGTCTTCCTCAGAGGCTCTCTGGGGCATTCAGTCTCATCTTCGTTCTGTACAATATCACTGCTGTCACTGTTGTTATTGGTTTCATAATCAGA
This sequence comes from Phocoena sinus, assembly GCF_008692025.1. Lineage (NCBI taxonomy): Eukaryota > Metazoa > Chordata > Mammalia > Artiodactyla > Phocoenidae > Phocoena > Phocoena sinus. The sequence continues at coordinate 86,491,014 of NC_045772.1, forward strand.
GGTAACTTGAGTGATGTCATCTGCAATTAAAAGAGAACAGCCTATTATGAAAGTTGCAAAGGCAAAAGGGGTCCCATTTAAGTGAATATTCCTAGAATGCACACGATCGATAAAGTGTTTATGGAAATACTGCTTTCATGAGCTTACACACCAAGAATATAGGATTATAGGGCGGCAAAAAGCACACATTTTTTAAACCCTGTAAAATAGATGGAGTTATGATCTGTGATTTATAGGACATTCGATACTTCCTCAATAATAACGCTCAGATCAGTAGTTACGACCTTTTAAAAATCCTTTGACTTTCAAGTTACACCTTTTTTTTAAATTGAAGTATCGTTGATTTATAATGCTGTGTTAGTTTCTGGTGTACAGCAAAGTGATTTGGTTAGAAGTGTAGACATTTTCTTTTTCAAATTCTTTTCCATTATGGTTTATTCCAGGATATTGAATATAGTTCCCCGTGCTATACAGTAAAACCTTGTTGTTTATCCATCTTATATATAGTAGTTTATATCTGCTAATCCTAAACTCCTAATTTATCCCTCCCCACTTTGGTAACTTATGGTTCCCCCTTTGGTAACCATAAGTTTGTTTTCTATATCTGTGAGTCTGTTTCTGTTTTGTAAATGACTTCATGTGTATCATATAAAATCCTATGACTTCATATTTCTTTTTCCTTTATCCATGCCCCGACACACTAAACCACCTAGTAGCTGACTAGAACCTTACCTCGAGAATGGGCACACGGGTGGGAGAAATTGAGTTGACACCCAAGAACAAAGTGGTCTGTAGAATATACCAGCCATAGCATGTGCTAAAGAGCATGGCAGGTCCTATGTATCCAGTCTCGATTCCTAGGGATCTGTGCTCTCTTCCGTCTCTGCCCCTCTCCACGCATCTTCCACTGCACTCAGCACTGAACTGTGCTAACCAAAGGGTCAATCAGGTAAATATCAAGTGTCTGAAGAACATGCTTCTGGGGTAAAGACCTCAGGAAGCTTCTCTTAGCTGAATAAAGCGCCTGAATGAAGTTTATGGAGTGCTTGCTATGCGCCAGATACTACGGAAAGCACTCTATTTGCACTAACACGTTGAATCCTCTTAACAATCCTGAGGCAGGCTTCATTGTGTTACTATTATCCTCCCTCTGCAGACAGGAAACTGAGGCACAGAAAGGCTAAGTAAATTACCCAGGAGCACACAGCTGGTAAATTCTGTCACCAGAATCGAACTCATGAAGTCTGACCTGAGTTCCTATACTCCTCATGAAGCCTAGCTTTTTTTTTCTCTCCTGTTTATTGCTTTCCATGGCCTACAAAATCTTTGCCTTTCCCTAAATCACAAAGATATCTGCCTGTGTTTTTTTTCAGAGGTTTTATTGCTTTAGTTCTTACAGTTAGGTCTGTGCTCTATCTCAGAATAATGTTTCATATGGTGTGAAGTAGGGAGTGAGATTCATTTTTTTCCAACCCTACTAGATTGGAAAATTGGATCTTTGTTGGAAGTTCAGTGACTGTGTAGGTGTGGGTCTAATGTGGGGCTTTCTACTCTATTCCATTTGATTCTATTTGCCAGCACTACACTTATGCCAGCACTATAATTTGTCCATTACTGTGGTTTAAGTCTTGAGGTCAGGAGACATATATCCTCTAACTTTGTTCTCCTTCTTCAAGATTGCTTTGGATAGTCTAGGTCTGTCATATGTCCTCATATTGCTGGTGAATAATGGCTTTTGTTATGTAGCCTGTTCCAATCAGGAGTATTTTGTAAGACATTTCCAAGGACCCATCTTTCTCCCATCTTTCTCATGCAACAGCTTTCTAGGTTAGAATCAGACACAGTCTGAAAGTGTTAACTGACAAGTTTCAATCCCAGAATTTGCAGCAAAATGAAGAAGCACGCTCAAAGGCCACAGCTCTGCAGGAGACCAAAGGTGATAAGGAAACACTCCCCTTATTCTATCAGCCTCAATAGAGTGAGAGATGAGGGACATAGAGAAGGGAATATTCTCACTTCAGAGAGCTACAATATCAGATAAGTCTACAACATCAGGTAACTCTCAGAACACAGAACTCTCTTTTTGATTTTTCCTTGCCTATGTCCCTGGACCTTTGTCCATTGCCACAGCACACCATTCTCGTGGGCAAATAATTAATATTTATTGAGTACCTATCAAGAAATTCTGGAGCAGATAATTAAGAAACATTCTTAGGTCACTCTATTATCCTAAAGTCTAAAGTTCATGAAAGCCATTTTTTTCTACCTTGCAAGCTTTCAGCAAACTTGGTTTTGATAGCAAGTCCCTAGGATTGCATCAATAAAAATAAAATAATAATTATTACAGTAATTATGGCAGCAAACACTACTTACAGTGACCCAGATACTATAATAAGTGCTTTAGTAATTTAATTCTCACAATAATCCTGTTTGGTAGGTACCATTTTTATGTCCATTCTACAGATGAAGGAACCGAGAAACAGAGATTACAGGTGAGTCAGAAGTTGAATCAGGATATAAACCAGGCTCCAATGCCTATTTTTCTGAACCTCTGTGTAATACTGCCTCAAGGAAAAAGTATGTTTTCTTCCCTAAGTTTACGGTGATCTAAGCAGGGTCATTTCTCAGGGTGTGCGATGGAGATCTCCACAGAGTACCCTAAAATAGATGACCCTCCAATGTCCAAGATAAAACAACATTTCTGTAGAGTTCTATACATTATATAAAAAGGCCTCTCATTTCAAAACTATAGTCATTTGTGTGTAGATGTATGGAAACATTTTGGACAGCTTTGCATCAAAATTTAACCTATGATTAACTCTAGGTAGTAGGATTATGGACGATTTTGATTTCCTTCATTGTCTTTTTAAATTTGTAATCTAAAAAATCAAAAACATATGTTACCTTTTTGATCAGAAAAAAAATCAAGTAAAGCAATTTCCCATTTGAGGAACAGAATCCAATAAAGAATTACCAGTTCTGTTTGGTGTCCGAATGGCTGCCCCACTCCTCTCCAGGGGCCCATCAGCAGGAGTCCCTTGGGAATATGGTCTGCCACAGCTGAGAAATAATGGAACAGCTGTAAGTAGGTCCTTTCTTTTCAGAAAATCGTAGACACACCATGTACGCATACGTTTAGATAAGTAACAATAATCAAATATTTCTACATTCTACTTATTCGTTTGATGGAAAGAAGTCATTTTGTTTTATACATGGATGTTGATATGTAGGATGCTGGTTTTTTTGTGTGTGTGGGGAGGAGAGTGTGCTGTGTCAATACAGAGGATCAAAAGCTCTGTTCAACTCTCATGCTCCTCCGTGGTCTAGACCATACCTGAGGTGAAACTACTGGCAATATTTTGTTTTACATTATTTAGAGAATCCTGGAATAGTCTGCTACCTATTTACAGTAGTGATTTTGGAGGTGCCGATGTGTATTTGGTCAAAAATATCTTTCCCAATGGAATCCCTTTGTGTCTGCTTAAAAGCCTCCTCCTTTATTAGATTTATTTCTATGGCTTACGAGATTTTATGTCCAAAGAGCCCTTTAAGACTAGATTGCATACATGAAAATAGAATAATGGTAGATTAATTTTATTTTTGCCACAAAATAAAAATTATTTTTTCAGATTGATCAGTTCCCCTGTTAAGGCTCTAAGGAAATGAATAAAGTAGACGTACATTTTGATGAAGAGTGGATATAAAACTGACCACAAAGGTTGCTAGTTGAGAAAAACAGGCCAAGGGAGTGCCCTGTGGGTAATGGAGAAAAATGAAGGTACTAGAGAAGTGGGCAGGGTTCTTTAACAGAGGAGGCTGGAGGATGTAGGATACTCTTCCTTTCTCAACAGTTTTGACTGTTTAATAAATTACAAAGTAACCCCACGAATGGCCTGGCAAGTTTCCTCTCTCACTTATTTAGAGACTTTATGATTAGATTTTAATTCTGTTTTTCGCTTCTGGGTTCTTTCATTCTGCCTAATATTAGAAAGGGTCTCAGAGAGTTTTTGTTTATTTGTTATTCAGCCACAGGTAAAAGGAAAAGAGCCACTGTAAAAGGAAAAGAGAAGAGTGATATGTTATAAGTTAATATATTAAATGTCTCATCACCTTTTTCCCCTGAATTGTGTTTATATATGTAGTAGAGATAAGCCTTTCCCGGTTAGAGCATTTTCATCCAAAGCAAATTTATTTTTCAAGCCTTGAATGTAAGCAGAAAGCATCACACACAAAATATTTCTAATTATGACATCCTATCAGCCTGATTTAGGGACTCAAGAGAAAATGACAGAACCCAAGGAAAAAGCCCATAGTTGTAAATGATGGGCTTACATGTTTGGATGAAACTTGGTAAAAGTAGAGTTTATTAGTTTGAAGATTTTTCTTTGCAAGATAATACTTAAAAGGAACGTTTAAATGAGTAGTTCAAATAGACTACCTCTTTTGCCAAAAAAACCAGCTTGTTGCATAGACATTACAGCAGCCAAGAGACTGGGATTCAATGCCAAATCCTTCAAGTTCAGTGGGGGAAACCATAATAATTAGTCATGTGTTTCTGGAGCTCTCTGTGCCTACATGGGTGGCTGCCTTGAAGGCAATAATAAAACATGGTTTGAATTATAGATTTATAAAGCCCAAACAAATAAAACACACACTACTGGAATTATAAACATTACTGAACAAGTAGACAATGAAATTCCCTTGTTTTTCTCCAAAACCTCTTTTATAAAAATCCTATTACATTCTTTTTGCTAAGAATACAAAAAAAATAGACTGTGGTGAGAAAAGCTAAGTGAGCGGTACATCTTTTCTGAACCTCTCTGTTCTTTTTTTAGGCGATTTATTTCTCACAAGTCTGGAGCTCACAGCGGGAGAGTCTCCCTAGAAACAAAGTGCTGGAAGCAGATGTCCTTGATGCCGGTGACTCCCTGAGGCTTCATCTTGGCTCGGGAGGCACACCACAAAAAAAGTGTTTCTTGAGGGTGTTCCACCAAACACTAGCTCTAGGGGCAATTATTGGGTGTTAACCTGAAGAAATTGGTTCTGTGGTCAAATAAAGTCAGAAATCACCAGATGAAACAAAACTCAAGAGGTTTTCCTTTTGCAGGACTTCTCAGAGCTTTAAATAAAGTGAGGTGTGTTGTGAATCACTAAGAGGAAAATATGATAGGCCTGTTTTACCACAGAGCATACTTTTTTTTGGGGGGGGGGATAAAAGATGGGATTAACATCCCGCAGAAATTATTTTATTAAAAATGCTATTATATAGAAGGCAGCAGAATAACTTTTGGATGGTGGAATAACTTTTCACTCTGGTCCTGGCCAAACAAACATAAGTGATTTTCCCTTTGAAACTATTTGTAAAGAGAAAGGAAGGAAAAATAAAGATTATAAGAAGAAATAATCATTTAACATAGAATTTATGAACAAACGATCAGAAAATGAAATTTGTGAGGCTTAAACCTGAATTCATTGATCAAGTCTGGGTCTGTGACCCAACATTTGATATTAGAAGACTAACATGTAACTAATTTATTCAAACAGTTATCCTCATTAACCTTAGGGGGAAAAATATCATTTTATTCAAGGCACTCTCACGATTATAACTTAGTTTTAAAACACTCAACTCTTCTCTACTTAAAAAAAAGATTGTAATGCTTTAAGATCAGTTATTCAAGATAAAGCTATTACTGAAGGACAATAATATGTTAATCAGTAAGAGGAGGTATTTATTTCTTAGTGACCGTGTGAGCCTAGTCTCATCACGCTAGGCTCTTTTTTCTTATCCCCTGCAAGAGACAATACTCTGTCATTCAGTTTCAATAGGACAGAGCAGTGCAAGCAATTGCTTCAATGTATTCAGAGATCCATTTGAGTCCAGCCATAATGTGCCATGTGTTATCTGCATATTTTTAAAGCGTTAAAATGGGAATTGCAAACTTAAGATAAAAAGAAGTACCTTTAAAATCAATATAAAATCCTCCCTGGAGAACAAGTAAAAAATATCCCAACAAAATATCAAATTATACCAAATGACTTGATACGAGTTTTGAATTATATGTTTTATGCATCCTCCATCCGCAAGCAGACAAAACAACATTATTTTGTATCATCTCCAAAGATTAGCTGTAGGGACTATATGGACTCGCAAATTTCTGTTAATGGAAAAGCACTGAAAAGTTTCTCTGCCAGTCTATTCACACAAATCACATCATTTGCACTTCTGTCAACTACTTTGGGCAACCTACACAGAGGTGCGTGGACTGGTGGTGAGTGTTCCTAAGAGGAAAACCAGTATTAGTTTTATTATTAAACTCCAGCTAACAATATGAATTCCTTACCTGCTACATATAACAGGTGGAGTCAGGATCTGAGGAGAAAGGTCAGGGGCACTCTGAGTGTAAGTTACGGCCCTGTGAGAACTTAGGCCTTGTTTGACAGTTGTATCGGCAGATTCTGGAAACTGCACTGCAGAAATTTTGCTGACTGGGCTGCTGGCAGGGGTCCCATGGAGAGGTGAGGAAGAGGGTGAGGAAAGAGGTGAAATTTTCACTAGGGAACCTAAGAAAGAAAGAGAGTTATTAAGTCCTAAATAAATGTCTTTGAAAGTCAAAATTGCAACATTTTTTTTTTAAAACATCTTTATTGGAGTATAATTGCTTTACAATGTTGTGTTAGTTTCTGCTGTATAACAAAGTTAATCAGTTATATGTATACATATATCCCCACATCCCCTCCCTCTTGCGTCTCCCTCCCTCTCACCCTCCCTATCCCACCCCTCTAGGTGGTCACAGAGCACAGAGCTGATCTTCCCATGAGATGCAGCTGCTTCCCACTATCTATCTATTTTACATTTGGTAGTGTATATAAGTCCATGCCACTCTCTCACTTCACCCCAGCTAACTCTTCCCCCTCCCCTCAAGTCCATTCTCTACGTCTGTGTCTTTATTCCTGTCCTGACCCTAGGTTCTTCAGAACCAGTTTTTTTTTTTTTTTTTTTTTTTTTTAGATTCCATATATATGCGTTAGCATACAGTATTTGTTTTTCTCTTTCTCACCTCACTCTGAAAGACAGACTCTAGGTCCATCCATCTCACTACAAATAACTCAATTTCGTTTACTTTTATGGCTGAGTAATATTCCACTGTTAATAATGTGCCACATCTTTTTTATCCATTCATCCTTCGATGGACACTTAGGTTGCTTCCATGTCCTGGCTACTGTAAACAGAGCTGCAATGAACACTGTGGTACATGACTCTTTTTGAATTATGGTTTCCTCAGGGTATATGCCCAGTACTGGGATTTCTGGCTTATATGACAGTTCTATTTTTAGTTTTTTAAGAAACTTCCATACTGTTCTCCATAGTGGCTGTATCAATCTACATTCCCACCAACAGTGCAAGAGGCTTCCCTTTTCTCCATACCCGCTCCAGCATTTATTGTTTGTAGATTTTTTTGATGATGGCCATTCTGACTGGTGTGAGGTGATACCTAATTGTAGTTTTGTTTGCATTTATCTAATGATTAGTGATGTTGAGCATCCTTTCATGTGTTTGTTGGCAATCTGTATCTCTTCTTTGGAGAAATGTCTCTTTAGGTCTTCTGCCCATTTTTGGATTGGGTTGTTTGTTTTTTTTGATATTGAGCTGTGTGTAAATTTTGGAGATTAATCCTTTGTCAGTTGCTTCATTTGCAAATATTTTCTCCCATTCTGAACGTTGTCTTTTTCTCTTGTTTATGGCTTCCTTTGCTGTGCAAAAGCTTTTAAGTTTCAGTAGGTCCCATTTGTTTATTTTTATTTCCATTTCTCCAGGAGGTGAGTCAAAAAGGATCTTGCTATGATTTATGTGATAGAGTGTTCTGCCTATGTTTTCCTCTAAGAGTTTTATAGTGTGTGGCCTTAAGTTTAGGTCTTTAATCCGTTTTCTGTTTATTTTTGTGTATGGTGTTAGGGAGTGTTATAATTTCATTCTTTTCCATGTAGCTATCCAGTTTTCCCAGCACCACTTATTGAAGAGGCTGTCTTTTCTCCATTGTATATTCTTGCCTCCTTTATCAAAGATAAGGTGACCACGTGTGTGTGCGTTTATCTCTGGGCTCTCTATCCTGTTCCATTGATCTATATTTCTGTTTTTGTGCCAGTACCATATTGTCTTCTCTTGTCTTGTCTTGATTACTGTAGCTTTGTAGTATAGTCTGAAGTCATGGAGCCTGATTCCTCCGGCTCTGTTTTTCATTCTCCAGATTGCTTTGGCTATTTGGGGTCTTTTGTGTTTCCATATAAATTGTGAAATTTTTTGTTCTAGTTCTGTGAAAAATGCCATTGGTAGTTTGCTAGGGATTGTATTGAATCTGTAGATTGCTTTGGGTAGTATAGTCATTTTCACAATGTTGATTCTTCCGATCCAAGAACATGGTATATCTCTCCATCTGTTGGTATCATCTTTAATTTCTTTCATCAGTATCTTATAGTTTTCTGCATACAGGTCTTTTATCTCCTTAGGTAGGTTTATTGCTAGGTATTTTATTCTTTTTGTTGCAATGGTAAATGAGAGTGTTTCCTTAATTTCTCTTTCAGATTTTTCATCATTAGTATATAGGAAAGCAAGAGATTTCTGTGCATTGATTTTGTATCCTGCTACTTTACCAAATTCATTGATTAGTTCTAGTAGTTTTCTGGTAGCATCTTTAGGATTCTGTATGTAGAGTATCATGTCATCTGCAAACAGTGACAGCTTTACTTCTTCTCTTCCGATTTGGATTCCTTTTACTTCTCTTTCTTCTCTGATTGCTGTGGCCTAAACTTCCAAAACTATGTTGAATAACAGTGGTGAGAGTGGACAACCTTGTCTTGTTCCTGATCTTAGGAGAAATGGTTTCAAATTTTCACCATTGAGAATGATGTTGGCTGTGGGTTTGTCATATATGGCCTTTATTATGTTGAGGAAAGTTCCCTCTATGCCTACTTTCTGGAGGGCTTTTATCATAAATGGGTGTTGAATTTTGTCAAAAGCTTTTTCTGCATCTATTGAGATGATCATATGGTTTTTCGCCTTCAATTTGTTAACATGCTTTATCACATTGATTGATTTGCGTATACTGAAGAATCCTTGCATTCCTGGGATAAACTCCACTTGATCATGGTGTATGATCCTTTTAATGTGCTGTTGGATTTTGTTTGCTAGTATTCTAGTTGAGGATTTTTGCATCTATGTTCATCAGTGATATTGGCCTGTAGTTTTATTTCTTTGTGACATCTTTGGTTTTGGTATCAGGGTGATGGTGGCCTCATAGAATGAGTTTGGGAGTATTCCTCCCTCTGCTATATTTTGGAAGACTTTGAGAAGGATAGGTGTTAGCTCTTCTCTAAATGTTTGATAGAATTCGCCTGTGAAGCCATCTGGTCCTGCGCTTTTGTTTGTTGGAGGATTTTTAATCACAGTCTCAATTTCAGTGCTTGTGATTAGTCTGTTTATATCTTCTATTTCTTCCTGGTTCAGTCTGGAAAGGTTGTACTTTTCTAAGAATTTGTCCATTTCTTCCAGGTTGTCCATTTTATTGGCATAGACTTGCTTGTAGTAATCTCTCATGATCCTTTGTATTTCTGCAGTGTCAGTTGTTACTTCTCCTTTTTCATTTCTAATTCTGTTGATTTGAGTCTTCTCCCTTTTTTTTCTTAATGAGTCTGGCTAATGGTTTATCATTTTTGTTTATCTTCTCAAAGAACCAGCTTTTAGTTTTATTGATCTTTGCTATCGTTTCCTTCATTTCTTTTTCATTTATTTCTGATCTGATCTTTATGATTTCCTTCCTTCTGCTAACTTTGGTATTTTTTTGTTCTTCTTTCTCTAATTGCTTTAGGTGTAAGGTTAGGTTGTTTATTTGAGATGTTTCTTCTTTCTTGAGGTAGGAGTGTATTGCTATAAACTTCCCTCTTAGAACTGCTTTTGCTGCATCCCATAGGTTTTGGGTTGTCGTGTTTTCATTGTCATTTGTTTCCAGGTATTTTTTGATTTCCCCTTTGATTTCCTCAGGGATCTCTTGGTTATTTAGTAGTGTATTGTTTAGCCCTTCATGTGTTTGTATATTTTACAGATTTTTTCCTGTAATTGATATCTAGTCTCATAGCGTTGTGGTCGGAAAAGATACTTGATATGATTTCAATTTTCTTACATTTACCAAGGCTTGATTTGTGACCCAAGATATGATCTATCCTGGAGAATGTTCCATGAGCACTTGAGAAGAAAGTGTATTCTATTGTTTTTGGATGGAATGTCCTATAAATATCAGTTAAGTCCATCTTGTTTAATGTATCATTTAAAGCTTATGTTTCCTTATTTATTTTCATTTTGGGTGACTGTCCATTGGTCACAGTGGGGTGTTAAAGTCCCCTACTATGATTGTGTTACTGTCGATTTCCCCTTTTATGACTGCTAGTATTTGCCTTATGTATTGAGGGGCTCTTATGCTGGGTACATAAATATTTACAATCATTACATCTTCTTCTTGGATTGATCCCTTGATCATTATGTAGTATCCTTCTTTGTCTCTTGTAATAGTCTTTATTTTAAAGTCTATTTTGTCTGATATAAGAATTGCTACTCCAGCTTTCTTTTGATTTCCATTTGCATGGAATATCTTTTTCCATCCCCTCACTTTCAGTCTGTATGTGTCCCTAAGTCTGAAGTGGGTCTCTTGTACACAGCATATATATGGGTCTTGTTTTTGTATCTATTCAGCCAGTCTGTGTCTTCTGGTTGGAGCATTTAATCCATTTACACTTAAGGTAGTTGTCGATATGTATGTTCCTATTCCCATTTTCTTAATTGTTTTGGGTTTGTTATTGTAGGTCTTTTCCTTCTCTTGTTTTTTCTGCCTAGAGAAGTTCCTTTAGCATTTGTTGTAAAGCTGGTTTTGTGGCGCTGAATTCTCTTAGCTTTTGCTTGTCTGTAAAGGATTTAATTTCTCCATCAAATCTGAATGAGATCCTTGCTGGGTAATCTTGGTTATAGGTTGTTCCCTTTAATCAGTTTAAAGATGTTCTGCCACTCCCTTCTGGCTTGCAGAGTTTCTGCTGAAAGATCAGTTGTTAACCTTATGGAGATTCCCTTGTATGTTATTTTTCCCTTGTTTCTTTTTATATTTTTTCTTTGTATTTAATTTTTGATAGTTCGATTAATATGTGTCTTTGTGTGTTTCTCCTTGGATTTATCCTATATGGGACTCTCTGCACTTCCTGGACTTGATTGACTATTTCCTTTCCCATAGTAGGGAAGTTTTCAACTATAATCTTTTCAGATATTTTGTCAGTCCCTTTTTCTCTTCTTCTTCTGGGACCCCTATAATTTGAATGTTGGTGCGTTTAGTGTTGTCCCAGAGGTTTCTGAGACTGTCCTCAATTCTTTTCATTCTTTTTCTTTATTCTGCTCTGTGGTAGTTATTTCCACTATTTTATCTTCCAGGTCACTTATCTGTTCTTCTGCCTCAGTTATTCTGCTGTTGATTCCTTCTAGAGGATTTTTAATTTCATTTATTGTGTTGTTCATCATTATTTGTTTGCTCTTTAGTTCTTCTTGGTTCTTGTTAAACATTTCTTGTATTTTCTCCATTCTATTTCCAAGATTTTGGATAATCTTTACTATATTTATTCTGAATTCTTTTTCAGGTAGACTGCCTATTTCCTCTTCATTTGTTTGGTCTGGTGAGTTTTTACTTTGCTCCTTCATCTGCTGTGTGTTTCTCTGTCTTCTCATTTTGCTTAACTTACTGTTTGGGGTCTCCTTTTCACAGGCTGCAGGTTCGTAGTTCCCGCTGTTTTTGGTGTCTGCCCCCAGTGGCTAAGGTTGGTTCAGTGGGTTGTGTAGGCTTCCTCGTGGAGCAGAGTGGTGCCTGTGTTCTGGTGGATGAGGCTGGATCTTGTCTTTCTGGTGGGCCGGACAGCATCCGGTGGTGTGTTTTGGGGTGTCTTTGACCTGATTATGATTTTAGGCAGCCTCTGTGCTAATGAGTGGGGTTGTATTCCTGTCTTGCTAGTTGTTTGGCATAGGGTGTCCAGCACTGTCGCTTGCTGGTCATTAAGCGGCGATCTCTGGGAGAGCTTTCACCATTTCATATTACGTGGAGCCAGGAGGTCTCTGGTGGACCAATGTCCTGAACTCGGCTCTTCCACCTCAGAGGCACAGGCCTGAAACCCAGCTGGAGCACCAAGACCCTTTCAGTCACACGGCTCAGAAGAAAAGGTAGAAAAATAGAAAGAAAGAAAATAAATAAAGTTATTTAAAAAATTTTTAAATAATTATAAAGAAAAAAGTTAAAAAGAAAAAAAAAAGAAAGAAAGAAGAGAGCAACCAAACCAAAAAACAAGTCCACTAATGATAACAAGGGCTAAAAAGTATACTAAAAAAGAAAAACGAAAAAGACAATGGACAGAAAGACTCCTAGGGCAAATGGTAAAAGCAAAGCTATACAGACAAAATTACACAAAGAAGCGTACACATACAACTCACAAAAAGAGAAAAAGAAAATATATATATATCTATCTAGATATATATAAAACAGAAGAGAGCAACCAAATCCACAAACAAATCTACCAATGATAATAACCTCTAAATACTAAACTAAGATAGACATAAAACCAGAAACAAATTAGGTGCAGAAAGCAAATCCCAAGTCTACAGTTGCTCCCAAAGTCCATCACCTCAATTTTGGGATGATTTTTTTGTCTATTCAGTTATTCCAGAGATGCAGGGTACATCAAGTTGACTGTGGAGATTTAATCCGCTGCTCCTGAGGCTGCTGGGAGAGACTTCCCTTTCTCTCCTTTGTTCGCAGAGCTCCAGGGGTTCAGATTTGGATTTTGCCCCACCTCTGCGTGTAGGTCGCCTGAGGGCGTCTGTTCTTTGCTCAGACAGGATGGGGTTAAAGGAGCAGCTGATTCAGGCACTCTGGCTCACTCAGGCCGGCTTGGGGGGGCAGGGGGGGGGGGGAGGGGTACGGAAAGCAGGGCAAGCCTGAGGCAGCAGACACCAGCATGACGCCGCAATAGCCTGAGGCGCACCCAAAATTGAAACTCTTAAGCTTCACCTTGGACTCCTTTTAACTCAGTAAGGACCAGGAGGAGTACTCAGGCCACTGGGCCAATCTTCCTCTGTGTGCCACCATCCTTGGCAAGACAGGATGCACAGTGCGGGCATCTCTACAGCATGGAATACGAGGAATGAATCATCATGAAAAATCAGTGGCAATGTTGGCAAGTTCAGTTAAAGCCTTGGTGTCCTGGAGTAACTTCAAAACAGAAGGATATTATTATTTTTTTTAATCATTAGGGCTTCCCTGGTGATGCCAGGTGGTTAAGAATCTGCCTGCCAGTGCAGGGGACACGGGTTCGATCCCTGGCCCGGGAAGATCTCACATGCCGTGGAGCAATAAAGTCCGTGCACCACAACTACTAAGCCTTAGCTCTAGAGCCCGAGAGCACAACTACTGAGCCCACGTGCATAGAGCCCCATGTTCTGCAACAAACGAAGCCACGACAGTGAGCAGCCAGTGCACCACAATGAAGAGTAGCCCTGGCTCGCCGCAACTAGAGAAGCCCACCGCGCATCAACGAAGACCCAACATAGCCAAAAATAAAAACAAGTAAATATTTATTGGCATATAGTTGATTTACAATGCTGTGTTAACTTTCAGGTGTAAGTGAATCAGTTATACATATACTATATCACTCTTTTTCTTTTTTTTAGATTCTTTTTCCCATATAGGCCATTACAGAGTATTGAGTTCCCTGTGCTAAACAGCAGGTTATTATTAATCTACATTATATATAGCAGTGTGTATATATCAGTCCCAATGTACCAATTTATCCCTCCCCCACTCACCCCTGGTAACCATAGTTTGTTTTCTACATCTGTGACTCTACTTCTGTTTTGTGAATAAGTTCATCTGTACCCTTTTATGTAAGATGCCACATAAAAGTGATATGATGTGATATTTGTCTTCTGCAGAAGGATATTATTTTCTCCTCCTATTTTTGTTTCTTCTTGGCATTCTGACCTGATGACATCAATAGTTAACAATTTCTCATGTGTTTGCCCTCTCTTGGGTTGTGAGGCTTTTAGCAGCAATAGGATCTGCCACTGCTTTCAACATTAATGTATCTGGAGCAGAGTTTTTTAGCAGGCGTTGGTTGCTTAAAATATGTTAAGGAAGAAGATGCATTTTTGAGAGGCAACTGGCTTTGTTAACCATCCATGTTTTCAGTGAAACTACTTTCTGTGCATCAAACAGTACTTTGATCAGCATCGTTTCTGAAGGAAACATTTAACAATGGAATATGATCCATTTCAGATCAAACAATAGGCCTCAAGCTCAAATGATAAGTGTGGACATTTGTGCCAAACTGCGTTTACTCTCGGTCGTGAACATTTTACAAAACGCTGGCTTTGATTGCCAAGTGCTGAGGTTTGAGGACGGGATGCTGTCTTTTGAAGTTACTCTCTCCAAACACAGAGAAGGCAGCCTGCACTAAAACTGAAGAAAAGAGAGAAAATACTTCTGAACAGCTACCTGCTTCCTAATTTTCATGATTGCCTGGATGAACAATCTACTGTTAAGCAAATGAAATGAAATCAGGCAATGAAATTGCTTTAGGCAATTCCTTAATTATTTTGGTAACTGACTGTGAGTTTGGGGATAGTTTTCTACCACTTCTTAAGACTAGTTGAAAGCCCGTGGGAACACCATCCATTTCTGTCTTGACACAATATATTTTCTGAAGGTAATTTACGAGAGGAGAGATTTTCTTCTTTGCTAATTTTTAATAGCTGTCAACTGATCCTCTCAGAGATGCGCAATTCACTCTGAAAACACAAATTGAAAAATCCGCTCTATGATTAGAGTTCTTGGAACTAATGGATTAACTAAACTTAAACAAATAAGCAGAACTTCAGACTCCGGACTCACGGCCTGGGACGAACTTTAAAATAAACCTTGTAACAGAGGAAAAGCGCTTTGCTTTTGCAGGGCCGTTAGGCTACATATTTTGAACGCTCCTAACAAGCAGGGGTCTTGGCAACACCGTGAAGAGCGGGGGTATTTTTATTCTGTAGGTGAGAAGATAAAGGTATAAACATATAACTTTCTTTTTTCTCAAGCCAAACTATTTCTCACAGTGTGCCTTATCATGGTTTACTTGAAGTTTTAAAAACAGAAAGGGTTAGGAATGCCGTAGGAAATGGCCATATATTTACATATATTAGTCTTCGAATAGATGGAGAGATATAAGTGCAGATAATAACCAAATACTCTTTCTAGAAAGGAGAGATTGCAAATAAAATTATTTCACAGGGACAGCATATTCTTGTAAGTCTTCAAAACCAATTATTCTCTAAGATTTTTTAAAGTATAATCATGTCTAAAGTTAGAGAGATGAAGTTTATGACCTTTGCAGTCTCACCCAACCTTCTGTTACACACACACATCTATACATTCATACACACACATACACACACACACACACACACACACACACGTGAAGGAACTCTGATGAATACTCACACTCTCAAACATATTTATCTTCACTTTCTATTTGAATAATTTTAAGAGATTCCAGGAAAAAGACACGGCACATGAAATACAAACTTTTGGATGATTCAGACCACCCCAATGTGAAATACTTAAAATTAAAACATTTAAAAATTTAAAATAGGACTTTAAAAAGTTCTAAAGTACCAACTCCTTTGAGTAATTGCGTCTTTAACTCCATGCTCCTGAGAACAGGAGAAAATGTGTATCAAGACACAAGGAACGTTGGGCAATCAAAAGGAGATGATAAATAATACTGGAGGGAAATGATTTAAGTGAATCCATGTGTTTGTGTTGTAAAACTCAGTTTTAGTTGAACGAAAAAGGGACTAGTATGTCTGATAAATACATGCCTCTTTTCCACACCCACAGGAAAATAGACAGCCCTAATATTTTTCCAAAACAAAAAAGTATCTAAAGTATAGAGATAAAAAAAAAGATCACAATGCCATAATTAAATTTCTCTCTCACTTCAAATTTTCCATAGGCAAAACTCAGTCTAACTTGTAGGTGTAGAGATATCTGTAATAGTTGTAATAGGATGATAAGAACCATAAAATTTATAGGAATCTGGAAAGGGACTACTCGCTGCAGATGTGAAAAGCATGAAATTAGGTTATAAAAGCAGAATGACAGAAAGGCATCTCGACATATTCAGTGACTCATAATAGAAAAGCAAGATTGAAAATGCAAATTATATTTAAATCTCCCATTTTTAGGCTTTAATCAAAGGATTCCTATGTGATTTCATCCATTTATTTTATATTAGTAACTGCATAATAATCGGTTGCATTCCAACCGTTTAAATGAATGTTGACTGATGGTGCCAGAGGACACACTGTTTACTTGATTTGCGCAAAGAACAGATTTCATTAGTCCTGTCTGGAAACAGGTCATTTATCTTCCAGTGTTTCTGTTCTTTCAGTTCGTGCTTGCATCCCCCTACCTCTTTTGCCTCCTGCTTCTTATTTTCCTCCTTAGATTCTCTGCACACTTTATTTAATTCCATTTCCTTAGACCCTTGCCACATAAAGGGGCTTTTCTCAGCCCCTTCCCACAGTTTTCTTGAAAACTGGGTGGCAACCACTCTCACTTACATCACACCTGCTTAGGAAATCAACCCCACCTTGCCATCTATGCAGGGAAACGAGCTTTCAAACAGAAAGGCCCATCTGATCAGGGAGAAGTATGATTGAATTTCAGCTCTCTGATTCTTGCTGGATATTCTTCTCCCTTTTGGCAGGCTTTCAGGGATTTGTTTAGTTGAATTCAGCACACATAGGATATAGGTTATTTTATAAATATTTAGCTCTGCTGTGACAGCAGTCTAAAGATGGCACAATGCAAAATCCCTTGCAAAGTAATCTATGATGGAGATTTTTTAATGTACTTTAAGGCTCTTGCCATTCCCGTGGCTCTCATCTCTACCATCTGCCTTGGTGGTATCTTCCGTGGACATTCTTTTCCTTTCACACTTTGCCCTTCTTGAGTGCAGGCATATGAAGTCGGGGGCAGGACACAGAATATGAAGCTGTTCCTCACATCTGTCCCATCATTTTCTCCGGTTATTTCCAGTGAATATGCTAACCCTAAATTTCTACCTTCTTGACTTTACCACGTTGGTTATTTTAAGAATTTTAATTTTATTACCTAAATGAAGAAACTGAGAGACAGAAAACCAAACCCTTTCATTAGCTTGTCCTCAGCCAAGGAAAAGCCCCCAAAATCCTAATTTTAAATTATCTTAATTTGTCATCCTCAATTTTTTTTCTAGTAAGTCTTTAGGACAAAAGAAAGAACTCTGGACTAATTGTGTGGCCTTGGGCAAGTTACTCAATATTTCTGTGCCTCAGTTTCCTTATCTGAGCCTGTCTTCCGAGCTATACAAGAATGTAGAACACAAATTCATACATCATCTCTCGGGTTACATATTATTATTGTCTAATATTTTAATTCTTTCCATTAAAAATCTTTTAAAAATACCCACAGATCTGGAAATACTATTATTTACACATATAATGTTTGTCTGCATGGAATCATGGTTTTCAAATTTCTGTGTTCACCATTTTTATTAGATCTCAGACTTTTTCTCTGCAATTATATTTTTTTCTAGAATACATCCATCATACATTCCTTTAGTTAAGATCTGGTAGGTGGTAAGGTTTTGACTTACCTGAAGGTATCTTTAACTCATTCCTAGTCTTCTGAGATAGATTTTCCCCACACACAATTTTAGGTTGACTATTATATTCTCTCAGAACTTTGAAGAAAATATTTTCCTGTGCTCTGACACCCTTTATTTGTGACAGTTCAACTCTCAGACTGACTAAGAGGTAATGTATCTTTTCTCTGGCTAACTTTAAGATTTCTTTTCATCTTTGGTGTTCTGTGGTTTCACTGTTTTGTGTCTATGTGTGAATTTTTTTTACTCTTTCCTCTCCTTCTACTCAAATAGTTTATGTTCCCTATCCTCTACTAAAACTATGATCATGTATATTACACTTTCTAATTCCTTCTCCTATATCTCTTAAAGTCTTACATTTTCCAGTTTCTCATCTATGTTTCATTCCATGGAATTTCTTCACATTCTCTGCCTTCTAGTTTACTAATTCTCCCTTCAGTAGTCTTTTATGCCATTTAACCTATCATATTTCCCTGATTACATTTCCAAAAGACATTTAGCTGCCCTACAATTATGTCTTCTCTCATTGCTATTTTTTATGACCTCATGTTTTTCTTTAAACATTTGAGTATTTTTTTTAGCACTTAAATATCTCAACCCTTTTAGAGCTCTGTACAGGTTTTTTTTTTTTTTCTATTTTCTCTAACTCGTGGTGCTTTCTTGCATGTTTACAGTGATCTTGGTTGTAAGCTCCAATTTGTTTGAACTTGATATGTTGGGGTTGCATAGCCTGGTGATGCTTTCCTCCAAAAATTATCTGTACATATTTTTGTAGGGAGCCAAGGGGTCCTTCTGAATTAGAACCACTTCAGTGCCCCTTTAAAAGTCTCAGGTTTAATGTGGAATGCTCAAATTCAGTTCCTCCACCTTGCTGGGGTCCCAAATGAGTCTCTGCATTCCTGAGCTCATCTGCATTTGCCCTCAGTGCAATCCCAGTTTAAGTATTTGCCCACATTGTCCTGTTCCTGACCCTAGTGAAATCTCAATTCTAATCCTCAGGTCATGAATGACTTATAAGTTACAAAAAGTAATGAACATTCTCACGAGCAGAGAGGACCAGATTAATTTTTGGAAAATCGGATTACCTTTCATGGTTTCTTTCAGTAATGCAATGCCAATAAAATGGTACTTTGTGGAGGAAGTGTCTTCCTACACTCAACAGTAGAGATTTAAGCCAAGTCAGTGCTTAAACGGTTTCAAGGAATAGTTACCAGTATAAAGTGGGTGATCAAAGGGGAAAGAAAGTACTAAATTTTCTTCTTCGAGATGTATGAAACAACAACAGAAGTCCTTCCTTAAGTTAGTCCTTCCTCTTAAAATTAAGTTTATATTTCAAGGTGGTCTCTTGAAATATTAGTGGAATGTGAGTACTGGTTCTCTAACCCTTACAGAAACGCTGCCATTTCAGGGCTTCTGCTTCTGGCTATGATGCAGCAGTTTGCGGTAAATCCATGCTTCTTTGAGAACAAATAGAAAAGTTGAGTTAAAAATTTAAAAAGCGATCGAGGGGAGGCAAACCAATTCTGAGAGACTAGGTTTCCAAATAGAAGAGACCCTCAGAAGGGTGAGCCAAAACCCTGTGAACCGTTCTTCCATTCAGAGCGTTATTTACGGACCATTGGCATGGAACAAAAGGTTAAGAATCCAGGCAGAGGGATGCAGTTATTAGGAAGGCAAGCCAACAGAGCTTTTAGTAATGTCATGAGGCTGATGACACAAACATTGGAGTTTGGGGCTGCCATGGCAGCCAGAACTTGAATGTCTAACAGCCCAGTGGGAAGAGGGCAGCTTTCCCCTTGAGCCATTTGGTGAATTCTTGAGCTGCTTGAAGATTAAGAAGCTAAGCAGGGAGCTACTGAAAATCTCAGTCGAGTTTTCTGCAATACCGAGAGGTGAAAACTTGGAGTTAGAACATTCCAAGAAGGAGAGGTCAGAGTAGATACCCCAGACTCTCAACTGGGATTCAAGGCGGGGGCCAATTTACAGATGGAATCTGACAAAAACTGTACTTCAGTTTTGAGTCAGCAGAGATTCTGATTAAATGAGGTAATCTTCCCTCCAAATCATTTTACTTTCCTACCTGAAACTTCATTGATACCTAAACTCCTTACCACAGCTCCTGGGTCCCGTATGGCCTCTGTTCACAGACCTGCTTTCATCTCCCATTCTGCATTCAGGGCTCTCCCTTTCTTCTTGTTAGCTTTGCCAGCCATTTAGAATCTTAAGTTGCTGAGGCTTTCCCTCACCAAGTTGGGTCTTTATATCTCTTTTGTTATTTGAAATTTTTCCCTCACTTCCTTATCATAGCCTTTAACACACTACGTATATAGTAATAGCTGTCCATCTGTTTATAGTCCCCACTAGCATGTAAGTGAGAATTCTGTGAGAGGAGGAACAGGGTCTGGTTTAGTCACTGCCGCTTTCCTCAAATTAGTTCAGTGTCAGAGATAGTGAACACTCCACACGTACTTATTAAGTGATGCTTGAGGAAAGGGAGACGCTAATGCTTAGAAGCACAAGGGGTGCACTGACACCATCGAGGAAAACCCCATGCAGATCCTAGATGGGAGAGATGACATCAAATTTCATTCTGTACCTGTTTGAAAGAGAAGGAAAACCTCCTACCCACGGTACTCTTGGGTCTTTTGGTTGCTGGCGTGTGAGCTTTTTCAAAGGGCTCGCAAAGGTTCTGAATTGTATTTTCTCCAAATTTAAATACCTCTCCTTTTCTGTATTTCTATGTTTGGGGGGAGGTGAGTGACACAGAGTAAGAATTTCTTTGAAAATTATAATACATGTAGTAAATGAAACATTTCCTAGAACTTATAAATACCACACTTCTGGAAAATAATTTTCTTTTTCAACAGACACTAAAAATAAAATTGAAATTTGATAAGTACTTCATTAGCTTTTATATTATAAGGTGATGCTTCCAGAGATTATCCTTAACAGTGACACTGATTTCCTACTCATTCAATAAGTTCAAGATAGGGTATTTGGTACAGCTACCTTAAAAGAACCTGTATCATCATATAAAGTGGAAATTTAAGTTAACTATAGTTGGTTATTGAGGCTTTTGCTTTTTAGAAGAGTCAAACCAAGCACACCTGAGTGTTTCAACACTTGAAGCTTAGTTCATTCCACGACTGCACACGCAATGAGTATGAGCTCTTTCTCCAATAAGTTACTCACCTGGTCGATTTTGCTTTTTAGCCTTTACGTGGTTTGAGGCAGCAACAGCATAGGATGAAGTGAAGGATCTGCTTTTGGTGAGAGTCATCATCACTGAGTTTTTCCAAGAGTCTGGATTAATAGCACTATAAAGACAGGGTATAAAGAAAAATGAAGAAATTATTCATCAATTATTGGGGCGGACCTTACCAGAACCAACCATCATTTCCATAGTAGACTTTCTGAGTCATGGTCCAGGTTCAGTGACAGAACCACTTTACTTCCAGATGACAAACAAGCTTATCTAAATTCAATCTCTACTGCAGGGATACAGTACACACTCTTTAAGGATTCTGGGTTAACAAAAGACAAAAGATAGCTCTACAGTTTATCCAATTACTAGGTATCAATCACCTTCTCTTTCTACTTCTACAATCATGTTCCTCACAGATTTTCTAAAAACATGGCAAGTTAGCTAGTTAAGATGCAGGTGAACTTACATTAAATATGAATGGCATAATGCTTCCTTCTAATTTTAATTTATTATTAAATAAATTTTTAATTTATTATTTTTTATTAATTTATTAATTAGTAATTTAATTTATTTTTAATTTATTATTCTTAGGGTAACTAAATTAAAAAATCAAGTGCTTATAAAATCATTCAAAGATAATACTCTTTGCAGTATCGTGAAGGAAAAGGTTTAGTAAGAGGTCTTTTAACCTACCATTTCTTTTACTGATGATACCCTGGAAAGAAAGGGATGATGAGCCAAACCCCCTAGTAGACACTAATGACAGACCTGCTACTAAACATACTGATGCTGTTTACTAGAAGAAAGGTAATGACAGTGAGGCTTCACCTAGGGAATGCTTTTAGCCGGATATCCTTGGTCTGTCTAGGTTATTACTGTAAATAAATCTGGAATCAATAAATCTCTGGAAGGCTGGGATGGAGAACATTACAAAACACCACGTAATTAATGGGATATAAATTTTGGAGCTGTTCCAAACCAAAATTTATCTGCAGGCATTGCTCAAAACCTTACATGCTGAATCTGAAATAGAATCCATTGTAATTTGAGAGAGAAAAGAATTTGGGAAGTCACGTGGACAATCTTGGACCGCTGCAAAGGAAAAGTGTTTGGTTTGTGTTTGGCTGACACCTGTGTGCTTTCAAGCATTAATAAATTTGGTACTGGGTAAAATCCATCATTTGCATGAGGATAATTGGACAATTTGACCTTCAGCCAATCTTAGATTGGCGCTGTAAGCGGATGTACCTGGTCTTTCTGGGTGACTTGTAAATAAACCTGAAATGGATGGAATTAAAGGGTCATGAAAGCTGTATAATTAATGAGGTATAATTTGGAGGTGTTCTATAACCAAAGTGGCATCCTCTGTGCAAGCATCATTATGTGTGCCTTGCTTACAATCGTGCATATTAAGTCCAAACCAGAACACAAGCTAACGTGGAGTAAAAGGACTTTTAGGGTGTTGTACTACCAGTTTGAGACCTCTCAAAGGGAAGGATGCTGAGCACTGGTTGGCTACTTCCTCTGTCCCTTTATTATTAGTAAGTTTAGCAATGGGAGAGATCAATTTGTGTTGAGTCTGATTTGACATTCTGCCACTTGTTACCTCATTTCTTCTCTTTCTTTTTCTTTTTTCAGAGAGATTTTTCTTCAACTGTTGACCCAGGTATTTTAAAACTTCATCTTTTCTCCTTATTTTAAATAGCATTTGAAATGTGGAATAAACTCCAGCAATTATCAAATACAATTAAGGAAAGCCTACAAAATAATATTTGTTTCATATCCTTCTTAGAAATCTCATCCTAGGCTCTTCACAAATGCCTGGAACTTTGAAACAATAAACTCAAAGAAAACTGAATCTGAGATAGATAAGTACACCAATTATTTCCTTCTACCACTATTCTTTCAATTCCTTTTGCTGGATTGATTGACTTATAAGACTTAAAAAAAAAAAAAAAAAAAGACTTACTGTGAAGAAATTTTATGTAATGTATATGTGGCCTAGATGTTTCCTTAGCACATTGTACAATAAACGGGTTGTGACTCTTCTATGTAGACTTTCAGAAGATAAGACCTTAACATTAGCTGAATTTATTTTTTAATATCTTAAAAAGTTATATTATGAAAGCTAGCTCAAAAACTGCCTGCTACTGTCTTATACTTCTTTAATAAAAACATTTAAAATATGCTCATTTTGAGAAGTTTCATGAAGTGCAATAATGGAGCATCTTTAATGTATGGGAAGTTAATGAACTTCAAGATAAATAAAATTCCAGCTATATATCCTTTCTTAATATAATAAATATTAATTTATTAAACAGATATTATTAATAAAATAACAAACCAATATATGTATAGGTGTGTGTGTATACGTGTGTTTGTATATACACACACGCACGCATACACACTCTGTAATTTACAGGCACTTTCAAATGCATTGCCTTGTGTGATCCTTGCAATAGTTTTCAGCTGCCTATTGAACTTCACCATTTAAATTGATTCCTGTTTAAATCTCATGAATATATAATGATTTGAATTCCAGAGAGGAAAATAGCTTGGAGAAACCTTTACTCGGTCTTCCCACACTAACACAGCAGGGGAAATCTATCTGTGTGTCTGTTGTAGAAGATCTCAACCCCCCTCCACAAAACTGGATTTTATAACCTTAGTGCTATCTATAAAAACTTCATCCTAGGTCCTAAAAGTCTTACCAGGTCCTAACAGTTTCTTTTACTGAGTTTACAGCGTTCTTTCTGCCTAATATACAGAGGCAGGGGTCAGTCAGTTCCAAGGGCAACGTGAAACGATTAGAGTATGATTTATTTCAGACTTTTTTATTTCTCTCAAGCCTATTTTTTTAAAAGCACCTACTGGCATTCTTCCACCTAATTTTACTCCAGTTGTGCCATTGTTCCCTTTTTTCCTAAGAATTCCTTCTGGTGAGTACCAAGGCTCTGGATACACATCTCTGAGTGACAGGGCCAAGATTCTGATTCTCAATCCAGTGTCTTTTCACTCAGCTGGATTTAAAACTACCCAGGAGTAAATCATCCAGCTCTGTACCTAAAAGAATATAAGCTGAGGACTGCTTCTACTTTTCACTTCCCACTCTTTGATCACTGCAGTCCTCAGAGAGCCTCAGTGAAAAGACAGACATGGAAAGGAAGAAATAAGAGGGCTGACAGGGAAGAGACTTCAAAGGCTAAAACTCAAATCAGTTTTGAAATGAGTCAGCAGGTTTAGGAATAGGTCTCCTAAGTGAAGAGGTTTTAAATTTGGTTTATCATCAGGGCTGGAGATGATCTGAGGCTGTCTTTTCACTATTTTCACGCACGGCAAAGGATGAGTCAACCAAAACCAGCTGTATTTAATGGTGGTACCATTGCTACTTACTTACACATGGTTTTCCCTTAAAGGGCTCAAATTCTCTTCAGAATGTATCTTATTTCTTTATAATGGTGAAAAGGTTGTACCATTCTCAGATTTTATATCAGGACTTTTAATAGGATAGTGAAATAAAGGAATAGTAAGTTAGACAGTGGAAAAAAGCATACCCAGGCAAGACATCTATTAGTATTTTTGGGACAAAGAGAATGAATGGGATTGTATGCTATTCCTTATCTATTTTGAAAATATTTGAGCATGAGTACTTATTTCATAAAGCAGAATGACAAAACCTTTAGGAGTTAAGCTCATAGAAGTTTTTGAAAGCTTCTTCCTCACGACGATTTCAGTGTTAGCCCCCAATCTCATTTAACTAAAGGAAGAGAGAAGTAGGAGAAAAGAAATTTGATGAGAAGTAACAAACAATAACACAAAGAAGGGTGGCATTTAAGAATGCTTGAATGGATTCTTGGTAGAGTCGTTCTACGGAAAGTAAGTAAAGGAGCATTCTTGCCAAGGTGTGTTGGTAAAATAGATATACACTGAGAACACAAATTCATTTTCTTAAGCAATGAATATTTAACTATAATTCCCTACTACTTATCAGTATTTGCTGTAGTAGAAGTCGACAGTGGTCAATATTTTCATAGGAAAATATCCTCAATGACTTGTAATTTTAAACTTTAGGAAATGTTTATGAAACAGATTGGGTAACATCCTCCTGTGATGATGCTTAGAAGTTTTACAAACGTCCAGGTAATAAGACACAGTGGAATTATACTGATATGTGAAGAAAGAATCATTCAAAATTGCTTCTGATTCTATAGATTTATTAGACTACCAATAATATATTAATATGGAAGAAACCAATTATGTTTTTAAACAACAAAGCAAGAGAAGTTAGCCGTCATTAAATTCTTAAGATTTGAAAGGTTTCCATTTCTTTGCCAGTCTCAGAATGGTGCTTTATTTATATTCAAAGCCAAGGTCAAGAGAAAATCACTTCTAATATTGCCACCATGTAGTTCAACAAAGATGTGGTAATTTTTCAGTCATTAGGTCATTAATAAAATTAATGCAAATGTTTCACAAACCTGAAATCATGTGGTAAATGTTCTCGTAACTATTATTCACATAAGGTATGGTACTTCTATTCTAAATAGAAAAGGACAAACATAGTAGCTCCCTCTGAAAGCACCTCTTTCATGATGATGTTTTCTTCAAAACTCTTTCTAGATCTTTGTATTATCTTTCCTTTAGCTTTGGTAACTCTGACTTTTCAGTCACTTTGTAAAATTATCACTAATATACTAAATAAAGTTTATTCTATTTTTATTGAGGTACAATTGACATGTAACATTATACTTGTTGCAGGCATATAACATAATGATTTGATATTTATCTATACTGTGAATGATCATCAGTAAGTCTAGTTAACATCCACTGACATGCAGAGTTGCAAAATTTTCTTTTCTTCTGATGAGGACTTTTAAGCTCTACTCTCTTGGCAACTTTCAAATATACAATACAATATCATTAACCACAGTCAACATGCTGTACATTAAATCCCCATGACTCATTTATTTTATAATTGCGTTTGTACCTTTTTGAACCCCTTGACCCATTTCGTCTACCCCCGACCCCCCACCTCTGGTAACCACCAATCTGTTCACTATCTAAACAAAGCTTAAATTACCAGCTGTTTGAAGATATTTAGGTGCTCTTAGAATGATGATCTGATCTTCTGCCTTTGAAATAATGCTAGGAGAGCTGCTCTGGTGGGCTGGGGGAAATCTAACAATCATTTGCAAATGTCAGGTTGGATACCTTTGATTTAAAGATCCAATATAGATCTCAGTCTAGGTAAAACCTAGTCCACCTTTATTCTGGGCTCACCCTTTCCACCCAAAGTGACAGTGGCAGGCGTCACCTCAAGTCACTGTCCCCATTTATACTTAAGGCCATACAACACAATTTAAGCCTAATTATCTGATGTTAATCCCTACACTGCTCTGGATTTAAACCATACACCTTTTTCATTTTCAAAGCTGGCCTCCAGCCAACTGTAATTGGTTAAAAAAAAAAAAAAACAAAACAAAACTTCTCCAAGACATATGAAACCATCAGGAGCACTGCCTAACCTGGATGAAGGTGCTTCATGCAGTTTGATGCTGGCACTACGGTCCCTCCGTACTGGGGCAGGCTCCAAAGTGGGCAGACCCGTGGCTGAGGTGGTGGTTGTCCAAGTTGATGAAACTCGTCTCAGCAAACCAGGGGGCAAACTCCTCCTCAGGCGCTGGGAAGAAGGAGCGTTGATTTTGTTACCAAGCATATTTTCTATCACTAACTTCTATATAGTGAAACAAAATGGGTTTTTAATTGGCAGTGAATTTATTAAACTACATTGGTTGAATATCATTTACCTAAAATTTGGGCGCTCAGAAATTCAATAAGAAACTCTGGCCAAAATCAATGAATATTATAAAAATAACATTTTGGGGATCTTCATTTCAATGTTTACACAAATATGGGATTGTGGGAAATGAGAATCAATTACCTCTGTGATAATTTTATAGTTATATTAGTTCAATAGGGCTGATACACACATCATGTTAGTTAGTCATTATGACCAGTAGATTTTCCTCAAAAGACACTCGTGTGGGACATGGATTGATTTTTATCATCTAGCACAATAGTAGTCGCTATATCAAAGTGTTTATTGATTGATTTTTAATTTCTTGATTCACAAATGACAGGAGCTAAGGGTAAGAGTATAACTCACAAGAGGTACCACCTCTCTTGGGGTTAACATGACTTAAGACAGGCAAATGGGTAAAGTCTTTAGGACCAGCTCCTCTTAATAGAAGACTCTGCTGGTCGAGCTGTGACCCTGTCTTTGTTATTTCTTTTCCTACCATATCCTAAGTGGGATCTGTGGGACCACCAGCACTCAGGCATGGTTCTGAGTTCCGCAGCATGTGCACTGGCCCTCTAACGAGAGCCTTAATCTTAAAAATCAAAGGGAAGGCAATCTAACACAACTACAGCAATAGTTATAAGAGGCAGGAGCTCAATTCATTTTTTATTTGTGACCAGTTACTCCAAGGAGACCAATTGTGTAGGCAGAGTTTAACAAAGACTCAGTCTGCTCTTCCTGAAGATGGTAAAAACTCTGAGAAGTGAGGATATGGCACCTCAGGATTCAAGAAGACCTCTGATACTAAATAGTTTCCAAAATCTCTTAAAGATCTGGATATGCATCTTAGAACGTAATTCAATAGGAAGAGAAAAGGTCAAGCGCTGTAAATATCAGTATTGTCTGCAAATCTGTCACTGACTTCATGTCTATTTTGAGGCCCAAGGGAATCAGTTACTCTCTCCCCATTCCTTTATTGTTGTATCATGCTTAGCCGTATCTTTCTCAGAGAAGTAGATGTTTGAAGGAGGCTTAAATAACTTAATTGACAAAGCTGCGTGAAGGACACCGCCCTGAATCAAGAGACTCACAATGGCAAGAACATAGGTGTTACTGACTGACCACCAGCTCCAGAGGACAGCTGCTTGTTTACCAAATAAATGAGTGTGCTGGATGTACCTGAGACCACTGAAATTCTGATTCTTTTTTTTTAGTCTTTAGCATGACTTGTTTTTAAGTAATACTGAGGTCTAAACTGGGTCCAGAACCCTATTCCCTAGAGCTTACTTTTGCAAAACTCTTATATGTTCTATGTAAGAAGAAGAAAATATATATGACTCACGAAGGCCATCTTTTACTTTAAATAATCTAAAATCAACTAGAGCTTTTCTAAGTTCAAAACTTGTTGGGTTTGGGAAAGACATGAGGATACTACGAAGGCTAGCATACTAAGAAATCAAAGAGCAAAGGAATCTTGTGTTTCAGAAGGCAATGCATTTTAAACAGAATCCACAAGAGTGGGAGCAGGGATTTTTGCTGTTTTTTTTAAAATTTTTTATCACCACTATATACCAGAACAAATCCTGGTATAGAGAAGAAAAAAATTTCTTGAACGTCTGAGTAAAAAAAGGTAATGCAAAAAGGTAAATTTTTTTCATTACAGAAAGCTATCACGTGTAAGGATGGAAGTCTTTGCGTTTACATTAGCATTACTTTGGCCACCATGACTGACAGACACATCTTTGGGGAGTCACTGATATGAATCTCCATGTGGGTTTGGGGTGATAAGAAAGAGGCCCAGGAGACAGTGGGAAGAAACAGTTTCACCCTTTCAGGAGCATGTCATTCATACCTACCTTGGGAATAGCCAGCTTGTCTTTTTCAGAGCTTTCTTCAGAATCAGAGCAGGTATAGTTTTCACTGAAGGAAGCGACGGGGTTCACTCTGGGCTTGTGAATGGCCTGGATGGTGAGCTGCGTGCTGAGAAGGTTGCTCACTGCCCTCAGGGACGTGCACACGTTGGGGGGCAGAGAAGGGTCTGCCAGGAGGTCGGTGATGAGACCGTGCGCCTCGCCCATCACGGCAATATCCACAGTGATACTGGTTCCTGGAGACTGAGACACCAAACACAGGAGGTCGGGTGAGAAAGGCCTGAGGTTGGAGGCACAGGGAGGGAAACTGGGCTTTTTCTGAAACGTAGACTGAAGTGACACTAGGGTTGCAGTAAAGTAACATTCAAATCACATTTCTGTTTCAAATTTTGCCAACATTTGCCGTGGCTTTTGCCAGTTTTGTGTTCAGGGCACATTTTTACTGTTAGAACCTATGGAGGCACTTTGAAGAGATACAAAGATAAGCACCAGTTTTTAAAAAATAGAAAGTTTCAGGAAACAACAAAAAAATTCATATTGATCACTCCTAATGAAGAGCTCAACATTTTAATGTATATTATTTAGAAAGTGTCCATTGACAGATGAATGGAAAAAGATGTTTTTTATATACACACAAACACACACACACACATATACACCCAAAATGGAATACTACTCAGCCATAAAAAAGAAATTTCATTTTGAAAAGCAACACTAATATAGTATAAAATTTTAACTTTAGTAATATTCTAGTGTGATATTTGAGCTGGGTGTGTGATAGTTATTCAACTAATATTAGAGATAAGCACAAAAAGCAACTCAACTTGTTGTTCAGATTCACAAATTGTCCCTCTTCTTGTGGTTGGTAAGAACAGAAATTTCAGTTCTGGAATTCCGTGGCACATCTGGCGTATTCTGCCAAACTGCCTATCAGATTCAGAGTTACTCCTCTATATTTGCTAAAGAAATGAAGAGCATTAGAAACAGAGGACAGGATCGTTCCTCACCCTGCTGGTCAGGCAGGAACGTAGGCGGGAAGATGTGGGAATAAGGGAGAGCATGGGCAGGGTCAAGGTTAAGAAAGTAGGTGAAGCTTAAAGACGGCAGGCCGATGACTGTTAATACTGGAATGCTACCACAGTATGAGGCACGAGGAACCCACGGAACTGTAAACTGAATAACACGGTGATTGGCGTGAGGTTCTGGAACTTGGCTACTTACATCCCAGTCATGACTTCCTGACCCTACCACTTTCTAGCTGATTGATTTGGCAAGTTAGTAAGCTCTCGGTGCTGTGACTTCTCCATCTGTAAAATGGATGTAGTAGAGTACCAACCTCAGAAGGTAATGATAAGAAGTAAAAGGGAGATTATAGGTAAAGCACTTACTGTTGTGCTGTACGCGAACAATTATAAGTGTTCAATAATGATAATGATATAAATACTAGAAATAATAATTCTGGAGTTTTTCAATAAGAGGCTATTAGAGATTTGGCTATGTATTTGGGAGAAAATAAAGTTTAATCATTCTTTCACAACAGACTTAAAAATAAACTCCTGAGAGATGAGAAATTTTATAATCTTGGGATTAGGAAGACCGTTAAAAATAATATAAATGGCATAAACTGTCAAGAAAACATCTAACAGATCTGACTAAATGAAGACATAAACTTCTCATAAGCAAATATGCCATAAGCAAAGGTAAAAAACAAATAGTCCATGAGAAAATATCTGCCACCCAGAGAAGACAAAACATATGCAAATAAAAGGCCTTTAAAAAAAATCAATAAAAGATAAACTTGGGAAAAGGAAATGAATATACAATTCAAACAAAATTTAATAATCAAATATACAAAAGCTACTTGCCTCCTGAATATTTAAGACACAAACTAAAGTAATAAAAAAAAAAATGTTTACTGGGCTTCCCTGGTGGCACAGTGGTTGAGAGTCCGCCTGCCGATGCAGGGGACACGGGTTCGTGTCCCGGTCCGGGAAGATCCCGCATGCCGCGGAGCGGCTGGGCCCGTGAGCCATGGCCGCTGAGCCTGCGCGTCCGGAGCCTGTGCTCCGTAACGGGAGAGGCCACAACAGTGAGAGGCACGGGCACCGCAAAAAAAAAAAAAAAAAAGTTTACTTATTAAATTGCAAAATAATAAAAGACTGCTAGCGCCGAGTATTAGTAATGGTTTGGGGAAATGAGCAGTGAGTAAAAGCTAAGCCAATATTATTGCAAAGAAATTCTTGCTGAGTCTATCTATTTATAGTTTAAATGTATATATCCTATAATGTAGCAAGACAATGTAGACATCTAGTCCAAAGACAAACTACATATATACAAAAATATAAAGATAAGGTCACAAAGGATACTGCAATGCTCTGATAACAATCAAAGAATGTGGCCATAAATGCATCATCAACAGAGAAACTGTTTAAAAAAGTTATATTACAAATAGACTATAAAGTATAATGCACTTATTTAAAAGATTTGGATAGGTCTATAAATGTTTATTTGGAAGAATATTCATAAAATATTGTTTTATTTTTATAAAGTATGTCACAGAAAAAGTGAACATATATTTTTTGCAATCAGAAAAATATGACAATTATGAAAACACCCAACATCTGTGAAGGTATCTAGTCTTATAATAACTATAAGCAAGGATAAATTATTCTGTAAAGCTATCATATAGAAATTATGTCTTTTCATACTAGAATAATAAGAGTAGCAATTATAATAATGGTGGATAATAATGGTGACAGCTGGTATTTATTCAGCACAGTGTACAAGGTAGGTACTCTTATTACATTTATTTTTATTAGTCAGAAGTAACTTGCCAAGACCTCCCAGTGGCGCAGTGGTTAAGAATCCACCTGCCAATGCAAGGGACACAGATTCGAGCCCTGGTCCAGGAAGATCCCACATGCCACGTAGCAACTAAGCCCATGTGCCACAACTACTGAGCCTGTGCTCTAGAGCCCGCGAGCAACAACTACTGAGCCCGCGAGCCACAACTACTGAAGCCCACGTGCCTAGGCCCCGTGCTCCACAACAAGAGAAGCCACCGCAATGAGAAGCCCACGCCCCACAACGAAGAGCAGCCCCCGCTTGCCGCAAATAGAGAAAGCCCGCGCGCAGCAACGAAGACCCAACACAGCCAAAAAAATAAATTAATTAAAAAAAAATAACTTGCCAAATAACTGAGTCAAAAATAACTCAGAATCAGATAGCTAGAGCATGGAAACGTCAGGCTGCAAACACAAATACATACGCTATTTCCACAGCTCAAGAGCTGAACTAGCAGGTTGAAATAAATACTGAATGTTTTCATTGTACGTTACTAAATATATCTGTAATTATTTAATGCTTTATTTAACCATTGTGCCATGTTTTTCTCTCTTTGTAGGTTTAAATATCTTCCATGAACCAACATGAAAATTTAAGTGTAATATTAATAGCTTTAGGATATATAATTATGTGTATTTCACATTTTTATTTACATTGTTAACTTAAAAAATATTTGTGAGAAATGCCAGTCAATTAGGTTAACATTCCCTTTTAGAAACGTATTTTCAAGTGCATCTCTAATTATTATGCTTCTGAAAAACTCACCCAGTGTGATCTTATGAAATAGTAATATTTATTCCTACCCATGTTGTTCTAATAATCTTAAACTAGTACATTACTGTACTATTTCCCTAAAAAAATAAATTTTAAGTCAAACTTCGTACCCAGGACATAAAATTTTAAGATTTTTGACAATAAAATTAACAGTTTATGTTCTAATAGTTAATAGATTTTCTCAAAATGGTCTCAGTACATAAAACTTACAAATCTGAAGAAAAAGTAGAACGTGCTCACTGACAATCATAATTACATTTTAAAATAAATTATTGGTGAGAAAACAAATGCATCTTATAATTCTCTAATTTTATGTCTTTTTTTTAAAGTAATGGATGTATTTCTTATACACTCAGAAAAAAACAAATAACTAAAAATTTAAAAGTAACTTTAAAATAGAAACAGAACTGAAAACTCATCCTTGTAAGCCAATGTTAGTGTTACATAAGAACTTAGAAAACAAGCACATTATGTAATCCAATGTTACTTATACTGTCTGTAGCTTTTGTGAAAGCGAAGGTCTTCAAGTGAAAAAAGAAAAGCAATACTCAGGTCAAGCTGATTTGCTTGGTAGTGCAACAGAAACTAACACGGTATTGTGAAGCAATTACACTCCAATAAAGATCTATTAAAAAAAAAGCATATTACCCATATTGGAATTGGCTAAGAAACCAAACACTTCAACTATTGGAAAAGTCTCCCTACCGTTATAAAGTCAGGTCTTTGTTTTATTAGTTTTACGATTTAAAAATTAAAATTGTGTAACAATTCAAAGTTGTATCACGCATAAGAAGTTATCATCAGTTTTTGACTCAAATAATGAAAGGCTTCAATGAGGCATGAAATCTAAAACCAACAATCAGATTTGTTTGCCACAAACTTGCCAAGGCTAACCACACACGAAATGATGAAAGACTGAAAGACAGATGGGCTGCTGTTTCAATAAACAGCAGGCAAATAATAAAGACCCAGGGAGTCACCATAAAGGAATTTCAGGGGAGAGGGGCTTAGGAATTTCGGTAGTGTTTTTTCATCACATGATACAAAATATGAAACAACACAGAGTCACTCACACAGAGGGTATTTCCACACCTAGTCAGCTTTCAAAATAATATAATTCAATTTCTAGGTATACCAAATAACACTCGGAAAAAAATTTCATTTAACTGGTGAAATCTTAGCTAGTGATAATAAACACTAAAGGTTAAGTTTATATTAAAGCTACTTTAAAGGAAAGTCTTAAGCTAACAGCCTGAAATCATCTTTGAGTGCAATAACCAACTCTACTGAGCATAAAACCACAGTTGAGTCTTTTTACGGTGCATATAATCAAACGAATCTTTTCCTTGAAAAGCAATAAAAAACATTTTACTTTGCAGGCTCTCCTTATAATGGAAATACTTATATTTAGCATTTAGGAAAATGCAAGTATAATTTCCTGGGCACTATTTAAATGACACCCAAATGTGGATTGCCACCTCTAAACTGAAAATCTGGAATTTAAGTATGATAAACAGTGGAATAAAGTGCAGTTTTATATATCAAGCCCAAAATAACTGATTCTTTTGGTAAATCCACCACTTTGCAAAGCAACCCGTTCTTTCAGCATCTTCCTTTCCCCCCTTTATCTTCTTCCAGTCTACTTCACCATCTCCAGGATGTCCTATGCAATGCTGGTTGCTATGGTAACAATCTAGCTTGCTTCCAAGTTACTTTACTCAACATAAACCGAGGGCCAAGAAAATCTGGAGTCAGAGATAAGTTAAGGAAACAATAACAAATACACTTAGAAACAACATTAGATGTAACTCCTAGACTGGGCATGTATCAATTCAATTATAGAAATTTTGTTTTTACTGTCACTACTTCTGTGGTAAAACTTTGAAATTACAGTTGTGGTATGATAAAGGGGGAAAGCTTTGCAAATGTGTAGGGGTCAGAAAAAACTTGCACTCTATAAAGGGCATCTAAATTTGCATCTAAAGCTGCAAATTATGAAAAATTTAGCAAATAAATCTATGTGGTCAAACGACTACTAAGAATGTAAAACAAAATTATATATCTTTAAGGAACGTGACAGATTATTTACTGTGGCACTGTGTTTGGGTTTCTATCAACATATTGTTCAGAAATGGAGAATTTCTAAAAGAAAAATATCATTAAGAAGTCTTACGAAATAACTACTGGAACAAGGTAAATGAAAACAAAGAAGTAAACAAACATCATTTCACTCCAAGAAAGTGAAAGTGCCCAAGTGGGAAATCAGAAAGGGTTTGGGAAAGTTGATGTCAACAGCAATTACCGATTCAAAATGATTACGGAGATTATCTGGTATAGAGGGTGGGGTGAAGATAAGGCATGCAATTCTTGACAACTTTTTTGGGGGGACAGCACCAGTATAGTCACGTTCTAGCTCTTCTCCCTATGCATTTTGAAGCAAGGATTAAACTGATAACTTAATGAAATAGGTTAAATACATCCCTGCCCACGGGCAGAAGATGTAATAATTCTCAAGTCTTCCGACTTAGTGAATCATTTGATGTGTCACTTGCTTTGGACATTAATTTATTCTAACTGGAGGAAAAGAATTGGAAGCAGCACAAAAGCCTCTCTTCATAATTCTACATGAAACTCAAAGATAGGTTATAAACGCAAAAGCGCTAGAACTGATATAATTATCTCCATAACCTAGTTGAGGTGGTTTATCCCACAAATTAGGCCACTTTTTTTTGTTGTTCAGTATTTTAAGTTTTATGATGGTTTCCAAAACCAACCATGGCTTTTCTCTAGGCGATACTGTATCTGTTGGAGCCCTCGGGCCCTGCCCCTGCAAAATCAGAGAACTCGCCTTTATCTTTCTAAGATCCCTCCCAATTCTGTAAGCCTAAAGCATTTCTTTACATAACATACATACACACACAAACATCAAAGAAGAATCAAATAATTTTAAAACTTATTTCTTGGCTCATTAAGAATTTTAAATTTTTAAAAAAGATTTCGATTTATTTACTTTTAAATTTTATTTTACTGAAGTGTAGTTGACCTATAACGTTGCATTAATTTCTGCTGTACAGCAAAGTGATTCAGAGATATATATAAACTCTTTTTCATATTCTTTTCCATTATGGTTTATAATAGGATATTGAATGTAGTTCCCTGTGCTATACAGACATAAAAAACCTTTTAAAATTATTATGTAGACTACGAAAAGTCCTTGTTTCACCAATTGCTAATCTTACTCAAGCTTCACCTTCTAACTTATTATTGACTCACTGATGGCTGTTTCCCTCCTATGGTAAAATGTCTAATGTACACCAAGTACTTATGGGGAATAGACTATTTTCTAGAACTTCCACTCCCAACAGTTGAGTTGCACATTTGCCAAGTGTCAGTTTTGTTTGGTCCTAAATCTGTTTAGGCCATATTGCAACTATCACTGTAACTTACATATGCTAATAAAATATCTATAAACCAGTGATATGTGAGTAAACAATGGAACAGCTTCTTTAAAAACTAAGTTGAATAATTTTAAAGACTTCATAAACAGACTCATAAAGATGAGGCCCCGACAATGATTTCTGTTAAATTAAGTAGGAGTGATATAACTGTAAAGATTCAAGAAGAAAATGATAAAGTGCCTGAAAGATTTTCAACTCAGAACGCTTCCAAATGGCTGTCATTTCTACTGTAAAACCAACCAACAAACAAACAAAAACAAAGCAAAACAAAACCAACCCTGAAGCTCGTAGTCATATACCATGAAGCATGGGTGTGCTGCACGTAACATAACTTGGAACTCTAATCAATATAGTGAAAATATACCCAAAGAGAAACATTCTTGTCTCTTCATCACAAATGTGTGAAATCTACATATTCATATGTATCAAGTTAAAATATCAACATATTGCTAGAGCTACGGAAAATATGTTGTATTTTTATGATTCTCTGCTTTAAAAACTTTTAAAATTAACAGATCAACTACTGATTAAGAGGGCTCCATACTACTTTAAACCCAACACATTCTTTCACTTGAAATGAGACATAATATAATAGCTACATTAAAGCTATGCACTACCACTCCTGGAACAAGGGATAAGAAGTGAAGTTTGGTTTATGAACTAACACGTGATGTACAAATAGGCACAAGTGTATATTTTCATCATGTATGTAATTTGGGAGGTCGTATATGTGAGAAGTTGGAAGCGAAGGTATAACAAATTGGGATATAAGAGAGGAAGTTTTATTCATTCATCAATATCAAATTTTTATTTTATGAGGTAGGACGTGGGGCCTTTAAGAACACAGGATCTAGAGCCAGACTGCCGGTGTTCAAATTTCAGATCTGGTGAGAACTGGGGAAAGTCACTTATCTCCTTAGCTCCTGTTTTCTCATCTCTAAAAAGAGGGCAATAATAATGCCTCCTGTATAGTATTATTAATGATTCAATGGGATCAGGCACATAAAGACCTCAGTAGAGTGCTTGGCCTCCAGTACATGTTTGAAAAATATTATATAGCACCACCATCATTATTATTATTGCATTGAAAAAGATTATGTGCAAAAAGGGCTGTATATGTATGTGTGTGTTTGTCTACTACATACACTGGGTCAGTAGTTTCTTTATAAATGAAGACAGCATAGAGATATCATTTCTCTACTGACAAACCAACAAATGCAAAAACTTAGTTTCACTTTTTATTCTAGGTAAATATAGTCATAAAGATTGTATCCCCTACTCCTATATACTCAGAGTAGTTCTGAGATTAATTTTAGGCTCTTAGAAAGTAATTGCACAGAAGTCCTGGTTTCAGTTAATATGGTTGACTGCACTGGTAGGATTTATAACACACTACGTGAAAGGAATTCTAAAAGCAGACATCTTAGCTCCATTGTTGGAAGTCTTTTCTTTTTCTTTCTTTCTATTTAGTCATCTTGGGAGACACCCTGGGAGGCAAACACGACATGGGAAGAACATTCTCAGGGTGAAAAGGGAATTGGGATAAGGGAGGAATAAACAGTGTAAGGGATGACACATAAAAGGAGTCACTGGGACTTTTCTTACCCAGCTTTGGTCCTAATGCTGGGAAAAGATGCATGATAGGCTTTGGGAAGCTGTGTCATCCTATTTCTCTAAAGCAGTTTTCCACCCCTTGCCCTCCAAATCTTTCTCTCTGATACCAGGAAGCAGTCTCTTAGTCTAAATTCATTTAGAAGATGAGCTGGATTCAATAAATGATCTTTGGTGCATTACTGGGTCTGACCTCAGAGCCAGCAGAATTGCATATGTGTTTATACTTTCATAGGACCCATTTATAATTTTAGACTTGAAGTTGGTTGGGAAATTTTTAAAAAATGAAATCATGTGAAAATTTTGCAGTAACTCATTGTAGGCTGAACCTTGGCTAAATGTCATCCTAAGGAAGCAGATGTTTGCTTATTTTAATTTTCTGGCAGGGAATATGAGTTGACCTTTGGATTTTCTCCTTAAGATAATATGTATGTACAGTAGGAGGAAAACATACAGGGCCCTTCATCAAACTGCTTTCTAAAAACATCTCAGTTGGTCGGGACTCGTTTGAGATGTGAGACACAGCAAACTCCAGCAGTTACCAGAATTCTTAACCTCCTTCTCTTTTGATGGTCAGAGAACATTCCATGTCACCAAATAGGATGTAGTACATGGCCTTGTGTCCTTATATATTTCCCTACATTCTGTCTGCAAATAAGCCCCAAAGTGTTAAAATTGTCCCTCTGTTTATGTTTTCTAAGATCTTCCAGACACTAGCAAATTCACCCAACAACCTCAAAAATAACAACTATCACAGAATACTGTTTTATTATTTAGGAAATAAAACATACTTATGAAATCGCTTACTCAAGGAAGCACCCATATCTCTGAGAAGATAACCTTAGCTGCCTTTGACTTCCAGGCTGGTTCTCTCTGTTTCTTCTAATTATAAAAAGATGAGGTGGCTGGAAAAGCTAGGAGGAATTCAGGTAATACTGTTCCTGGGACTGCTCACGCAAATGAACTGGGAAGGCTTGGTTAAGTGTAAGTTGCTATGTAAATAAAAAGCATGATTATTTCTGTTAGTGGAAGAAACTGGATTCTCTGATTGAGCACAAGCTTGTAAATATTACAGAAAAAAATCAGAGTCTCTGAAATAAGTATGAACTCCTAAAGGTGATGAATTCTGATGGTCTTTTGTTTGTTGAATTTTAAGAATTGCTGTTAAACTTGAGCTTGAGGTTTCTGTTTGCTTAGCCTAGAAACAATTTCGGTGAACAACAGATGGCAGTATTCTGCCTTTAAAAAAGAACTCCAGTTGTCTGAACATCTTTTTGAATGAGTGCTCTTCCCTCATTAACAGACACAGTTTAGTTTCTTTTTTCATACAAAAAAAAGAAAACACAAAAACTAAAACCAAAACAAAACACAAAAACCTTACATAAGACTATTGGTAGAAAGTAATAAAAAAATCTTAAATTGTGTTATATCTCTCAGGATCATTGTTAAAGTGAAACTGGAACTACATCCTTAATAATTTTTGTCTCAACTACAAACATTTTGGCTCTGTTACCTTTCTCCATTTTTATAAGCTACCCAAGGCAAACATGACCCATTTTCGTACACAATTTGATATAAATTTTTCCACGTGTAATTCTCTACTATGATTAAAAGATTCCTAAAACTAAACCATCAAAATGCACATTTAACGCAAGGGTCTTGTGAGGCTTCACTGGCATTTTCTTTATCTCCACTGTGTCATCACCAGATTCTTTGCCACCTCGTGTGCAGTGGGCACTTACTCGATGCTGCCGATTTGCTTCCACTACTGTTGACCTGGGAGATCTTCCCCTGTACTCTTGCAGTAGCATCCACTCTGGTTGCCATATGAATGCCTGTTGAGGCACTCCTGTACTTCATCCACTGGAAGCACCAAAACCAAAAACAGCCAGCTGAAAAACCCTGGGAGCTGTAACTTCCGAGAAACCTGCCATCTCTGAGCAGTTCTCACATGTAGTCAAAGAACCTCTCTCACTGTATCTCCGACAGTTTTCCGGTCAGCTTTTTGGGCACTCAGGGACATGAGGAATGAGTTAAGTCATAAGTAGCATTTTCCAAACCTCTCAAGATAAGTAAATTTCCTCTCTCCAGTTCTATGTCTTAAAGAAATATAGCGACAAACAAATTATACTGTCCAAGGTATTTCCTTAAAACAAATAACTGAATTTTCTTGAAGCCATCCTAAAACATTTAACCTTCTGGTACAATGTCATGTTCTAATCTTAAAGTTAAATAAAATATCGAGAATTGTTAGACTGTAATACTGAAATCGTGAATAAAAATTATATTCAACAAACGGATTCTGGAATAACTACTATCCAGAAAATAATGAAACTGCTGAAGAGAAGTAATAGTACTGATCAAAAGAAGCAACTCTACATTTTTCTATAATCTGCCACATGTATGAAAAGAGTAAGTACAGGATCGAGGTATATGGATTAATATTTTCTGGAAAAGACAAAAAGCTTAAAAGGACTGGAGGGAGAAAGAGAATGGCCTTTTGGGGACCTGCAGTGAAGGTCAGAGTGCTTCGGGTTGAAAAGCACGTCGTCTGTGAACAGCATGCTGACTATCGTTAATAATACTGTATTGTATATTTGAAAGTTGCTAAGATAGTAGATCTTAAAAGTTTTCATCACAGGAAAATAAATTTGTTAACTACATATTGTGATGGATGTTAACTCCACTAGCTGTGGTGATCATTTAGCAACATACACAAATATCGAACGTTATACACCTGAAACTAATGTAATGTTATGTGTCGATTATATCTAAATTTATTTAAAAAAAGAAGAAAAGGGTGTGTCTGGAGAGATTTGAGGGAATATATCAAGACAGGAAGATGAGCCGAATTCAAGAGCTTTGATGAGCTACTAAAGGCCATGAGAAACCCTGCAGGGTGGTGATGTTATCGGTATGTATAAAGTAAGAAGTTACGCTGATTTTCAGGCTTTGGGCTTGGGCAGATGGGCAGCTAAGAATATTTCCCCAAGTTATTGGAGAAGAAAGAAGCTTTGGTGTGGATGTCGAGATACGCATCTTTGAGTAACGATGTGATGTTCACAGGACGATTCCAGTTGCACTTCAGGAGGGACACCTGAACTGGAAATACGCATTTGGGTATTGACGCCATAGACACGGCCATTTCCATAGCACTGCCGTGGGAGTGTATAAGGAGAAAGAGAAGTGGACCGAGGGCAGAGCCATAATCAATATCAACTTTTAAGGGCCGGGGGGAGAGAAACCCACAAAGAAAAATGAGAAGGAACAACTGAAAACTAAGAGTGTAGGGTCAAACGGGCCAAGGGAATGCTTTCGTCAAGAGGGGAGGAGTGGTCAGCGGAGACCGATGAATTTGAGAGATTAATAAATTTTGGAAAATATCCATTAGTTTAGTGTCTGGAAAGTCACTCATGACATTGGAGAGAACAGTCTCAGTGAAGTACTGAGGTTACGAGTCACACTGCAATCAACTGAGCAAGGAAAGGAAGATATGAAAATGAAGACAATGTAGGCAACTCTTCAGTGAAAACCAGCTGCACAATGGAAGACAGAGATCTGTCTGCATCTAGAGGGAAAACAGGTTCTAAAGAGCTGGTGAGCAAGTGAGCAGGCAAAAATGTCGAAGCGGGGAGGGTCCCACTAGTGTGAGGGGTTTAAAATGCAGTAAAGACAATGGGATGATAAATGGATCAAGGTGCAAGAGAAGAAAGCAAAGGATGGGGGGACTAACCTTTCACCATAGGGCATCTTTCTCATGGTGACAGTGAGAGAGAAGAATGTTGGTAGACTTGCAGGTGAGAAGTTGGAGTTCTTACCCTTTGGCTTTTATTTACTCTGTAAATTAGTCCTGAGTCCCTGGTTGAGAAAGTAAATCAGGCAATGTTGAGGTCAGAGGTGCAAAAGAGAACGAAGAATGTTTTGAAAGAGGAATGAGAAGGAGCTGGCTAGATTCTCTGGCGATCCTGATGGTCCAGCTGAGTTTGGAGACCATGGATTCCAATATGTTTTCTGTGTACTTTCCAGGGTTGCTTGGCATGAAGTTTTATATGAAAAGGCGATGAACTGAAAACAGGAAGGGTCTGCCAGATGGGAAAGAAAGGTTGGACAATCGGACTGGAGATCCTGGTGAGGTAGAAGAACAGGTGCAGGGGTAGGTGAGAGAGCAGAAAAGCTTGAAGAAGCATCGCATCGGAACGTGGGGTGGTGTGTTTGCATGAGAAAGATGGATGCAGGATTCCATGAGCGCGCTAGTCTCTCAGGCAGGGAAGGTTTCTGCTTTCTATTAGCAGAAAATAAGGTTGAAAAGGAAAGATGAGGCTAGATTTCAGATGCTGATGAATGAAAAGCAAAGTTTTCTACTTCTGTCAGTTGGCAACTGAGCGATGAAAGACGTCTGAGAAGGAAAATGATGTAATCCAAGAGTGCACAGGGCTTGAGGAGGGTGAAGTTGTGGCACAGAGGGAGGCAGATTTGACCGAGGCTGCCACAATAACCACCGTGCAGAAACTGGGACACTTGCAGCATGCATAACCAGGAAGGGAAGGGTAAGTAAGAGTAACATCAAGGAGAATCAGTTGCCCTTGTAATGTGATTGGATACTGGGACCTGAAAAATTGCAATCTATTTGTTCCTGTAATAGTTGTCTTTACTCTGTCCACAATATTCTCTCAGTTCCGTCTTCCAGAAATTTCTTCAAGTGCCCCTGCCCTCACAAAACAAAATGTGGATAGTTCACTTGTGAATGTATAAGTCCATATTGGGTCTGACCAATTATCTTTTAAAAAGTTTGCTTTTGGACTTATTATGGTAGTAACCCTTCACAACATTAAACAACCAAGGGGGTGAGTGGATACTCTTAAGACCCCAAATTATTTTAATACAGCATTAAACACTTCATAAATGTATTTTAAAAACTCAATACATTTCAGTTTCTACAACTAATCAAAGATACCATCAATTAAGTAATAAGGCTTACAAAGTTATAAATAGATCAAATGTTAAAACACTTGTAAATCAAGTTTTTTGGAGCTTAGAATGCATTTTTCTAGAGAAATAATACTATTGTATAGACTAATCCTAGGTTAGCTCACCAAAGTTTATACAACCACTTAATAATAGATATGACAGCATTTTTTCTTTGTTCATTGCAAATGCACTCTCTTTCAATTACATTGTGATATTTTTAGAGACAAAATACATTTTATCAATGGTGTGATTCTACAAACAAATGCTGGAGAGGGTGTGCAGAAAAGGAATCCTTCTTGCACTGTTGGTGGGAATATAAATTGATACAGCCACTATGGAGAACAGTATGGAGGTTCCTTAAAAAACTAGAAATAGAACTACCATATGACCCAGCAATCCCACTACTGGGCATATACCCAGAGAAAACCATAATTCAAAAAGACACATGCACCCCAATGTTCATTGCAGCACTATTTACAATAGCCAGGACATGGAAACAACCTAAACATCCATCAACAGAGGAATGGGTAATGAAGATGTTGTCCATATATACAATGGAATATTACTCAGCCATAAAAAGGAATGAAATTGGGTCATTCGTAGAGATATGGATGGACCTAGAGACCGTCATACAGAGTGAAGTAAATCACAAAGAGGAAAACAAGTATCGTATATTAATGCATACATGTGGAACCTGAAAAAATTGGTAATAGACGACTTATTTACAAAGCAGAAATAGAGACACAGACATAGAGAACAAACATATGGATACCAAGGGGGGAGGCGGAGGGTGGGATGAATTGGGAGATTGGGATTGACATATATACACTATTTTTTTTTTTTCACGGAAATGTACATTCTTATTCTTTTATTTTTTAAAATATCTTTATTGGAGTATAATTGCTTTACAATGGTGTGTTAGTTTCTGCTTTATAACAAAGTGAATCAGCTATACATATACATATATCCCCATATCTCCTCCCTCTTGCGTCTCCCCCTCACCCTCCCTATCCCACCCCTCTAGGTGGTCACAAAGCACCGAGCTGATCTCCCTGTGCTATGTGGCTGCTTCCCACTAGCTATCTATTTTACATTTAATAGTGTATATATGTCCATGCCACTCTCTCACTTCACCCAGCTTACCCTTTCCCCTCCCTGTGTCCTCAAGTCCATTCTCTACGTCTGTGTCTTCATTCCTGTCCTGCCCCTGGGTTCTTCAGAACCTTTTTTTCTTTTTTGGGGGGGGGGGGATTCCATATATATGTGTTAGCGTATGGTATTTGTTTCTCTCTTTCTGACTTACTTCATTCTGAATGACAGACTCAAAGTCCATCCACCTCACTACAAATAACTCAATTTCATTTCTTTTTATGGATATATATATTATTGATACTATGTGTAAGATAGATAACTAGTGAGAACCTACTGTTCTCACAGGGAACTCTACTCAATGCTCTGTGGTGACCTAAATGGGAAGGAAATCCAAAAAAGAGGGGATATATATATACAAATAGCTGATTCACTTTTCTGTACAGTAAAAACTAACAGAACATTGTAAAACAACTATACTCCAATACAATTTTTTTTTAAAAAAAGGAGTATGGAGGCACTGGGATACAGGCATTTCTGCCTCATTTATTCAACAAATATTAATTGAACATCTACTGGGTACCTGATACTGTCCACACCCTAGGGCTACGGAGATGAATAGGTCTGGGCTGCTGCCCTCAAGCAACTTCCCGTCTAGTGGAAGATGTTCAGGGGGCTGAAAGGGATCAGAGGATAAAAGAGGAAACTGGGGGAACCCCGTGGATGTATCACCACTGCCTCTGGTTATTAGGAGAGTGAAAGAAGTTGTTTCTCAACATGCAAATAGGTCTCAAAACATCCGACCATGTGGCTTTTTCCATACAGACTTTGAAAATGGCTGCCCTGAACTGAGTCGCCATTCTCATCCATATCTCCCCCACAAGTAGGATTAAAAAAAATAAAGCAATTCTCCAGAGAAGACAAGCATGAGAGGGAAGAGGAACTGGTTACAAAGATACTCATCACTCAAATACAGAAACCACTGATTTCTGGGCATTTCCCTCAAAATCTTCAGACCTTGGAACTCTCATAGCTCCAGTACCCAAGTCTCAAGTAGGAAACATGGATTTCAGGCCTCATCAGCTTCCCATCCCCCAGTAAACAGTAGGAAACCTGAAGCCCCCTTGCCTCTTAGAGGACTTGAGGGTCTCTTCCTGCTAACTGGTTTTAAGGGGTGGGGTGAGCTGATCGGTGAATAATTTGGCATATAGAGAAGATTTGTGTAAACTATTACAAGCTTATAATATCACTTCTTGATTTTCCAGAAGGCAACTCACAACTCTAAAAATTACATTATTAAGGGAGTGACTTTCAAAAAGTTTGAAACTAGTGCACAAAAGGTTAAGTAACTTGCCCAAAGTTACACAGGTAGTAAGTGGCAGAGGTGGAATTCCAAT
Source organism: Phocoena sinus (assembly GCF_008692025.1). Lineage (NCBI taxonomy): Eukaryota > Metazoa > Chordata > Mammalia > Artiodactyla > Phocoenidae > Phocoena > Phocoena sinus. The sequence goes on from NC_045772.1 coordinate 86,535,797, forward strand.
CCAGGAAGTCTGAACCTATACTATTAATCAAATCGCTAAGCTGCCCATCAGTATTTTGGGTAACTGTTCCTACGTACGGCTATCTACTTTTGACGATACGAAAGTATCTTTGTCAATTTGCAACACACTGCTAGCTGTGCAAATTCTTCCTTCAATTAATTACCAACTTAGGTTCTCGTTATCAAGGGGAACTTATTAACGTCATCAGCAAACTCCAAGAATTCCTGGTATACTCCCTTCCTACACATCTTTTTTGAAAATCAAATGAGACTCTTCCCAGAACTAAGTCTTAGGGAAGACTCCACTATTAATAATTTTCCACCAAGAAAAATGCCATTTATTCTTTTTCCCCGTTTCTCCCACTTAAGCCAGATCTCTTATAATATTTGCTTCTGGACGGAAAAACTAGTGGGCTTTTGTGGAGACTTCTCTCGCTAATAGAAAAGCATCTGTCTTCATTTTCCTTTCAGGTGGTAATGAAAATAAAATTTTGTAATGTATCTGTCTACAAGTCTGGGTTAATTACTTCAGTTTAAGAAACTGGTTTTAGTTATAATCTGATTATATTCAGAATGTTATGAGACATTCGGATAATAAATATGATTATCTTTGGGTCAGCAGATCCCAGTAGCTCACCAAGATATTTCACAGGCAGAGGTTGGGCAGGATTATAAAGATTTTCTATGAGAAGCGTTTCAAAACGATACCTTCTCCCTCACGTTTAGCAACAATGTGTTCCTGAGTCAAGGAGGAAATCAGGCAAGAAAATAAGGCATTTGGTCATAAGTTGAGTCACTCAGCATTTATGTCACAGATTTGTTTTCTTCCTTGTGGACATAATTGCGAGTTCAGTCAATGCTCCCATATGCCATGAGTATAGCAATAACAGCATACTTACGACGTACAAATGACTAACAATTTGTTGCGATTCAGGGCAGATTTTTTAAGACAGATCTATGCAAAGAAGACAGAATGACTGCAGGAATGATCTTTTAAGATTACAATCTTGTGAGACTAATAAAACTGCTGATTAAAAATGTGGGCTAACTTCTTTTTCTGGGATCAAGAGGAAGGATCCAGGAGAAGCTGCTAGTGAATTCCTCCTCTTTGGCTATCATTTCAGTTTCATTTAGTTTCACGTCATCTTAAAACAAGCAGATGAGAATGGAAGTATGGTACAAGAGCTCTAATTAGGATATCCCATAGAAACAAATAAGCAAAGTGTTATTAAAGCGAACACAGAACGGAAGCAATGAACACTTTCACATGCTGATTCTGATGGCAAACTGAAGACGAAAATTATTAATACAGAGTGAGGTCTAACTAAAAATAGCTTCAAACTGTCTTTCTTCTGGTTTCAATATTTCTAACGAAGAATTTTAACGTATTATAGTGTCTTTATCAACAGCCACACTCTAGAGAAGATTACAAGAGCTTCTCAGATGCCCATCAAGCAGGTCTTGTGACTGTTGAATCAATCAACAGACTTGCCAGCAACTCTAGGGACTCTTGTAGCACTTTGACATCAAGGAGGAGATGTCCAGAGACCTGAGAAATGCCTCAATTCTGAGCTCTCTTCCAACCACATGTGGTGGATGTTGCGACGACTCTCGACTCTCTGTACCATGGTGATTCCACCCCCGAAGGGCAGGAATTTGGTCAAGGATGGGTAGCCCTAAGTCGACGTGAGTCAATGAGACATGAGAGGAACTTTGCTTAGCGCTTCTGGGAAAGGAAATCCTGTCTCTCCAGAAGGAAGCATTGCTGCTGCCAGCAGCCATCTTTGGGTTGTAAGTGGAACCAGTTTGGGGATGGAGCCAATAGTATAACAGTAGCAAAGTGGAGAGAATTAGAAAACCTAGGTCCATCACACAACAGTATTAAGCCATGAATTCACTAATCCTGATCTGGCCTGCTTACTGCAAGAGACAATAATACTTCTTTATTACTACAGCTAGTCTGAATAAAGATTTCTTTTTTTTTTTTTTTTTTTTTTTTTTTTTTTTGCGGTACGCGGGCCTCTCACTGCTGTGGCCTCTTCCGTTGTGGAGCACAGGCTCCGGACGCACAGGCTCAGCGGCCATGGCTCACGGGCCCAGATGCTCCACAGCATGTGGGACCTTCCCAGACCGGGGCACGAACCCGTGTCCCCTGCATCGGCAGGCGGACCCTCAACGACTGCGCCACCATGGAAGCCCTGAATAAAGATTTCTTTTACCTATGGTTGGAAATAATTAACCCAGCATAAAATTTTACCACATGTATGTGTGACTACTAGATAAGTAGGTGGTAATGAAAATAAAATCTTACAATTCATCTGTCTACAAGTCAGAGTTAATCACTTTGGTTTAAGAAACTGGTTTTACTTATAATCTTATTATATTCAGAATGTTATGAGACAATAAAAAATATGATTATACTGGGTTCAGGAGAGCCTGGTAGCCCACTGAGAGCCGTGAGACTGAAGCAAGGGACACTTTCACTCTAGCCCAGGGCCTCCCTTCTTTTTTTTTTTTTTAACTTTTTATTTTATATTAGAGTATAGTTGATTAACAATGTTGTATTCGTTTCAGGTGTCCAGCAAAGTGATTCAGTTATACATAGTTAGGGAGTTTGGGATTGACATGTACACACTGCTATATTTAAAATGGATAACCAGGGCCTCACTTCTAACAACACCAGCACCCAGCACACTACCCACATCTGTGCCTTAACTGCAAATTGCCCATGTCATGGACCTTATGTGATTTATAATAATTGAAGCGCCATTCATAAAATCCTCCTGTGCAAACATACTCTATTACGCGTGTGTGTGGCTCTCAGAGGTTCTTGAAGAGAAGAATCCTTTCATATTTATTTTCTTCTCCCACAGCGACTTTAACCAGACTCAGCCAAAAGGTGCCTCATTAACTTAAACATAAGAAAACATAACATTTCTCCAATCCTTTACTGGGAATTTTAATTTAGCTTTAAATAAATTTCTAAATATAAGTAGGATTTCATCATTCTTGGTTTTTCTCCCTGTTGTTTCAGTGAAATATTCTTTTTTCTTTTTAATATCAGTTCCCTACCCCTGGGGACTTTTAATCTCATCCTCCTACCACGGACAACCCATTTCTTCTTTCAATTTGTGATTTTTTCATTTGATCTCTTTTTCCCTCTCCCTCCTTCCAACCTAAGAAATGCTTAGCATCTCCCCTGCTAATGAAATTTTTCTTCGACCCCATCTAAGGTGCTATTCATTCCTTTTCAATTCGAATCTATTAAACCCCTGGAAAGAGAGCTCTCTTCTCTCTCAATACCCTGTGTAAAGGTATTGAGTCTTCCACTCGTGGCAATCAGATTTCTGTCTCTTCCTGATAAAATAACCTTCTCTGTCCAATACAGACAATATCTTAATTACAATATCTCATGACAATATTCCTGGCCTTGTCTTCCTTTGCCTGGCACTGCGTTCTCTTTCTCCCACCTTGGCTCTGCCGTGGCCTGGCTTTCTACAGGCCCTCTGACAAGGGATTCTCAGCCTGCTTTGCTGGTTCTTCTTCCCTCCCTAATGGTTGCTCCTTTTTATTGTTTTCTTCTCATGCTAATCTAAGCCCTTCCCTTCCAGCTCTCACCCTATGTTATAATGAATACCCACCAACCTGGACCTCCAACACCGACCATTTTTCTGGACCTCAGGCCTGGGTTCCTATCTAGACAGGCCCACTCAAATGTCCTCCTGATTATTTCAGACTCGACTTTTCCAAATAGAAGACTTCCTCTCTTTCTTCCAAAACTCTTCTTTTCCTTCATTTCCTATCTTGGCTATCAACAAAAGCACTCACCAAAACTGGACGCCTTGACTTTTTTTTTTAACCGATTTTTTTCTCTCTCATCCCCAGCATCAAACTGGTCACTGCACCTGGCAATGTCTACTAAAGAGTGTCTGTCGACTACTTTTTTCTTTAAACTCCCTTCATCCTTGCGTTAAGTCATTTCTCATTACTTACATGAGGGTGGCTGCAGTTTTTTTCTTCCACTTTTTTCCTGCCACAAACTCATTTTTTTCCCAATACAGAGACATGAATACGTTGCTCTCTTATTTTCTGTGATGGTTTTCCAAAGTTATAGAACAGGATTCAACCCCTTGGTATGGCTTTAAGTGTCTTCAAATTCAACCTTTAACCCCCTTTTCACAGTTACATTTCCATATACCCGACTAATGTCTTTCCTCCCCAATAATCCTGAGTTATCTCAAATATGCTACTGCCACCCCATGCCTTTGCTATGGTGTTACTTCTGCTGGGAACTCCATGTCTCCAGTACATCGATATTAATGATCAAGATCCAAACTTTAAAACACGAAAACATTTTACCTTCATTCTCAAACTGACGTCACGTTAATCACTTCCACCTCAAACCCTTCGTAGTACTTTGTTCCAACGTCTATTTTCATCAACTGCTATTGCTAATTGTTTGCGACCAAATTCCTTGCCAGATTGTGAATTTGAGGGCAAGAATGATTTCTTTATTCATTTTTTATATAATCTTCGTACTCAGCAGACTATAAGAGCTGAAAAAAACCGAATTATTAAATGAGTGAGTTCTGCCTTCTAACACAATATGCTGTTCTTACAAATGGTTCTCAATAGACGGCTAGTGGGAAGCAGCCGCACAGCACAGGGAGATCGGCTCGGTGCTCTGTGACCGCCTGGAGGGGTGGGATAGGGAGGGTGGGAGGGAGGGAGACGCAAGACAGGAGAGATAGGGGAACATATGTATATGTACAACTGATTCACTCTGTTATAAAGCAGAAACTAACACACCATTGTAAAGCAATTATACTCCAATAAAGATGTAAAAAAAAAAAAAGTTTGGAGACTGGATCACGCAAATCATTCTGAAGAGTGTGCTGTCACCTGGTCCTTAGACTCAAACAAGACCCCCTTCAAGTCCTCACCACCTCCTACTGAATGTCCTGTTACTCGAGGCTACTGCCTGCCTGCGATAAACGCACCCGATTGACAGGCAAACACAGACTCCTATGAGCAATGAACAAAAAGGGAGTGCTGAAGAAAAGAGAAGCAGCCTGGACTAATTTCCTTCCGATGTTCTCCCTGATTTCCATTAGTCCTTGACTACGTGGCTCACTGCTTATTTTCAGGGCTCCTTTTATGATTAGTACTGAAGCATAGATACACTCTTGATACTAAATGGCTTGCTTTGTAGTAAGGCCACATTTACATCATGGGAAAATACTAAGATAGAAGGAAAAAAATAAGACTGAACAGGTTTTGACTCATTACTAAAATAATAGTTTGATACAGTATACGATTGCATACAATACTTAAATTCCTTTTATTTAGTGCAGGCTGATCATTTATACCTTTAAGGAAAGGTAATTCTGGAGGTCTAGAGTCAATCCTTCTGCTTCCTTAAAAAAAAATTATCATCTTTTCAGCTTTCCACTATAGTCAGCACATAAGCATGCCAGATGCTCTTTGAAGACAATATTGTTTCTTCCTTCAGATTTGGGGAAAAAATTTTTTTAAATTTTAAAAAAGCCTCTTCAGTCTTTGAGTAGATAAGATTCACCACCTTTCTACAATATAACCCAGCTAAGATTGTGAATAATTGCCTTTGTTTTTGGGAGATATGTCGGTATCCATGCTGGGACGTTAGGCATAAACTGAAGATGCTATGTTGAGAATTATGTTTGTCGTGAAGCATTTATTGTAGTAAATCTTTTTGTAAATATTAGTAATGATAAGGAATATTACAAGGGAGCAGCTGGAAAGGAAGAGCTTGTTTCAGTGCAACTCAAATGCTCCTAACTGGCTAGCCTGAGTTTTCAAAAGAAGCTGGCAGATAAAGCCCTGACACTGACAAGGACACAGTAAGCTAAGGGCAAGATGACCGTAACCATTAAGATCATTTGTGTCTCTTTCCTCTGAAATTACACTACCCAGCTGCAATCTTCTGATACCAGGGTCCTCTCCTCAGCCTATAAATCTACCCAGGTTCCATCTTTTAGACACACTCCAGTCTCTCCTTTGTGAGGACATCTCCCATTCTTCTTTAATCCCATATTCTTCCCCCAGTCTCCACTCCCCTGTCAACTACCACCCAATCTTTCTACCAATTTTTTTGAAAGAACAAGTAGTACCCGGTGTCTTTATTTTCTCGTCTTCTGTTCATATGCCAATCCACTGAGCCAGGCTTCTAGAACAAAGACTATAATCGCTCTTGCTATTACAGTGGATTTTAATTGCCAAATTCAAAGGACACTTTTCAGTCTCCGCATTACTGGACTTCCTCATAGACGTTTTTGGGGTTGGTGATGCTCGTTTTCTGAAAATCTCTCTTCCTTCAGCTCCCATGCCATCATGACCTTCTAGCTCTTTTCCTGTCTTCTGAACAGTCTTCTTCTGTCTCTTGAATTTCTCCCTCACTTCCCATCCCTCTCAACATTTTAAATGCCAAGTCCCCACATTTCACCTCGCAGCCCATCTCTCTTCTAGCGCTCTAGACTCTCTCTAAATGTGTTCATGCACTTTCGTGACAGCCATACCACCTCTTCTAGATAATAACTCCTAAACCATCTCCGGCCCCCAACCTCTGCCCAGAGCCTTATTCTGCTAACGGACTGCTTGGCGACGTGCACTGTGGATCCTCAAACCTCGCTTTACCTGACTCTCCCAATCTGCTTATCTGACTGGAGAATCTCAGTCAGTGCCGGCAACATCCACCGAATCATTCACACAAGGAACCTTATCTCCTTCCTCACTTCCTTCATTTCGTTCATCGGAGTCCTGTCATTTTAACCTCCTATATAGCTTCCCACTCTTTTTTTCACAACTACTACTCGAAGAGTACTTAGTTACTTATGTTTTCCACATGCTAAGCTTTAATCATACATATCTTGACAAATGTAGTTACTTCTGCTATTTCCCTGCCCTACACTCCTCACCACCACCTTCATTTAGTTTATCCCTACAACTCCATTACTGTTTAATTCTTCCAAAAACACTTTTTCTGATTCCCCACTCTGCCCCTAGCTGGGGTAAGGTATACATCACCTGTACTCCTATAACACCCTAATTATATATCAATTGTTGCATTTAAGTTGAAATGATTTGTTCGCATATCTTTCTTCACTACTAAACTGTGTATTTTATTTAACTCTTTTTCGCCAGTGCTTATCACATTGCATGGTACCCACTAGGTGCATAAAAACATTTACTGAATTAATGAACAGTTATTTATTCACTGATGTGTTTGCCCACGTAGACTCTCCTACCCTGAAAACAAAATGCTGAATATCCAATGTGAGCGTTATAATCTGTTTGGCTGTGATATTTCTCAAGAAAAATGATTACGCTAACACTGTGGTTTATTCATCGGCCTCTCATGTTAAAATGCTTAAGTTCTTTGAAACCTGAACTCTCTGCGTGAAGTCAGTATGTAGTTTTTGAGTCGGAGGGGGGAGAAACTAACACCTCTACCAGCCCCTCAGCTAGACTCATGGGCCTCAGCCCAGAACAGCCTGACATTCTGGCTCCCCGACGATCTCTAACGAGGCACACATCTTGGCCAGTGGCTGTAGGCGTGGGAAGGTTATGTCTGCGTGTCAGGATGAAGACGCTCCTGTGGTTTCTCCCTTGTAAAATGTAATTGTGTTTTGGATCTCGGCATGAGCACTGAGACACCAGGCCCTGAAAAGTTATACACTAACTGCTTCTCGTTGAAAAATGGTGTTGGTGTCATTAAAGTAAAATTGGATGGTGGTTTGACCGTAAGGTAGCTTGACGATTGATTATTCAGTTCTTTGTCCTGACACTGCATTAAAAATTGAGTGAAACTGATATATCGTTTTTTTACTGTCTTTAAGCTGTAGCACTGCCCAATGTATGTAATATATTACTGAGCAATCAAAAATTAATTTCACGATTAAGGGAGATAAATTAACGGAACATTACTCTTTGATAGAGGAGACATAAATGAATCATGGCCTTGCTGTTTCAGGACTTTGGGGGGACAAGTGTAATATGGCCAAAATGACTATCACCTAGAGTTATATTCAGGAATATACTGTTTTAATTCTGGCAATGTTTGGGCAAACCTTAACGTGTTAGATAAGGGATGATGAATAATGACCATTGTTTTATCAACAATGGCAATACTTATGCCTGGTACAAGTGCTCTGTACTTTCAGAGTGGATAGGGAGCTAGGACATGCAAAGTAGGACACTGCTATTAACACTATAGCTTTTCATAAGGTTGATTCTTGGGGAAACGTGAACCTGACGTATAACAGACCTAACATGATTTGCATAATCCTGAGATTTAGGCCCAAGTATACCCCGTGTGAAATATGTGTTTTGTGAATATGTTTCTAATCTAAACTCTATCTGAAAAACACCTCGGTGCTGCCTAGGGTGGAAGTCGGTGACTTATATTTCCACCCCTCCCTTTTTAATTCCCAACAGCCTTCCCATTTGGATTGTGTATCTTGACACCTCCTTTTTTTCCTAAGAGTTATTCTTTGATGTTGGTTTCATATTCTTTGTTTCTAACCTCATGTCACCTCACAGAGCTGGGTCTGCTCATGGATACATACAAGATATTCATCACATGCTTCTCCAGTGTGCCCCTACCTCCTACAGGTGGGAGGGAAAGGGGATCAGAGCAAGCTGAAAGGGGCTGCTTAAACTTCCATAATCTTCACCATCACCTCCCAAATCTTCCTAAACCCTGAACCAGAAACTGAAATTAAAATGAGATGAACACATTCCCCAGCAACTCTGCTCGTACTGTTTATATTTGGAAACTATTCCATGGCCGAGCCTGTACATGCGTTTGGAGCAGGGAATGGGAAGAGCAACTGTATTTGTTTCATTTGCAACATAACAGGGCACATGGAAAACTGCTTTAGGCTTGTCCCCCACTTGACCCAGTGGTCTTAACATCCATGCCCCCTGTTGCCACTGATAAGATGTCAGGAGATATTTCACTAAACTAAGATGATCAGTCCCATTGTAAGTACCCTATTATCACTGCCAGTGTGGGTGTAAGACTGAGACTAGGTAACATGTATAGCTAATTTTTAAGCCTTTCTAGTTTCCAGCCTCCAATTCCCTTGGTATACTAGATGCTTCTCTTTTCAACCCAACACAAAACTACCACCATCAAAACTTCTACTTCTGAAATGTATCATATCTTGACTTCAGGTAAGCGTTAGGAAGAAAGTGACCTGGGTAACACAGCTCAGAACAATCTTAAAATACCACGTCACGTACCATGAGTAATATGAGTGACAGCCACAATCACGAAAACTTCCGCTGGTATAAGAACTTTATCCTTTTTTTCATTCTTAAATTGGCTGTAGAAATCAATTCATCCAATTAACTGTTATAGAAATAGGTACATTATAAAAAAAATATACTTGCTAACCCAGTGAATGAAACGTTTGAGCAATGCCAGACCTTAAAACAAAGTAAAACCTGACAACTTCTGGCAGTGGGAAGGGCTGATGATGAAGAGGACAGGTCAGCCTGGCCCAAAAGAGTGGCCCTGGGTCAGTTTCTGAGAGCAGATCCTGGCATTTCAAACCTCCTTTCTTTCTTCTATATATGGACCCACAGGTTTTCTACAAATTCCTTTTTGTCTGTCCCTCCAAATGGTGTGGGGATAACAAGGCAGCCTGGGGCAAGATGGCGAGGACCAAGCTGTTTGTACATATACATAGGGCTGTTGTACGTTAGGTATTTCTCAGTCCTGGGATCAATTCACAGAAGCTTGGCTTTTGTTCTAGAGCCCATTGCTGCCATTTTAGACCCTTCAGGTGCTACTGAGTGTGTTTCTGAGGCTGTCAGGATCCACAGAAGACCTTCTGCAGAGAAGAGTTTTTTGAATGATCACATTATAGTCCTAATTGAAGCTGAGTAGTTCATGGGTCCTCTGAAGCTGACAGTGAAACATGCCATTCTCCGAGCATGTGTCCCTTATCAGAGCCACTTAAGGTAACAACATCCTACAAAAGGCCCCCTGGGGGTCTCTGAAGGTACAGAGACCTCATTACTCTTACAGTTAGGAAAAGCTTTAGACCACTTCTGGGAATGCAAATGAATGAAACCCCATGTGACAGCTCTAATAAAAGGCTCCTGTCTTTTTGCAAAACATTCAGACGCCATCTGGCAACTTCGTTGACGTCAGCAGGCACAGAAAAACAACTGCCCCACTGCCTTCTTCATTATTGCCTCCCACCCCCAACCTTCCTCTCCCCTCCTCCCTGGCAAAAAGCTCCAACTTGGAATTACGGAGACAGACAGGAGCAGAGTAGCCTTTTAAACAGATTTTCTCTAGTTTTGGTCAACTCCATTTTCAGAAACAGCTTCAGCATCACAGGAGCGGTGGTATTTAGCTCCCAGCTCTCCAAATGCCAGTTAGAGGGTGTATAGATCCTTACATTAAAAGGAAATTTTAAAGCCTTTTCTATTTGTGTTTTTGGACTCGAAGGACCTTTATTCCGAGACTAGAGGTGTTAAAGAAAACTATTCATCTGACTTCTGATTCAACACAGGTTCTCTTTGATCATTATAAATAAACATCAAGTGTTACACCGAGAACAAGTTTGCAGCCGTAGGGTGCAGACACTTGCTTGAGAACTCACACATCATACATACATCTTTCAACAGTTCACTAGAAGCTTAGATGGACAGATTTTTTTTTTAATGTTTAAATCATATGATATAGTTATCAAGCTATTTTGTCTTAGACACGCTCCATGAAAAATAGACTTTTCTAAATTGTTGAAGAAAAAGAAAATAGGTCAATGGAATGTTTGTATCCCCTGTCAAAGAAACATAGAATTATAGAAGGAACTCCATCGAACACGTATCCTTTCCGGAAGTCCTAATTAGAAAGGAAACCCCACCCTAGCATTTGCACACAGTATTGAAGGACATAGAAATTTTAAGTTACTATTGCCTGTTATGGCTTTTTTTTCTTAATTTACAAGGGAGAAGTTGAATACTCACAATACCTAGTCTGTTCCTGGAAATGAGCAGGCACTATTAACAGTAAAGAGTAAAATGGCCTCATTAAAGGAGCCAATTAATCAGCCCCCTTTCCGCCTCCAAACTGTTTTACTTCTCAAGGTAAGCGAATACGCGTTTGAATGAGATCCTATCATTTTATCCACATCGCTGGTACCTATTACTTACACGTGGTCAGACCATTATCAGATGAAAAAGATTTTTGAAAAACAATTTTACATAGTAAATTAAGGATACGTCTATTAGGTAAGATGAACCACTCTTGGTATCGCTTAGATACATTGCTATAGACCTAATTTTTTGTCTTTCCTAAAAGTTTTGCTTTTTCACTTTAAGAAAAGTCTTAAGCATTCTAATATTGAAAAGTTATAATTTTTCATAAAAATCCATTCATCACATAAGGTAGGCAAGTGATGATAAAGTACAGACATGACCACGTTGCTTCTAGGTTACGGTCTGGTGCGATCGCTCCCTCTTATCCATTAAACTCTTTATTCTGCTGCAGTTCACTTGAGGAATATGACACAGTCCCATTAGCAGAAAGAGCAGAGTTAGTAAGGGACATCTGGGCTTTGGGGTTCAGTGGGAAGAAATAACGGGAGGGCTTTATAATTTGAAAATTTGTTCCCACTAACTTTAAAGAGGAGAGTGGCCCCCGCAAACCAAGGCCTTGTAGGACTACCTCTCCTCTCCCCACCATGTTCACCTCGACTCCTGCCATTCTTTTTCTTTGTATGAAATTTTTGTGGTTTCTTTCCCTCAAAAGGCTGTGGCTTGCCTTCTCCTCCTCCTTTAAGACTTTGCTCAGCAATTCCTCTCCTCCAGGAGGCTTTTGCTGACCCACGTCTCCTCTGCTTTGCAAACACCCTGTGCACATACCCTCATTTCAATTCCTCCACGTGCATGTCCATTTCCTCATAAAACTGTGAACTCCATCAGGGTAGGGAGGGAATTCTTCATCTTTGTATCCTCAGTGCCTAGCGTGGGCATGGTATTAAGTGTTCACCAGACAATGATGGAAGGAATAAAAGAAAGAAGAAACCGTCAGATAAGCAAAGAAATAGGAAGAAAAGGTGTCAACCCAAGTGAAAACTGAAATGCCATTACTAAAGAAAGCAGAAGAAAAAAAAAATTCAAGAGATAATTTATTATGGCTGAAGGAAAACAGCTAGGACGTATTGAATATTGATTACTTGCCTAGCAGCAAGCTAAGCATTTTCACACGTGACCCCATTTAACAGTCAAGGAAAACCTGAGACATGGGAACTGTTATTACCATCTACATATGAGGAATCAGACTCAGAGAGATTTTGTGAATTACTAAAAGCCCCTCATCTGGCAAACGGAGGTGGCAGAATGGAACACAGGTACGTGGACACTGTAACTTTCCAAGATATTTAATATCTCACGCTGTTTTGCTTAAGGCAGAAGGGAGAATGGGAAAAGAAAGGAAGGAAATGAAGAAACCTATTGTTAAAGTTGAGGTGAATCTTGAACAGTCTAAGAATAAATCCATTAGGCCATAAGCTAAAAACTCAACAAGGTACATTTGGAAAATACCAACTCGAGGTTAAGCCTGAACTGCATTTCAGTTCCAAGACTTCACCTGGATTTCTAACAGCTCCCTCGAACAAAAGGTCATCAGTAGCTGCTGATTTAGAGGCAACATCTTCACTGAACATATAAACTAAGCGAGTTTTTCAAAAACACCTGTCACTTGGTAACTCCTGTTTTTATGAGCTGTGTGTATCAGTTTAAGGATGGAAAATAAGAAATCCAGAAGGCCCTGGAAGAATCAGGCAACGGAAAATGTCAATTTAGCAAATGGGGAAAGAATGAGATCAAGGAACTGTTAGGAGACTTGTACTTTCAAGCTTTTAATAATGGGCAGAAAGGTCTAACGCACTTTCTAGAAAGTATTAAATAAAACATAGAAGCAAAGAATGCTCTGAGTGCCTTACCTAACCATAACTGCTTTTTAGGGAATACTGTTTTTCTTATAACAGGAAAATCAAGAGAATAGACTCTAAAACTGTCCAGAAAGCAGTTTTTAGAGGAAGGAAAGCAAGGACGCAAAAGATGAAAATCACCAGAAAAAGAAGATATTCAGAATTTTAGTGCCAGAACAGGTCTTATCTTGTCTAAGAACTAGTTTGAGTTTGAGTCAATGTAAAACAGCGCATATTCATAGTCATGTTTTGGGGAGTTATTCCTAGGGCTGTAATGTAATAAAGGACAACAGAATTTATACAGCAGTCTAGTAGTCAGTCTAAAGAAAAGGATATTTCAATCCAGTGTCTGGCATTCTACGTCAAATTAGGAAGACCGGATGCTACCAAGGGACAATCAATATGTGTAAAGTCTGTTAATGTGCAGAAGGGGGTTCTGATTTGGGGGAATAATGCTGCTAAACCTTACATAGATGGAAACATTCTAGAGATATAAGAAACTTAAGAATAGCACGTTCACATTGAAATAATCTTATGTTCTACTCCCTCCGAGGGATTCTGAGTTGTGTCATGCATTACTTGGTGAAATTTCCTGGGCAACTGACCAGAAGTCTAAAATACCCTCACAAAACTATCACGCAGTTTTGAGCTGATAACATTTTATCCCACTCGTAGTCTCTAATGAGTGAGTATTTCAGAGTTTGATTTCTAGGCTACCTCCCAAAAATGAATTTCTGGAACTGCAAAATGGAGGGTGATACTTTTGACAAAACTGTCCATCTGTGTGGCCGTGCTAGACAAGAGTGACCAGTCTTTCTCTGGATTCTCTTCTTCATGCTACTTGAGAGCATCAAGGACTCCACGTCTTCACAAAGTAGTCCCTTGTCATACTGGAAGGCTGTGGTCCTTAGAGGACTTTTCTGAAGCTGAGCTGAGACCAACCTTCAGTTCTCGTTTTGTCCTCATCAGTCAAACCTCTCTTGTACTTCACAGTTTTTCGCAGAAATTAAGCTGCTCTCCGGTTCTATATTATACTAGAATTAATACATATCTCACACCATTTGTGTTTTTTCCTACTCTTTGCAGACTATAGAAATGAAAGCTGTTTTTGTAGGAACATTAGCAGCTTCTTAAAATAATTTCCACTCGTCAATTTAAAAAGGCAAACAGAAATAATGGTAGGAAACTGAATAAAAATTAGCACTTATTGAGGAATTATCTTAGGCCAGGGACTAGTCTAAGTACTTTATATACATTATGCCATTTAGTCCTCATATCACTCTGGCAAATAAGGTACTAACATTCTACATATTTTACAGATGAGCTCATAGTTTAAATAACTTGCCCAAGGTCACATATGTAGTAAGTGATGCGGTCATGATGTGATCCCAGGTGGTCTCTGACTCTACCATCTCCACTCTGTTAATCATTATCCTCTATACTGTCTCCTTACTGAAATCCAACTTAGAGAGATTCTTATCAATCCTCTCATTCCAAATGAAATCACCCGTAGGAATTAAAGTAGGGCAAATAAAGCAACTCCTTGACGATAGTCTAGAAATCACTGGAAAAATTATATACCTATACTTCATGACCTCCTAATTTACAACCATTTATTGAAACCACAGAAAACATGGGTTATTAATATATATATAGTTTCTATAATCACGAATTTACACCCTGAATGAAGCAAGGTAGGGGTAAGGGGAGTATTTCAGAATCTTGAGCTCTTTTGGGAGGTGCCGTAGGAAGGGGGGCGGTAATCTCAGCCTTCTGGCAGGGCTTGACTCAGTAGAATATGGATATGTTACAAGCAAAAACCAGTTTTCGGACAATGAGGGGGGGAGGGAAAAAGGGAAGGATCAAGGAATAAGTCTGCAATTTTAAAACTTTTCTGCAGAGTTCAAGAGTTCCTTAGGGGGTAGTTTCTCAAGAATAGTTTAGTTTTAGCGATTACTAAAATTATCTTTGTTCCCATCAGCATATTAAGACTGTGGGAGAATATTATTTTAAAATGTAATTCCTTTTATTCTTTTACCTCCATGTTCCACCATGAGCTTCACTTTGTCACAGTGCACTTGTTTTCAAGTGCAATCAAGGATCACAGCAGAATAAATATTTCCACTTAGAGACAGACGAGAGCAAACACAAAAATGAAAAAAGCTACAGTCCCCCAAATATTGCTATAAATGTCAATATGTACATCTGCAATGACTATTGTTTCAAGTTCTAGTTTGTACCCTGGAACAATGGTGACAAACCATTCTCAGTTAAATAATTTACTATGTAAGTGTACATATTTGTATCGCTATAATTTTATTACTTCAGTATTCTGGAATATTTAAAAATATAATTTAACAACAATAATAATAATATCCCAGAATGTGGGGCTTCCCTGGTGGCGCAGTGGTTGAGAATCCACCTGCCGATGCAGGGGACATGGGTTCGTGCCCCGGTCCAGGAAGATCCCACATGCCGCGGAGCGGCTGGGCCCATGAGCCATGGCCGCTGGGCCTGCGCGTCCGGAGTCTGTGTTCCTCAACGGGAGAGGCCACAACAGTGAGAGGCCCGCGTACCACAAAAAAAAAAAAAAAAAATATATATATATATATATATATATATATCCCAGAATGTGCTATTTACAAAATGACTCTAATTCTTTCCATGAAAATAATTTTCTTATATATCCATTTTTTTTTCATATCCATTTTGAAAGCAACAGATCATAGAAGGATAGTTCCATTACATCTTAATTTGGAGGGCAAAGTCTTTTTATAAAAATGTGTCTTCAGACGTCTCCGACTCAGAGAATAGAGACTCGGTAAGAGGATGAAAAATTTTTAAATTCCCCAAACTAAATAATCCAAATACACACCTGTAGAATGCAGAATTAAATCTCTGAAAGGAGCTTCTCTTCTTCATCCTATTAGTCAATGAAGCTGTGCTCAATTTTAAAACTCTGGTGTTTCACAATTTCTCTATGGATTTTACATTTAGAAACACGCATGTACAAATGTATATACTACATGCTCAATTCCAAAGGAAGAAAAAATCGCAAGCTCTGTTATGCTCTCTATTTGCAATGTCTATAGATGTGTGTATTTAACTGATTTAGCAACAAATTCTAACATGAAGGAAAAGGCGTTGAGGTGGTAGGAGACACATTTGGCTCCAAGCTATGAAGCGTGTTGTCCTGAGTTACTTGTAACTGTATCGATATTAAAGAGTCACTTGTTGCTTGATAATCCTTCAGCAAAACAAAACAAAAACTAGAATGTTACCTCAAAATAATAAGAGTCTGAAAATACTGGGCAGTAATAAGCATTCCATTTGCTATGAAATTTTTACCTGCTCTTCGCAGTTAAATTTGTTTGTCATGGTGATAAACTATTTCTAATTTGCCTTTATTCTGCTGGTGATGAAGTCCAATATTCGGAGCGCCTTTCATAATTTTAAAAGGAAATTTTAAAAGAACAGTCTTCTGCTCTTTTTTCCCAAGCCCAAATTAGTTCATTGTAAGGAAGGTTGTTTGAAAATCTCTGTAATAAACAAACCCAGAGGCTGTAATTTTCTTGACATTGGAACCCTCCATTTGCTTCTGAAAGCTGTAGGAGGGCATGTCATTCTTCTTTCCATTTATTAGTCATAATTCACCACTATCTTTTATGTGCTACTGTAGTTTTGAAAATGGCCAAAGCAGATTCAGGAGGTTAATTTATACCATTAGCTGTCACTTTTAGGAAATGCTTTCACATTGGCATGTTTGTCAGGGAAGCCACGTGTATTGAGTGTGTGGAGAATGGTGGAGGAACATTACTTTAATGCCAGGCTGTGCGTTTATTCCTCTGACTTAGCACACACTATTGCTCTTGCTGTCACAAAAAATAAATAGCAAAATATAATTTGCAGTCATTTTTCCAGCTCCACGATCAACAGAAATAGAAACAGAAAAGAATCAGAAAGCCTTTGCCTGTCAAAATGCACACTAGTTCCTTGATTGCTATGATCATAGAGTTAAAATGACTAAATCCTTTTGGACCTTAGAATATTTTGAATGTTACCAGGGTGGTGACGGAGTTGAATTTTCAAACGACCCTTTCTTCTCTCTCACCCCCATCATCTTTTATTCATCCTTCAACGTCATCAGCTTCTATGAAATTAGCCCTGAAGACTTCAGCCTAGACTGAGTTTTCTCTTCAACTTCCACCCACTATAGTCAACATTAGACTATCAAAATATTATATTCTGTTTTCCTGGGCTTCCCTGGTGGCGCAGTGGTTGAGAGTCCGCCTGCCGATGCAGGGGACACGGGTTCGTGCCCCGGTCCGGGAGGATCCCACATGCCGCGGAGCGGCTGGGCCCGTGAGCCATGGCCGCTGAGCCTGCGCTCTGCAACGGGAGAGGCCACAACAGTGAGAGGCCCGCATACCGCAAATAAATAAATAAATAAATAAATAAAATTGCCTGTTATGACTCAGCTTTGGTAAGAATTAATCAAGAATATGGTCATCACACCCATTGTTCAAACCTCTGAATGAAGATGTCTGAGAGCAAAATCAAATTAAGGTGGTAGTACACAATCCTTTCAGTGGGATAAAATAACTCAGAGAAAAGAGACTAAAGATGCTTTTCTCATGAAAAAGCTGCTAGGGTCTCCCAACAAAGCCTGATAGGCTCACACTGTCAGCATCTAAGTTGGGAAGGAGAAGGACAGAGAGAGAGAAAATCTAAGACGTGTATCCAGAAAAACAAAACAAAACAAAAAAAACCTATAGATGTAGTGATTGGTACATGAAGCCAAATAGAATCTATTTTAAAAGGAGCTATGTTTTTGAGAGGGTTATACTACCAACACAACCCTTTAATTCCTAATGCTTTATGGGTAGTAAGTGATCAAATAGAGGCACTCAGCCCCCAAAGAGGGCAATGCTTCCCAATACCCAGTTTAAAGGTGGTCCCCAAGGATAATCAGATTAGGAGAACTTACGATGTTGGAGTGGGGTCGGGAGGTGGGAGAGAGGACGATGGGCAGGAGCCTTCTGCCAGGAAGCAGAACCAAGGTCTAATAAAAAATGTATCTCATCCCAGAATACGGAACCTCAAAATTGCTTCCCAATGAGGTTTTGGAATAGCTTCAGATCAAGAATGCCGTGTGACTTCCTTTCTTCCCTTTCCAAATGATCTTGTTTATTGCGCTGATCTTGTCCATTTTCCATCTGTGAGTGTGTGAGTATTCGTTGGGGGAGGGTGGGAAGGCTGATAACCTGTCTTTTACACCCAGAGATCTCTGGATCGATAGGAACCACATCCAAATTTGATTTAGAAATGATTGCACAACACTCCCTGTTATGGGTTAAACTGTGTTCCCCCCAAAACTCATATGTTGAAGTACTAACCCCCAGTACCCCAGAATGTGACATTATTTGGAGACGAGGTCTTTAGGGTGGTCCTAATCCAATGTGACTGCTGTCCTTACAAACGGGAATTTGGAGACAGACACAGGCACACAGAGAGAATGCCAGGTGAAGCTGAAGCAGATATTGGGGTGATGCTTATACATGCCAAGTAATACCAAAGATTGCCAGCAAACCACCAGAAACCAGGTAAGAGGCATGAAATAAATTCTCTCTCACAGTCGTCAGAAGGAACCAACCCTGTGGATATCTTGATCTTGGAGTTATAGCTTTCAGAACTGTGAGACAACACATTTCTGTTGTTTAAGCCACACAGTTTCTGGTATTTTGTCATGGCAGCTGGAAAATTAATACATTCCCTAATGAGGAAACTATTATGCGCTATGTGGACCCTGGCTAGATGGAACTTTCAGGTTGTCTCCCTTGAGAAGGACATAAGTGCATTTTTCTTACCCTGGGGAGAATATTCTTCTTACCCAGTGATGACTAGCAAGGCAAACTAAGGTGGTATGCGTCAACTATTTCTAACCCCTCTCTCCTGGATACATGGAGGGATTCAGACTGTCTGGTTCCTCTGTGGTTAGGTGAGGCCAGGCCACTAGTTATGGCCAATGAGTTACGAGGAAAAGTGATGTGTACTACCCTCAGGGTGTGGCTCTTAACTGTCAAAGTGAGACCCTCCTTCCCTCTGCCACTGTGAC
This sequence comes from Phocoena sinus, assembly GCF_008692025.1. Classification (NCBI taxonomy): domain Eukaryota; kingdom Metazoa; phylum Chordata; class Mammalia; order Artiodactyla; family Phocoenidae; genus Phocoena; species Phocoena sinus. Next base: position 86,554,900 of record NC_045772.1, read on the forward strand.
CGGCAACGCCTGACCAGCGGTCCCCGACCTCTTTGGCACCAGGGACCGGCTTCGTGGAAGACACTTTTTCCACGGACCGGGGTTGGGGGGATAGTTCAGGCGGTAACGCGAGCGATGGGGGCGATGGGGAGCGGCAGATGAAGCTTCACTCACTCTCCCGCTGCTCGCCTCCTGCCGTGCAGCCCGGTTCCTAACAGGCCACGGACCGGTACCGGTCCACGGTCCCAGGGGACCCCTATCTTACACCATAGCTGCTCCACCATCTCTATCCTGAAGTGAGGACAACACAGAACAGACCCGCGAGCCAAAGCATGATGGGCAACACATGGCAGAGAAAGAAATGACCCTCATGATTTTGAGAGCTGAGGTCTGTTTATCACTGCAGTACCAGCTTGTCTATCCTGACCGGTCCTGCCCATGCATTAAAAATAAAAATGATAAGGGAAACAGCTTATTTATGGAGGCTTCCTTGGGGAGCATATTGAGACGAATAATCGGCCTCGTGCTACTTTGGAGTAGTGTAAAACTCCCAGAGGAAGTGAAATCTGGTGCACAAGTAATCTTTAAGAATTCCTCTAACCCCATGAATCCTCAGTTGTCCAGTTTCTCCCTGGAACAAGCAATGAAATGAGTGGAATTCTCATAGAACAGCTCCTCTCCCACTCTGATAAATGTTCCAAGCCCACATTTGTTACTAGTTTGTTTCTGATTTCACATATCTACTTTTGTCCCATCTTTTGGAAACTGCTGCTTCTGATATCTTTATATGTTCACCAAATTTTCTTAATTATAAATGGAACCAAAGACTTTCCCCCCTTGTTTATGGTAAATAAAATGACTGCACATTTCCACTATATGTCAAATCCCATTTCCATAGCACATAATACAGCCACAAAACTTTAAAGCAAGAAGGGACATTAGCGGTAATCCAGCCAAATTCGTTATTTTTTAAATTAATTAAGCTGGAACATAAAGAAGTTATTTAACTCATCCACTAGAGATTATCATTTAAATGAAGTAAGTCAGACAGAGAAAGACAAATATCATATGATATCGCTTATTTATGGAATCTAAAAAAATGATACAAATTTTCTCTTTACAAAACAGAAATAGAGTCACAGACATAGAAAACAAATTTATGGTTACCAAAGGGGAAACGAGGGGGAGAGATAAATTAGAGTTTAGGATTAACATATACACACTACTATATATGAAATAAACAACAAGGACCTACTATATAGCACAGGGAACTATATTCAATATCTTGTAATACGGTATAATGGAAAAGGATCTGAAAATGAATTTGAAAATATATATATATATATCTGAATCAGTTTGCTGTATACCTGAAACTAACACAGCACTGTAAGTCAACTATACTTCAATTAAAAAAAATAAATCAATAAAGGGGAAAAAAAGGAAGGTATTTAACTGGTCCAAAATCATGCTGTTAGTTAGGAGCTAAGCCAGTCAGTATCCAAGTTCAGGTCCTGATTCTCAGTTTTGTGGAAGTAATACAAAAACACACATGAACCCTAACGTGCACTGATCCAAAAATACAGAGTTCAGTAACAGGGTGGGAGAAGGAGGGACTTAATATAGGAAACCTTCCTTCCTTACCATCCTCCAATGACCTATATTACCTACTGGTTGAATTCTAAACTCCTCAGCAGGACAAACAAGGAGTGTCACACTGGCCCCTACCTAACCCACTGGTTCATCGCTTTCCAACACTCTTGCCCAAGGATTACTCGCTCTGAAGGGCTGCTCTACCCTCTGCTCTGACCTTTCACTGGGCTCCCAAAGCACAGCAGCTCATGCCTACTCATGTAGCTTCGCTCTAACGAGCTCTTCTTCTGTGATTCCTTGTTCCGGTAGTTCTTGGGTAATCTGGGGAGTGCTTGTTCCAGTTGCTACTTGATATCACGGGAAGGTTTAATACCTTCCTCCTCTAAAATACTTCTGATACAATGTTAATGTATTTACCACAGGCTGTGCTCTATTGCAGGGTGCCACCTCCTATTCCCCTACTTTATTTGGGCAAACTCATCTGGCTTAGTTCATGAATTTCCAAATCTCTATCTCTAGTCTGGCCCTTCCTCAAGAATTTCACAATCATATGTGCAACTGTCTCTTAAATGGTGATAAATTGAATCCATATCCCCAAAATCCCCACCAAAATTTTCTCCTCCTCCTGGATTTCCTAGCTCAATGATTGGTTGAATTACACCATACACCTAGTTGCCTCAATTTGAAAAACAGGGTATCCTTTGCCTGTTCTTTAATGTATGGATAAATATTTATCAAGCACCAACTATGTGCCAAATATTTTGCTAGGCATTGGGAATACAACTGTGAACAAAAGTATATATGGGTTCAGCCCATTTACAGGTTATAGTCTAGTAGTGAGATAAATGGGTGGATCAAAAATTATTCCAAATTATGGTAAATATTATAAAGGAAACAGAAGGCTGTGGTAGTACATAATGGTGAGGTATGGGGAGGGGAGTAGTACCTAATTTAATTTAGAGGAGATTGTAAAAGGCGGCCTTGAGGAGGGCATGACATGACCTTCCTCTGAATTTCTACACTTGGTCCAGCCTGTATTTTATCTGTATTACTGTCATAGAGTCTTAATTTGTCTCCTGCCTCAAGTCTCTTATTTTCAACTCATCTATTACCTGAGTGCTACAAGAGTGACTTTTAAAAGTGCTGAACAAATGATCTTCTACCTATGTTGCTACTGTAATAATCTTTCTAAATTTGGATCTAATTATATTAGTTCCCAATCCAAGGTCCTTAAAAAGCTTTAGAAAAGTATCATCTAAAAATACAGGGACCTGTAAGATGTGAACTCCCTCAGTCTCAAGCCACTTCCTGCATGGAAGTCTTTCCCCTGTTTTACTGAACAAGGATTCGGCGAAATTTTACACACCTGGCCTTTGCCTGCAAAGTCCTCCACACCCCTTCCCTAATCTGGCCCCTAATCAACTGTCAAGACAACTCAAACGTAACCTCCTTTCTACCAGGGATCCCCTGACCATTTACATCTTTCTTATAGGCTTCTATCATTCTCAGAGCCTGCTGCCAGCAGAGTCCCAATCACAATTCACTCTATGTTTCATCCATTAGACTAAGAACAGGGCAGCTTCATTTCTGTGTTCCTATTCCTAATGCCTTGCACAGTGTCTGCCATGCAGAAGAGACACAATGTTGAATAAATGACTTAATGAAATGATGAATGATGATGTGTATCTGTTTTTATTTTCAGGTGTGCAAGAATCATGCTTAATCTTGTATTTATAGCACTTAACACAAAATACTCAAAGACTGTATTCTGAATGAACACTCACAGGAACACTGTATAGATGTGTGCTATAATGGTAACGTAAAGATAAGCGTAACAAAAATTACAATAACTAATTGTAAACTCATGTGTGGCTCTGAAATTCAACAATCTAAAAGTAGAAACTGGAAAGCATCCATTCATTCCATTTTTATCAACTTATCCCTTCTTGTATTCCTTTGTATAACTCTGTGTTACTCTTTCTGGGTTGCTGAATCTTGTATTCTAACAACTGGACACACTCCATTTGAAAAATGAGCAATTCCACCTGTGCCTATAGTAACACGTGGCTAAGAAAGAATATATAATATTTTCATTATCACTGTCTTTAGGTAACTGACAAGAAAATTGTTTTCTGCCAGACAAATTATATTTTTGTGAATTTCCACGAATCGAGCCTACTTAAAAAGAAGACTATCTGTCTAATCTCATTTCCACTGGTAAATGACTTCTTAATACTCAGAGAGTCAGTTCCTCTTTTCTGTTTATTGCTAGTAGAGGATTTAGTCCTTCCACATTATGTAAGACCAAGGCAATCTTTATTTCCTGTTTTCCAGATATCTTAATGCTTCTGCCAAGCTACTCATCCCTCTGTTTTTAATCAGTTTGTATATAGTACTGTCTTTATTTCAGGATGTTTACATGTTAATTTTAGTCAATTTTGCTATTTCCTGCTAATCTAACATCCAGTAGGCAATGTAAAAATTATAATACATGAAATAGTGCTCACAATTCAATTAATATGTACGACTAATCTTATTCTCAAATTCCTTGCTTCAAAGTGATAGACACTATTTTACTCCAAACCACATTTTAAAAACTTAAAGATCAGTAATGCTGAAATTTCAGCAATTCAATAACATTCATTTAATAGATTCATATAATAAAAAGCTCAAATTAAGATGTGGCATTAGTGGCTAGGTGTGAATTCTTAGATTTGTGAATATATACAAGTGTTGACCTAATTTCTATCATTCTTTTAATGCATATGAGTTTAGCTGTACATTAAAAAAAAAACCTTCTCATCAATCATCAGGCGTGTAAGAAACGAAATGAAACTGTCAGATTAGAATTTGTAATTAGAGCTCATTTGTCAGGTCAAATCCAGTACTTTGGGCTTGAAAAAGATAGGAGGGTGAAAGAGAGGAACAGCTTCTCAGTGAAAATTGTATAAACTGCTAATTTTTACAGAAATTGTGACATGATGTCACTCAGAATAAAGTAGAAAAAGAATGCTTTTCGCATGGATGGACGTCTGTAAATCACTCCAAACAACCTCAGAGGTTAGTATGTTATATATTAAATTATACAATAAATTATATATGTAAAATATATAAAAAGGATTCCCACTCACCATCTATGAGGCAACATTATTACCAGTAAACAGCATCAGGTGATTTTTGAAGTTGCCTTTCTTTATTTAAAGTTTATACTTTTGTAATTGTTTATTTAACCAGAGCTTTACTTTCCTCTCTTGATTTTAATAGGAGCTTTTTTTTTTACAGCTTAATCTGAATTAATTTTATAGCCTAATTTTTGATACATTAGCCCTAATGAAATGGTTAGATAACTGTTAAGGAAGCTGAAATTTACTTAACGTAAGTTCACTTTTGTTTGATGCCAAGTAAAAAGGATGTCAAGTTATGAAGTCAAAATTCACTTTTAGCAAGGACAACTCAGTCTTCACTTGTTTTGCAAACGTAGGACGTGCGAGAGTAGTATTCTCATTGACAATACCTGAGAAGTATTTTATGGATGATATTATATTCATTCTCATAAACTATTTGAGAAGTAGGCACTCCAAGCGAGACAAATAATTTATCTTACCTATGTAATCAGAGGTGACTCAATAAATAATACATTAGATGACATTTATAGAAGCTTGGAAGGAGGAGATTTCCATTTTGGAGCTGGGTTATTATGCTATTCCTTGTCTATCAAAGAGATCTGTGTAATGGTAAACTCAAGCTAATCATCTCTTCAGTGGAATAGTTCATAAAGTAGCATCATCTCTCTTTGCCAAAAGATGATCGAGAGATATCTTTCTCTCATTGGGAAAGGACAAGGAAAGAAAATGCTACCAATTAATGCAATCGGAATATTTCAACACAGGTGACTGTGTAAGTTGTTTCCCAAGGGAAAATGAGTAGTCCGTATTCTAGGGGATCAGGTGAGAGAGAAGGCCTGGGTCCTTCATGCCACGTAGAGTGATTAACAGGTGGTGGAGGTGGAGGTAGTGATGGTAGCAAATGATGATAATGGTGTTTTAAGCTGCCATTTAAATAAGCATATTTATTCCAGATACTCTTTTGATTCAACGCCTTTACAATGTATTGTATCCACAGAACAACCCTACAAATTAGATATCATCTCATTTTCCAGATTAGAAAATCATGACTGCTCATGGTTAAATATCACATTACAGCATCATGTGTTTCATGGCGGCACTGGGATCTTTATGATGTCAAAGATCACTCTAGTAACCACCACATCAACCTGTCCATCATTCCAGTTAGGGTGGAATTCTGCAGGACTACACTCTGAAGTTTGTAGTTCCATGAAATTCCAAGCAAATTGAATTATAACCTTTTGCTTTGACAGATGGGCAGCTTTCAGAAGACGAGGTATACACCTCCGTGGGCTGCTGTTGGTTAAATCAGAGGTTGTAGCCCTTATAGAGGTCTTCCAGAGTTCATATTCAGAAGTAGTTTCTACTCCATCGTAAATAAACTAACCTCCTTAACAATCCTGCTGCACACAAGGTAAAGTGGAAAGGTGCGAGCATTGTACAGGTTTGGAGTATTACTTCGTGCACTGTACAAAATAAATCTAACTAACGGGAGGCAGGTTTGGCAGCCGAAAATGCCGTGGTATATTTCAGTTGGCTGAAACCACCATTTTTTGTCAGAAAAGCAATTCTGAAATGTTCATTTCCTGCACATTTATAAGGCTGTTTGGAAAACCCACCACTCAAAGGTTGACCTTTCCATTATTTAAATATTTCTGAGACTCTAAATTTATAACGTCCATCACAGTACAGCGCTTATGGTTCTAATGAAAATTCAGGTTTCGTAATTCCTTAAATAAAAATGAGTTTATCTGTTTTAAATGATGGTAACTAGTATTGGTATAAAAAGAACTCACTTTCTACCTTACCTGGTAGTGTTTTGATGGTCTCATGACATATCGGATCTTAAATATATCTCGGTGAGGGGTAATGTAGCACAGTAGAGTCAAAAGTAGCCCTTTAGAGCCACACAGATGTGGGACGCAATACAACCTTGCCTCTTTCTAGCTCTGACATTTGGCAAATCATATACACTGTTTTGTCCATCTCATCATTTAGAAATGTGCAATGTGATCCAGAACCCTAGAATACGAGCTTCCTGAGGGGCAAAATACATCCAGGGAACAGCCTCACCACTAGCACGGTAGCCACACAGAGCAGGTGCTCAAAACCTGAGCTGAATAATTATCATTGGCCTTCTCGAATCGTTTTGGAGATTAAAATAAATTATGTGGATAAAGTACCTAGCACAAGATGTGGCAAAAAGATACACTCAATGAATGTTAGATTCTTTTTTCCATGGTTAACTCAAGATATGTTTTAAATATGTTATTTCAAATCTTTTATCTTTTGTAACAGCAAGCAATGAGAAATTACTTATCGCATAGGGAAAAATTACCAACAAAGTCAATGAAAAGAAAAGGCACGAGGAATCTCCAGCTCAGCACATTAGCCTAAGATGAACCGAAACCCAAGTTTGGAAGAGATGCAGGATCACCGTTTTGACTGGTAATGACTGATTAGTACCAATAAATATAACATCAGGGGTGAGGGGGAGATATTAAATATTGACATTTCTGAATTTTGTATTTCACGCATTTTACAAAGATAACTTCTAAGTAAAGCACGAATACACGCTTAAACTACAGAATTGGAGTTTAGCAGCCATGGTGGTAAATAGTTTTGTCTGAAACACTAAAATCACTTGCATATCTTATATATAAATGACTTGTCTGCTCAAGTAGTTACTCTTTCAAAAGATATTTATTATTCCGTGCTATGTGATAGGGTATTATATATTTCTATGTTCCTCCATAAATTTTAACAAAGAGCCTTAAGAACTCCAAGTATGCAATCAATGCAGAAGGAAAAAAGGGGAAAATGCAGAAAGAAGGACATTATTAATCTTTAGATAAATGTAGATTTAGTACTAGATAAAGATAAAGTTTCACAACACTTGAATCGTTTATTTTTGGGTGGAAAGATTGGGTTTTATTTGGGAGTTTAGTGCAATGTTCTAAGCTAAAAAATATGCTGTTTAACTTTCTAAGATAGTTTTGTAACTCCATAAAAATCATTCTAGAACTTTGCCTGTAAAGCTTTTCTCGTCCCAGGTCATATTTTTGTTCAAAATTAACATTAAAATTAACCTAAGAAAATGCTTAAGAAGTTAAACAAGTTTATCATAGACTCGATTTCCATTACTTTCTAGGTTTCTTGTTTTTAAAGGCATTTCAATTCTCCTTCTCTAATATAACTCCTGTTGAAAATCTTTATAGAACAAAAAGGTTATTCAGACCTTGTTACAGTAGTAGCGCTACAATTTGGTAAATCTCATCACCAGGCATAATCAGTAATAAGATATCTTTTTAAAGTTCAGCCTCTGTTAGAACAATTCCCATTTCTTCAAAAATACGCTCTCCTGAATACTGATTGGAACTCCAGTTATCCCCAGATTAAAGCAAGGCCACACCACAGCCAAACTTTGAAGTAGGTTAAATGAAAGTTCTGTGTGCTCCGATTTTACACTGTACACCTCATTCACTCATTCACTGATTCAGCATTTCTTAAACAACTTCTGAGTGGCAGTCACTGTGGAAGATTCAAACAAGGTATAGTTCCTGAATATCAGAAGTTTGAGTCTGGCGGGAAATTCTGCACAGTTTTCTAAGTTCTATGATAAATACATGACGAATGAAAATGTATTATGGGAGCATAGTTAATACTTAAGTAAGGGTTGGTACTCAATGTTTCAACTGTATTGAAGAGGGATTTAACAAGATTAAGAAAAGGTATTTAAATTACAGGCAGAGAAAACATGCTTGTAAAAGTACAGAAAGGTGGAATAACATGACGCCATCCAAGGTACAGGAAATGTGATCTATTTTGGAGAGAGAAGGAAGATGTTAGGAGAGAGCTAGAAGTCAAAAAATAACAGACTTTGTGGCCTTTTCCTGAGAGTTAATCAGGTGACACAATCAAGTTTAGTTCTTAGAATAATCATTCTGTGATGAGTGTAGAAGTAGATTTAAAGGGCTAAATAGGGTCACGTGTGCAGCTGTGCATGTTGTACACTGCACACCCCCAGGGGGCATCACTCAGGTAGACTGCACTGTGAATGACTCTCCTGTGGTTGTGTAACTTACTGCCCTGATGCCAGAAGAGAAACCAGTACCAATCCTCAGTATTATCTCCCTGTCTTTCAACTCCAGTACCATCATTTCTTTCCCCTTATAATCTCATCAAACATTCTTCTCATACCAATAAATGACCAATATCAATTAAAAAAATGTAAGCTCCCACAATCTGTAGATGAACAAGCAAGGAGTAGCAGAGAAATCTAGCTCTAATTCTCAAATTTCAGGCAGGCGTGAGACAAAGGAGATTATTTTAGGCACTGAAATCCAATCACCATTCATTCCAACTCCTTTAAGTCAATGGTATAATAATATGGGCACCCTTCATATCACCTGAGAAACTTCCTAAGAGGAAGATTTCCTAGGTTCACCTAAAACTTGTCAAACAGAATCTCTCACAAACTCTCTAGGTGATACTGAATGGATATTACTAATCCAAGGGAGAAACTGCTTTAAAATTGTGACCACCTAGAGCCGTGGGATACGGAGGGTGGGAGGGAGGGAGACGCAAGAGGGAAGAGATATGGGAACATATGTATATGTACAACTGATTCACTTCGTTATAAAGCAGAAACTAACACACCATTGTAAAGCAATTATACTCCAATAAATATGTTAAAAAAATAAAAAATAAATGAAAAATAAAAAAATTTCTCCCCCAAGTGGAAGTGACGACTCGACTCTATAGAATACAGTCCAGACCTGAGCTTAAAACTTATGGTATGGCGTAGGTTTGGAAATTTCCATCTAATGAAGAGCATAATTATAGGATTCTTTCCTGAGGCACACTAATTTAGGAGACTGAGATTTCAGCATCTCTGGACTATTCATCACTGCTCAGAAACAAACAGGAAACCCACCATATGAAGTGAGTTCATCTACTCTAATAGAAACTGTTCGATGTAACAGTTATTTAAACGACTTCATATTCAGGAAAACAATTACCTTATTTCTAAATCAATTTGAATTGCCTGAAATTTGTATTTCTTTCTTGTATTCAATCAAAATCTTGATTCAAACAAAATCGCTTGTGCTCTATCCATTTGTTCAAATAGTATCTTATAGGACTAAGAAGAGAAGAAAAAAAAAAAAACTCACACTTCCTTCTATATCCATCACTTTTGGTGATTTGAGAAAATACACCTCTTCTCCCACACTGTTTCTAAATATTCTGATCTTCTGTGTGAGTGCATCAGCTTTCAATACCCCTCTTGAGATCCGGCATTCAGAATTGAAAGCAACACTGCAGGTGTCATCTGGCCAGTATGGATTTTGTTGAATTAATCCTTCTGCTCTGTCTGCCAAAACTACCGTTGCTAATGAAGCCCAAGGTTGCACTTGCTGTTAGAAAAGCCTTACAATGTTGGGCTTGAAGTCAACCCAAACCTTTAAGCCTTTTTCTTCGTTTGTTTATAAACAAATATGCAGGCACTTTCCATACTGGAATTTAATTAAAATTTTATGTGTAAAATTTCATTTCCTCCTCTTCAGTTTAATCTTATTAATTTAGTACTTCAACTGGAGTTTAATGAGAATACATTCTATACCCTTATTTTGTCATTCACACATTAGCTACATATCCCTTTTTTTTTTTTTTAACATCTTTATTGGGATATAATTGCTTTACGATGGTGTGCCAGCTTCTGCCCTATAACAAAGTGAATCAGCTATATATATACATACGCTCCCACATCTCTTCCCTCCTGCGTCTCCCCCCCACCATCCCACCCCCCCAGGCGGTCACAAAGCATCGAGCTGATACCCCTGTGCCACGCGGCTGCTTCCCACCAGCCATCTACCCCACGTTTGGTAGTGTATATATGTCCATGCCTCTCCCCCGCCCCTTCACAGCTTACCCCTCCCCCTCCCCATATCCCCAAGTCCGCCCTCTAGTAGGTCTGCGTCCCCATACCTGTTTTTTAACGCCAAAATGTAAATGCATCCTTTTGTCTATATTAATTGTTGAAAAAACTCTGAAGATAAGGTGTTGCCTTAGGAGGTTTTAAAGTTCTTATTTTATTCTTTGATTCTACTCTGTAAAAACGATTCTACTGTGTATGGAAATATGACAGCCCTTTTGTCATATATGAAAAAAAGAAAAGATGAATACACCATCTGTAACCCTAACTCCCACATAAATAATTAAACTTTTAAAATAAAAATATATACAACATCTTTACCTTTTAAGCTGCTAAAATAACCATTAAATATGTATATAAAATCTATAGAAAGTAACACTGTTAGAAGACATTGTAGCAATAGAAAATAACATCAGTTTCCAATTTTATAGTTTTTGCACATGAAGTTAATTTTAAGAAGTTGATCTGGTGACCCATTACGGGGTGATTTTCTAAAACATGATTTTAAAAAATGTTAAGTGTGGTTAAGAAAGCAAATCTATTTGGAATAGAATATTTAATGTTCATAAAATTTCTTGTATTCTTTTCTTAATCTCTCCAAAGAGATAATGATTTTATTTTTAATACAGGGCATGCTTATGACTACACTTAGGTATTTATGCTAACATATTTCTGGATACATATTAAATTATATAGTGGTCATATACCAGCTTGTTCCAAATGATATTAAAGTAGATACTACTTGGTTACATATTTATCAATGTACTTTGAAAAACAAACAAAATGCATCTTGCTTGCCTTCTTGAAAAACGAATCTTGCCCATATTTCTTTTCATATTCTCTAATTCTTTCCCATATCTAAACTGTTTCCATATTCTGTAAATTCCCACATGGTCAAATACTATGAAGTGAATTTATCTAAACACGTATCTATTAATGAGAAAAAAAACTGTATACATTATGAAAAAGTATAATAAAAATATTTCTAAGCAATCATCTATCAATTAGAATTTTTGAATCAAATATAGAGTTCAAGGCCAGTGTGGCTCCTCCCTCCCCTCCCCCTAGACTTTTTAAATGCAGCAGTGATTATGTCTCAGGCAGCACAGAGATCTGAAATTTATATAAGGACTTTAATAGAAACTTATGACACATGATACGACCAGGCTTTTCACTATTTTTTGCCATTTATTTGGCTTAAAACCAATGGAACAAACTGAACTTGGCATTTCTATTTCTGTTCAAAAAGAAGAAAAATATATAATTTTACTATTTCTTATGTTTTGGTTTTGGCACTGTGGCTTTTGTTTATGGAAAAAGACAGGAGAGGAAAATGCATCATTTTAACTTCACATGATAAATAATCATACCAAACTGAAATTTCCTTAAAAAGCATTTGTTCCTTTTTTTTCTCTCTTATTATTACAATGCAGACTGTTACTAATTCAGTGCAAGCTTGAAAAAAGAAATAATATTAATATCGTCTTTAAATTACATTATAGATTTAAATGCACGAGAATATGGTTTTTGCACACTGTTCACTGTACCTTGCTGCATGTTTGAAATAATTTATAATAATAAAAGAGAGAAAGGCACCGACTATTTGATATTTAATGTAACACAGCATCTCATATGTTCTAACTAAGCACATGGTATGTATAATACACTGTTCATTCTGGGAAAATTCTTCACTTCCTATACTGCACCTACCAATTAAAATTTTCATGATCACCAGCAAATAGATGGTGAAAACAGAATTTCCTTTAAACACTGGAAAGTCAGAGATATTACTCATATTCCTATTTTTCCTTATTAGTATTTGGCAGAAATTCACTCTAGCTAAAACCAGTTATCGTTTTAAAGTAGCTAAAAATATCCATAAAGCACTTATCAAGAAGAAAACAAAATTGTCCTAGGATTAGATTTCACAAGCATACTTGGTACACTGGAATATTTATTTTAAAAAGTCATACAAAGGCCTAAAAATGCAATAAACATGCATCATACTGTCATGTTTTTCAAGAACCAGAGAACTGTCAACCTCCCAAATCATGATGTTCAAAATCGAAGGACTTTCATGTATGTTTCTGACCTTCTCAACACGGCTGCAACGTCACGCCCTTATCTCGCTTTATGAAATGGTCTTTGCTCTATTTACTAACCCTGTTTCCCTTGGGTCTCTTTGTATCATCTTTGATAGACAACTTCTTTCCATTTCTCTGCTCCCAATCCTTTGAGAACTAGAGCTTTTACAGCTGTTTGTACTTCTTTAACTTTCTGACTGATCACATTGGTTTATTTTTTTCCTTTTAATTTTATTTATTTATTTCGCATTGGTTTACTTTTTTTTTTTTTTTGTGGTTTACTTTTGAAATTTCTACTCGTTTGTCTCACCCACAATCTCCTCTTTTTTTTTTCTCTCCCCAACTTTTTTTCTAAGTGCTCTTTTAAGTGTGTATCACAGATACAGTGTAAACAACTATCTGTAGTTTGGGGGTTAAAAGGACTTGAAAAGAAAAGAACCCTGTTACAAAATTCTAAAATGGAAATAGTTGTAGAAATCCAAGTGTGAACTGTCACCAGAAGTATTTAACCATCATGCCACAAAATTCAGCAAGGAAATTATTTTGATTTCAAGTTTGATAACCTGCAGATTTCCAATAAGAACAAACTTGAACTTGTAACACTCAAGAGTTTTCCAGGAATTGGTCATTGTATAAGGCATCACCACAAAAGCAAAAACAAAACAAAACAAAACAAAAAACAAACAAAACCGCCCTCTATGATCTGGAAAATCAAACATGACAAGAAGCTTCTTTTTTGTGACTTTCGAGATAATTTCAGTTCACTAATATCTTTAATGTTGTTCCAGGATTTTGCTTTGTAATTATTACCACCAGTCCCATGGATTTACTTAATTTTATATAATGGGTGCCTTCTATACAAAATGCATCAACCATTTAATGCTGAGGACAGAACTACCATGCAATCTTCATTCTCCAATATAAAATTTTGTAAAAAATCAATAGTTTTGATGACATTATAAATTCATGTGAGGAATGCCGTTGAATAACCTTTTAGACTGTCCCTAGAATGGAAGCAAAGAAGAATTCCTATGTATAACTAAGACTGTTATGTGTTAGAAATATATATTTACATATAACTTGGATATGCACTACTAAGAAATTAAATGAAAACATTCATTCTCTATAAGTTTCTATACGTTGTACCAAGAAGATACTAAAAACCTGCATCTTGGTGATTTTTTGTTTGGATACCAAAACAGATGTCGATATTCACCTTAAAAGATCAACCATTTCCCACAACTATTTCCTATTTCTGTTGCCTTACTTCACCTTTTCTAGTTAACTGATCTTCCAACTGTCATAGGACCTTCCTCACCCTCACCTTACCTCACCTTCGCTTCCTGCTCTACCTGATGGTTTGCTTTAGTCAGATATAACCTCATCTTAGGTTTTTGTCTCCTATGAAAATCTAATGATATTCAGCACTATCTTTTTTCATCAGTTTGATCTAAGGAGTAGAGTAAAATTTTAAAAAGCCACCCCCTAAACTTCCCTTTTAAAGTATGTTTTCACAATTAATAAAGAATAAGATCTTACTCTACGTCAGAGATTGAATAAAATCCCCCAGCATGAAATAAAATTATTTCCCTCTGTCAGGTACTTCAATTCAAAGATAAAATGGACAGTTCTCAAGTTCGCATATCTTTCTTCTGTTATTCCAGCCAAGTGGAAGGCAAAACTTTAGAGCCTTAAGTTAATTTCCAAAAAGTCTGTATTTACTTTATAGGAACTCACAAGCAAAAATACTTGCATTAATTAATGAATTTTCTAAATGTTTACACCAAGATATCTAAAAAAAAAAAAATACAGAACATAATAACAGCGGAAAATGCAAAAATGGTCAGAAACTATCTGTAGCTAAAGTGTTAGGTATTATTACACTTACTTCTTTCAAAGTGTGCTTTCATAATTCAGTAAATTTGATTGTTGCTTAAGCTGTTTACAGCTCCTGCAGATAAATAGCTGTCACCTACAGCTGCTTACTTCATTTCTTTGCTTTGTTTCATATAATGTAACAGAAGGTTCTGATTTGGCCAAAACAAGCATAAGGCAGTGCACATGTCAGATGAATGATGTCCACAGTTCCCAAGATAAGAGGGTCATTCAATAAGTATTAAACAACATGTCTACTAATCTATAAACATGGGAGGAAAAAGCATAAATGCCAGTGGCAATTTTCCCTTTTATTTCTGTGGACTTGTTTGATTCCTGTTCATTGATGTCCTTTTATAGAGACCAAGGCTTTAACAAAGAGTGACTTACTCAAGGTCATCCATCTGTTCACCAGAAACATACACTCTGCACAACCACTGCCTGGACAGAGCCACACCCTCTCAGGCTGCTCCCCTGACATTTGAATGCTTAAGTGTGGAAAGAGTGCATTTTTTCCCTCCTAGTCTTCTAGGACATGATTCTACTGTGAGTAATACTTCACAATGAAATGACTATGATTTTTAAAATTGCTATTTGTTAGACTTAAAGATGGAACCTGAGGAGGCTGGGATTAGCAGATGTAAGCTTTTGTATACAGAATGGATAAACAACAAGGTCCTACTGTCTAGCACAGAGGAGTATATTCAATATCCTATGATAAACCATAATGGAAAAGAATATTTTAAAAAGGATGTACATATATATATATGTAACCGAATCACTTTGCTGTACAGCAGTAATTAACACCCCATTGTAAATCAACTATACTTTAATTTAAAAAAAGGAACCTGAAAGCTTGAAAGCATATATACCTGAAGAAGCATCTTCCCATTTTCCTATATGACATGTTGAAACTAATCAGTAAATATCTATTTATTCTCTTCGATATGCATGGTGAAGAGATTATGCCATAATCTCAATACTAGTTCCCAACCAGAAGCAATTTTGCCTCCCAAGGAACACCTGACAAGGTCTGGAAGCATTTTTCCTTATCACAACTGGAGGGCGGGGACTCTGCCACTGGCATCTACTGGGGAGAGACCAGAGATGCTGAAGAAGTAATAAACTACTGGGTTTACTAGTTAAAGAGAAACACCATTTTCCCTTCTCTGAACAAAAACAAAGAAAATGTCTCTGCATCCTTTTGACACCACGGATGTTGTGGACATTTCCAAAATTATCCCTACCAGGACAAACTCTCTAAGACTGTGCCTTGTAAAGTCTCTCAATGCAAATTAAAGACATAACACTAAACTCTAACTAGACCAAAGCAATTTCACAGAATGAAGGGGAGGGTAACTAAAGGGTAAAATTTAAAACATCTAGAGGAAGGTTTAATGGACGAGATGGGTGTGAAATACTCATCTTTGTTTTATTTCATATAATGTACCAGAAAGTTCTGATTTAACAGAAACAAGCATAACGCAGTTCACATGTCATGTGAACGATGTCCAGTCTTCAAGATAAGAGGGTCATTCAATAAGTATTAAACAAGCAGGTCCTTTCCTGCCACTAACGTATGTGATGATAAGGCCAGTCCTAACATGTATAGGGCCCAGGCAAATATTTGGTGTGTGGCCCTGTCCACGTAAACAAAATTCAAACAAATTTCACAACACAACAATAAAAACAAAAAACTTTCCTTGGAGGGTTGCCAAAAAATGAAATTATTATTGGAACAATTTCTAAACCAGTGGCAACAGTTAGTAGATTAATATATGGAAAAGTGAAAAAGGAGAAGGAAATGCAAATTAAAAAACACTCTCTTTGCAGAAAAAGCAACATGGGCAGCCAGCTTCATCTAGGGCATGAATTATCCTCGGTAACACGTTAGGCATTTGGGTGACGTAATAATGAACTCCCAACCTGCTCACATTAATCCCCTGGAATAAATTATGGGGAAATCTGGATGACAGTCCTTCTAAAATGTATTACATGGAGTTAACTTTAATAAATTTACATAGCATTATTCCAGGTATGCCTGGAAGGCATTTAAATTACTCTCACACTCTCTTTTATCAAAAACAAATGATTTAACCTAGAAAGAATTGATCTATTACCAAATTAGAGCACTAGGAGGCAAATGTTTAGGTTCATGAACTTCAGTAGCTATTATTAACAGATCTATTCTCTTGAATACCCAAGTAGACAAGATACTGACTGATAATAACTTCCAATCGAAATTCATCCTCGAGACTTACTATAATCCTGCAAGAGCTAACTGATGTAGATAGATGCTGCTTATTCTAGAAGTTTTATAGTTTGGAGCTTCTAGCATGTGGTAGATAATTAAAGCCATGCTACTAAAGAGGACACAGATCATTTTTAATTTTTAAAATTATTTTTTTTAATTGTATTCGGGACTTCCCTGGCGGCACAGTGGTTAAGAATCCGCCTCCCAACGCAGGGACACGGGTTTGAGCACTGGTCTGGGAAGATCCCACATGCCGCGGAGCAACTAAGCCTGTGCACCACAACTACTGAGCCTGCGCTATAGAGCCCACAAGCCACAACTACTGAGCCCATGTGCCACAGCTACTGAAGCCTGCGCGCCTAGAGCCCATGCTCTGAAACAAGAGAAGCCACCACAATGAGAAGCCCGTGCACCGCAACCAAGAGTAGCCCCCGCTCACTGCAACTAGAGAAAGCCCACGCGCAGCAACAAAGACCCAACACAGCCCAAAATAAAATAAATATTTTTTAAAATAGATTTAAAAATTGTATTCATTTAAACTAAAAAAAAAATAAAACAGTTCACCTATTTCTCACACTCCCCACCCCTTGCAGCCATCAGTCTGTTCTCTGTATCTATGAGCTTTTTATTTATTTTTTTTAGATTCCACATATAAGAGAGATCCATATGGTATTTGTCTTTCTATGCCTGCCTTATTTCACTTAGTGTAATGCCTTCAAGGTCCATCTAAGTTGTCACAAATGGCGACATTTCATTCTTTTTTATGGCTGAATAATATTCCATTGTGTATATATACCACATCTTCTTTATCCATTCATCCACTGATGGACACTTAGGTTGCTACCATATCTTGGCTATTGAAAACAATGCTGCAATGAACATGGGGGTGCATATATCTTTTTCAGTTAGTGTCTTCATTTTCTTTGAATAAATACCCGGAAGTGGAAATTGCTGGATCATATGGTGGTTCTATTTTTAATTTATGGAAAACCATTGTCTTCCATAGTGGTTGTACTAACTTACATTCCCACCAACAGTGCACAAGGGTTTCCTTTTTCCACATCCTCACCAACACTTGATATTTGTTGTCTTTTTGATAAGTCATTCTAACAGGTACGACGAGATAACTCTTTGTGGTTTTGATTTGCATTTCCCTGATGATTAATGATGTTGAGCATCTTTTCATGTACCTGCTGGCCATCTGTCTGTCTTCTTTGGAAAAATGTCTATTCAGATCTTCTACCCATTTTTAAATCAAATTGTTTTTGTCTTGCTATTGAGTTGTGTAAGCTCTTTATATATTTTGGATGCTAGCCCCTTATTAGATATGTGATTTGCAAATATCTTCCCCTATTCATCAGGTTGCCTTTTCATTTTGTTTTTGGTTTCCTTTGCTGTGGAGAAGTTTTTTCCTTTGATATAGTTCTGCTTGTTTATTTTTGCTTTTGTTGCTTTTGCTTTTGATGACAGATTAAAAAAAATAATTACCACAACCTATGTCGAGAAGGTTACCACTTATCTTTTCCTCTAGAGTTTTATGGTTTCAGGTCTTACATTCAAGTCTTTAATCCACTTTGCGTTAATGTTTGTATATTGTGTAAGAGAGTGGTCCAGTTTTATGTGCTTGCATGCTGTGGTCCAATTTTTCCCAACACCATTTATTGAGGAGACTGTCCTGTCCTCTTTGTATATTCCTGGCTCCTTTGTCATAAATATATGTGTGGGTTTATTTCTGGGCTCTCTACTCTGTTCCATTGATCTATATGTCTGTTTTTATGATAATACCATAGTGTTTTGATTACTTTATCTTTGTAATATAGTTTGAAATCAGGGAGTGTGATGTCTCAAGCTTTATTCTTCTTTCTCAAGATTGCTTGGCTATTTGGAATCTCATAGTTCCATACAAATTTTAGGAATGTTTGTTCTATCCTCTGAAAAATACCATTGGAATTTTGGTAGGGATTGCACTGAATCTGTAGATTGCTTTTGGGTATTATGGACATTTTAACAATATTAATTCTTCCAATCCATGTGCACAGAATATCTTTCTATTTCTTTGTGACCTCTTCAATTTCTTTCATTAATGTCTTGTTATTTTTAATATTCAGTTCTTTCACCTCCTTGGTTAAATGTATTCTTAGGTATTTTATTCTTTTTGATGCAACTGTACGTGGGATTGTTTTCTTTATTTCTTTTTCTGACACTTCATTATTAGCGTAAAAAAACAACAAATTTTTGTGTACTGATTTTATATTCTGCACATTTAATGGATTTGTTTATTAGTTCTAACAGTTTTTTGATGGGGTCTTTAGGGCTTTCTATAACTGATACCGTGTCATCTGCAAATAGTGATAGTTTTACTTCTTACTTTCCAATTTAGATGCCTTTTTTTTCTTTTTTTTTTTCTTGCCTAATTGTTCTGGCTAGAACTTTCAGTACTATGTTGAATAAAAGTGGAGAGGGTGGGCATCCTTGCCACGTTCCTGTTCTTAGAGGAAAAGCTGACACAGTACAATGTCCACTGTGAGCCTGTCATATATGGCCTTTAGTATGTTAAGACACGTTCCCTCTTTACCCATATTGTTGAGAGTTTTCATCATAAATGGATGTTGAATTTTGTCAAGTTCTTTTCTGCATTTATTGAGATGACCATAAGATTCCTATCCTTTATTTTGTTAATGTGGTGTGTCACACTGACTGATTTGCAGATTTGAACCATCCTTGCTTTTCTGGAATAAATCCCACTCGATCATGGTGTATGATCATTTTAATGTATTGTTGCATTCAGTTTACTAATATTCTGTTGAGGATTGTTGCACCTATGTTCATCAGGGATATTGACTTTTAACTTCCTTTTCTTGTAGTGTCCTTGCCTGGTTTTGGTATCAAGGTAATGGTGGCCTTATAAAATGAGTTCAGAAGTGTTCCTACCTTCTACAATTTTTGAAAGAGTCTGAGAAGGATTGGTGGTAATTAGTGCTAATATTTAGTAGAATTCACCAGTGAAACCTTCTGGTCCTGGTCTTTTCTTTGTTGGAAGGTTTTTAATTACATATTCAATCCCCTTACTTATTATTGATCTGTTCAGATTTTCTGTTTCTTCATGATTCAGTCTTGGTAGATTGTATGTTTCTCGGAATTTATCCACTTCTTTTAAGTTGCCCAATTTGTTGGCGTATAATTATTGATAGTAGTCTCTCATGATCCTTTGTGTTTCTGTGGTATTGTTTGTAACATCTCCTGTTTCATTTCTGATTTTTATCAATTTGAGTCCTCTCTCTTTTTTTCTTGGTGAGCCTAGCTAAAGGTTTGTCAATTTTATCTTTTCAAAGAACCAGATCTTAGTTTCATTGATCTTTTCTATTGCTTTTTTAGTCTCTATTTCATTTATTTCTGTCTATTCTTTATCATCTTTTCCTTCTACTAACTTGGGTCTTCGTTTTTTCTTCTTTTCCTAGTTCTTTGAGATGTAAAGTTAGATTATTTGAGACTTTTCCTGTTTCTTGAGGTAGGCATTTATCTCTATACACTTCCCTCTTAGAAGCACTTTTGCTACATCCCATAAATTTTAACGTGTTACATTTTCAATTTCATTTCATTTTAAGCATACCAATAGCCTAGTGCCATCTATTACCTTTTTTCCCACCAGAATATTCAGTTAATTTCTTTTATTGTAATACAATACTCTAATGACTTAGAAACATACAAACAAGAATTTCATTGTCTAAAAAAATACCTAACTTATTTGAAGACTAGATAGATCACATGTAAGCTGTTTCTTCAATAAGTAGTCTTAAGTGTAATTGATAAAACTTGGCTGGTAGTATATATACATTAATATATATGTTAATATACACACACACACACTAAATGACTACAGAATCTGCTAGTCTCTAGTGATAAATAGTTTAGTATATCAATAATATACTAAATACTAAAGAACTGGCTAGTCTCTAACTACTGATAAGTATGGGCCTGCTGGTTCCTAGCACAGTAAAGTGTTAGGAAGTTTGCAAATTCACAAATTCATCTTTTCTCACAGACCCTTAGCTAAGTGATAAGTAAATTATTGGCTCCTTCAATGCCCTTCTACCACTTTTAAGCTTTCAAAGGAGAGCAATTTTCTATGGTTTCTCTTAACTTCCCACTGAAAAACTTTTCTTCAAGAATTTAGAAGAAAGAAAAAGCAAAAAACATAATTGCCTTCTGAGAATTTTATCCCCTGACTTCGTTTGGTATTACTGGAAATGCTGCCAGAGAAAAGAGTTCTGCCTGCTGCTGAAAGTTTATTTATCATTTAGCATCTTCCAAAATTTGGATGATCTACTATTTGAGACCACATACTTTAAAAATAAAAAGAAGAAAATACCAGTTTGAAAGCTGTGAGCTGACAAATGTCACAGAATTATTGAGTAAAGAGTAAATAAATCAATTTTAATTAAATTCTTACTGAGTTTGAAGAGTTACATGCAATTAAGTGTTGGAATTTACTTGAAGTAAGATATGTATTTTTCTATGTAAGTATTTGATATGAAAGGTACACCTTATCATCTGTGATAATGCACATATAATTCTGGGAGATGACATCAAATTTGAGAAAATCTTTTATTTAGCAAGCATGTAGGAGGAAAGCCAGGAGAAGTTTAACTCTATCCTGGTAATGATGAATGCCCTCAATATGAGCTGATCATTTTTATCCTCTGAGTTAAGGCTGCCTTTAGGCAAAACTATATACTTCCTTCCTGAAGGGCAAAGTCATTTAGTTCAATTTTTGACTCCTCGAAGGCTAAAAACAGTTCCTGACATATATTGGTGTTTTTTGCATTAAAGTAAAATACGTTAAAATTTGTCTTGCAGGCTACCCACTCACATCTGTCATAGCCCACTGCTTTCTACCAGGTATGTTCACACATCAAGTCAGTTCCATTTTTGGAAATCTAAAACAAATGTACTCCATATATTTTCTACCATTCAAGGCTTTCCACTATAATATCCCCAAGTTTATGTACCCTTTCTCTAGCAAGAAAACTGAAGTCATTAGGCTCAAAGTATTTCTTTCATTTTTGTGCTATCTGCCCCTATTTCTTCTCTCCTTTTCTGGTATAAATGTGCCTACTTTCTTTCCAAAACTTCTTCATTTGTGCTTTTTGGTGGATCTATCCAGTAGTTCATTTGAGAACATGGTCAGTTTTTCTGAACTAGGGTGAATGGCGGAGTCTAGGGTGGGAACTGGTGGAGTGTGAGAAAAACACATAAACAGGTGTCAAAGGGACCAGCCCAAAGGACCATACTGGGAGAAATTGCATTCCCTTCCCTGGATTACACTATTTTCTCAGTCCTTAAATAGGTCACTATTGAGAATTTTCTTCTCTCTACTGATTCTCTTTGTCATTAATAGTTATTAAGACATACATCCTACTTTAGAATAAAAATAAATTTTCCTCACTTCTGTTGCCACCTATTTCTCTTTTGTTTTATTGAAGCATAGTTGATTTACAATGTTGTGTTAATTTCTGCTGTACAGCAAAGTGATTCAGATATATATATATATATATATATATATATACAAACACACACACATTCTTTTTTATATTCTTTTCTATTATGGTTTATCATAGAATACTGAATATAGTTCCCTGAGCTACACAGTAGGAAACTGTTTGTCACCTCTTTCTTAATTCTACTTTTCTTTTAAAACAAAACTCCTCCACTATCTCACACTAATTCTCTTCTTAATTTCTGTATTCTATTTTTCCACCTCTTCTTGACCAAAAGTGCATTCTCAGAGTTCACTAGTGCCCTGCTCATCACTACATCCAAAAGCATTTCCTACTTTTTTTGTTTTCTTGAAACTTTGGTTGTGGTCTCAGCCTTCTTCTGAGTGTAACTTGACAGTATACTCACTACTTTGGGTTCTGCATTACTTCTTCCTCTGGTCTCTAGTGAGCCCATGTACATGCTTTAACTCCCTCCCCAGGCTCCTCCCAGCCCTTACACGGAGTCTCCCTCAAGAATGAGCCTTTCTTCTGTTTTTCTCTTTTAATATCCTTCTTCTGGAATCCATTGCCTAATGTAGTTTGATTATCACAAGAATGATTGGCATTCCCTAACTGACATCTTCTGCTTTCATCTGGCTACATAGCCCAGAACGGCACCCCAAGTATTTGTCTGAAATTCCCTTTTGGAATTGTCATCTTCACTTCTCTCTTAACACTTCTAACACTAAACTTAACATCTTCCCTGTGAACTGGCCTGTGTTACTGGGACTCATTCTTCTTTTTTTTTCCAAAACAACTGATGTATATTTGACCTAAAATATCTTAATTTCAGGTGTAAAACATAGTGATTTGATATTTTTATAGATTATGCACTCTACAAAGTTATTATAATATCACTGACTACATTCCCTTGGCTGTGCATTACATCCCTATGACTTATTTTTTTTTTACAACTGGTAGCTGGGATCTCTTAGTCCCCTTCACCTGTTTCTCCCATCTCTCTTCCACCCTCCCCTCTGGAGACCACTAATTTGTTTTCTGTATCTTTGAATTTGTTTCTGTTTTGTTATATATGTTCATTTGCTTTGTTTTTTAAATTCAACATATAAGTGAAAACATGCAGCATTTGTCTTTCTCTGGATTACAAATTCTTAACCCTCCTTACTTCCTCCTCGTACCTGCTCAATAAAGAATGACACTCCCTGGATCATTCTTTCACAGTAGTTCCTGCAACAGTCCCTAGGCAGGAAGGGTTTATAAAGTAAATTCACAGAAATCCAAACCCCACACTTTACCAGTTCAGACTTTTCCTCAAGCTTTTCCCTTTCCCTCTTTTCACTTCTGAAACCTTACTACCCAACCTTGAAGGCCCACCTCACATACCACCAAATTTCCCAGTTCTACTAGGCATAAATAAATACTCTGTCCCACCTAAACTCTTATCACACTTTGTTTATATACTTAATTTTACATCTACCACTCTGCCTTATATGCAAATTACCTACTCAAGTATTGCTCTATTTCCAACCATACCTTGTAAGCTCTTGCAATGCAGTAAACTTGTCACTCAGTTTTTCTTCAATGAGACCTACCACAGTGCTATCCACATAGTAAGTGCTTAAAAACCTGTCTTCAATTAAACTAAATTGAGATGGGATTTGAGTAAGGCCTT
The DNA here is from genome assembly GCF_008692025.1 of Phocoena sinus. Classification (NCBI taxonomy): domain Eukaryota; kingdom Metazoa; phylum Chordata; class Mammalia; order Artiodactyla; family Phocoenidae; genus Phocoena; species Phocoena sinus. The sequence goes on from NC_045772.1 coordinate 86,578,912, forward strand.
GTGGTAGTCGTAAAATACTTAAGAGATCTGTGTTCAAATGCAGTCTGTCTGAAATTCCTTTCAAATGGCCGAAAGACTTTAGACATATTGTCCAAGGAAATGGTAGCAAAATAAGAAGGGATCAATCATCTAAAACATAAATATACTGTCTTCCCCCCCCCATCCCCCCCACCCCCCCACCCCCACCCCCCCGCCGCAGTGGAGAATCAGAATTAGATAAGAGGTTACTACTTTTGTGCTTAATTGACTAATCTGGAATTTCCAAACAATAAAGTATTCTGTTGTAATTGTTATCGGATTTTTTTTTTTTGGTGTGTGTTTTTGCTTTTGACATTGACAATTTTTTTTTTATCTGAGTTGAGGGTCAAGGGTGAGACAAAGGTATACCCCATTTCGAATGCTTATTTAGCTAGTTGAGAGGTTCACGAAAAACCTTGATGCTGATAACGGTAGTTCATGCAAGAACTTTCTAGTGCCTTTGCTTTTCAGAATCATCTCAAGCTTCTAAATATAATCAAACTTTATTTATGAAAATATTTTTCATGTATATGTGGAAATCTGAAGTTTTCTAGCTATGTGCAATAGCTGGAATTCTAAAAATTTTCATTCTGGGATTTTTTACGTTTAAAGTTAACATAAACGATGCTGGGCCTTTATGACATTATATTTCAATTTATAACAACAGAGTGACCAATCCAAACTTGAAGATAAGTTATATCCAAATAGGTTATATGGCGAGTATATTATATATTTTTTCAACAAATTTTAAAAATACTACATTACTTTGAAAGGACATGTCCTCATCAAGTTGCTTGGTGTGTTCTGAGTCAAAATGTCTGTGGTGGCAATAATCAGAAACCACAGAGTTTCTTACTGGTGCTCATCTTTACTTCTGATTGGTCTAGAATTACAAAGCGTCCACCATGCATTAATTTCATCATTTCACTGCCAATCTTGCCGAAAATTCTGATTTAAAATAATAAATGTGTACAGAGGGAGAGCTGCCAGAGAAAATGGAGACAAGGAAGTGACAGTGAGGGAGAATGAGGCATAAATCCTTTTGGATAATCCTAATTTAATTGGACTGGTTTATATTATCTACTAATCAAATTGATAATGGACAAAAATAAAACCACAGCTATTAAACTCTCCCCTAAAAACAACTGACTGACTTGGTTGTATTTCCCTAGTGACCGAAATGAAACTGTTGTCCGTGCAATCTTAATGACAGCACAGGTCATGTCAGCTTGGTAAAACACTTGGGAGACGCTGACATTTCACAATGATCTTTCATATACAGTATCGTACAGTAAACTCTCTCTTAACCATATTTTTTAGTGGCAAATAAAACATGTGAGCAGCAAAGATTAAAATGTTCCACCCACTTAATTTTTTATTTAGCACGTTTACAGTCAGGTAAGCACAGGCTGCTAAGAGAGAAATGATTTTTACATTTCTTCACAAAATACCCTAGGAGGAGAGGCAATTTTCTTAGTGTAAAACTCAGCCTTTATTCTGTCAGACAAAGTAATTACGGAAGCAAAACAAATTCACATTGTCTAATTAGGTCATTAAAAAGCATAAATGCGTCATGGAAGCTTTTCTCCTTGCCTAAGACATAAAGTAAGACAATGAGAACAGTCTGGTAATATAGAAAGTTTTATAATTTGTTTCTTTTCCAAAATAATAGGTCCTTTCATCTTTCTATTTCCCTAAGAAGAAGACAGTTCATTTAGAGACAAAACTCTGTAATTAGTTCAGGGTTTATTCTCATTATATTTCAAAATATTTAACCAAAACCAGGAAGGTAGAGAAAAGAAGAAAATACATAGAAAAATTTTCAAAGGAAGGGAATAAAATCAAGAGAGTAGGTTGCTGATCAAACTGTATTCTGCAGAGACAAGATGAATATAAAATCTACATTCATATAAACACAACCAGTCTGGGATACCGGAAAGCTCTTCAGAGGAATATACTGGCATCTGCCTTTGGGATTTGAAACCTGACTTTAATTACAGCTAACTTAAATAAAAACAAATGGCATGATTCTTTTGTCTCTTCCTCTCTCTCATTATTATTTCATGAGTTTTAGAAAACTCATGGCTCAAAGTGTTAAGACACAAAATGCAAAAAAGGAAAGGAAAAGAAACCTACCTGTGATCCTCTTGGCCCTCGTTTGTGGTCCCATTCTGAATGCCCCATGAGCTGTAAGATAATGTAATAATGACAGTAAGTTAAATGATACCTATTTTATTTTTATTTATTTATTTTTTGCGGTACGCGGGCCTCTCACTGTTGTGGCCTCTCCCGTTGCGGAGCACAGGCTCCGGACGCGCAGGCTCGGCGGCCATGGCTCACGGGCCCAGCCGCTCCGCGGCATGTGGGATCCTCCCGGACTGGGGCACGAACCCGTGTCCCCTGCATCGGCAGGCGGACTCTCAGCCACTGCGCCACCCGGGAAGCCCAATGATACCTATTTTACATGGCAACTATTTCTACTCTTTATTTTAAAGAATAAGGAGGCTTTTGAAAACTATGTTTTAATAGTAGGGTATTATATTGACCTCATGAGTAAATTAACATACCTGAAGTAATACACTTCTGGTTTGATAGCTGATAGTTCAACTACTAGTTGTTTTGAAGATATTTTAATATCACTGTGTGACAAAATGAGTCTGTAATGTACAGCTTTACGGTTGTCAGGAACATTCTAGATCAATGTTAAACCACGTTAAGCTTTATTTTCATACCATCAAGCTTCTAGTTTATTAAGAAAATATGCTACAGAAATCTACTAGTGTAGCTTACTCTACTGTCAAGAATGACAAGAACCAGAAGGCCAAAATATTTCAATCATTTTAAATTCTGTTTCGATAATATCACAAAAATATAAGAGTTCGAAGGAGCAAAATTATTTAATGTGAAATATGCCCCCAAAGTCACAAAATGTAAATTTTCATTAAAACAGAGACTACAAAACATTATCAAGTTATTCCCATAGTTGTAATAGTCCTGAGCTACTTTGCTTCAAAGAATAATATTTATTTATTGAAAATAACATTTAACTTGAAGAGCATTAAGAAAATGCAAGATACCAACTGAGAGGAATAAAATTCCATTTCTCTGTCCAGTATACTCACTAGTCATGTGTACCAATGGAAGAACTCCTTACCACTAAGAAGCTAGCATGCTAACAAGACATACTATAGAACATACTTCTATACATTAACTCTTCTGTACAACAACAGTGACTCTTCAGTAGCTATAACAAAGGAACTGATCACAATAGCAACAAAAAGCTAATATACTTTTGAACATTATCAAGAAATGTTTGATAACCATACACAGGAAATGGTAAAAGCTTACTGATAAACATACAGTGCTCCTGGTTAAGACAAGTGAATTCAATAAAATTATTGTGTTCATTTTCCCCCAAATAAATTTACAGGTTTAACTCAATTTCAATCAAAAGCTGTTTGTATTTTTTTAAGAAAAAAATAGAAAAACACAAGCACCTAAATTTTATCTGAGAGAATGAACTTCTAAGAATCAAAATATTAGAAGAGATGAAAATGCCCTAGTGGTTACTGAAGTGTATTATAAAATTTAACTCAAATTATAGGATAATGATTTAAGACTCAAAATACAAATAAATGAAATGTGGTGGACAGTTCTGAAATAAATTCAAGTACATGTAGTAACAAAAGGTAAAAAATAAAATATAAAAATCAATGGGTATTTGATGAATTATTCAACAAATGACAAAAGAAAAACTTGGAGCTGAACCTTACAATATACATAACTTCTATATAGATAAAAAGAGTTAAATTTTTAAAAGATCAAACTATAAATATAAAATAGAATAAAGTCAAGACAAATACTTAAACTGCTTTGGAATATATAAAGATTTTCCAAATTAAAAAAAAAACACAGATGAATTTATCAGGCTACATGAAATCTTCAAATGTCTGCGCAAATGTCAAATTGGCAAAATATCTGCAGTAAATGGTAGGTAATGTCTTCAGGACACTAAGAACTCTACAAACTTGAAATAAACACAACTCTAGTAGATAACTGGAAGAAAGGATAAGGACAATTTACACAATAAATATCAAGTCAAGAGTTTTATGGGAAACAACTGACTTTGCTGGAAGTAAAAGAAATTCAGTATAGACAATAACAAAAAACTATTGTTGCCTATTTTTTAGCAAATTGATAATGTAGAATATTAGGTTAGGATTTAGGGAGATAAGTATACACATATAGCAAATATATATATTGATATATATATATGCATACACATATAACACTTATAAATATAGACATGTACCATGTATGTCAACTTTAATACATATTACATACTACTAAAAATTCATACACTTTGACCAGTAAATAAAATTGTAAGAATCTAGTAGTTATAATGTTCTAATCACTGTGTTATCCAACAAAAGGGTAACTATTCAATAAATTATAGGATAGAAAAGAATATAATATAGCAATTAGAAATTGTGTCCACCTAGAGGGGTGGGAGAGGGAGGGTGGGAGGGAGGTGCAAGAGGGAGGGGATATGGGGATATATGTATACGTATAGCTGATTCACTGTGTTATACAGCAGAAACTAACACACCATTGTAAAGCAATTATATTCCAATAAAGATGTTAAAAAAAAAATTGACCTTCAGAGCCTTTTAAAAAATTACATGAGAAATGCTCATGGTATAATGAGTGAAAAATACAACTACGTCATTTTAAATTACTCATTTTTAATAAGACAGTCGATTATTGCAAGCCTTAGAAGTATTACAATGATTTAATTATTTGGCTAGCACGCAATTTTGGGTAAATTAGCCCAGATAATCATCACATAAAATTGAACGCTTAGTAGATATTTCTTTAATTTTTTAAATTTGTAGATTTATTGGCAATACATCTGCTAGTAAATATTCATTAATACTAATTTAAAGTTAATTATAATAAGATTAAATACTAATCAACCAATGAAATAGTCTGATTCAGAAACATAAACTAAGGATATTTAAGTAATTATTCACTAGAACTAGCAAAACAATTCTTGACAATTTCAACCATTGTCCTATTGAGACTTTGGGAATATCTTTCATTAATAACAGGGAGGTGAGATGCTTGCGTTGGCAACCCTTAAGAAATAATAAACTTGAGTACTAGACTGATAAATGAAAATGATTTTTAAGCAGAAGGCTTACCTTCTCTCTCTCACTATTTTATCTAAATGTTCTCAAGAAAATAGGTTATAAAAGGCTGTTATGACTATTACCCTCTTGCTAGTGAATTTAAACGAACAGGGTAACTTGGTAAATTCTACCACGCATGAGTATCACAATTAAAAGAGGTAAATACATCAGAAACACGAACTGTCATCCACCTATATGAATTTAAGGGGGAATATCTGATGATGACAGATACTAAGTCAAGAATATAACATTTCTCCAAGATCAGAACTAAGGTAAGAAAACCATGGGATTCACTGCCCTCTGCCATTAACTATCTTAAAGACAATTTTTAGTCAAAGAACAAAAACAACCAAAATGCAGACTCATTTGGGTCATCACTTACTACAGAAGAGAATTTACAAACCAGAACTTATAAACCTCCAAAAGTTTCACTCTCCAAACTTTTATTTATTTATTTATTTATTTATTTTGCGGTAGGCGGGCCTCTCACTGTTGTGGCCTCTCCCGTTGCGGAGCACAGGCTCCGGACGCGCAGGCTCAGCGGCCATGGCTCACGGGCCCAGCCGCTCCGCAGCATGTGGGGTCTTCCCGGACCGGGGCACGAACCCGTGTCCCCTGCATCGGCAGGCACTCTCAACCACTGCACCACCAGGGAAGCCCTCTCCAACCTTTTATTTTAAGCTTTAAAATAGTAAATTTGTCAAATGTGTTACGTATCAGAGAGAGTTATTTCCTTGCAGTATACAATAGAGTAATGAGAGAGATTTAGGCTAAGGGAATTCTATTCCACTGTATCATTATATATTTATATTATCTATTTAATACCATTATTATAATATATTTGAAAGTCTGAGTTGACAAAGCATGTGGTAATATTTCAAAATGTATTTTAAAATAATACTGCTGCTACTTTTTTCTAGGTAATAAAAAGTTACATAAATCTACATGCTCTGTGAAATACCCAAAATATAAAAAAACTCTGAAATGAATAAGATACTGGAATGTTCTCTATCCAATAAGAAGAAAGGCAAAGGAAATCAACAAAGATTGTATTCCCTTTGGACTTGAGGAAATCACACAAGGGCTTTATCATTAAAAAAGTATCCGTTGATACTTTTCATTGAAAAAATCTGAGCCAAAATTTAACATTACTTCAGTGTTGAGTTATACAGGGTTTATTACAGTATTTTCTCGCATTTGTTTTTTAAATGCAGGGAAGGCGGGGAGGACTGGATAGGGTGTCAGGACTCTACTTCTTCCCATGATTATTGCATACCTGGCACAGAAAGGGGAGTGAGTATCAGATTCATATTGGTACATGACAGCATTTGAATTTTTACCCTATCTACAGACACAGAATCTATTTTACTGTCATAAGAGCACTGTCCTCAGATCACAGATCCAGGACTAAAATAAGCATCATGTTTTCAGTAGCCTTTTAAAAAAACTATCCATAGTATGATAAACTGCCTGACTTATTCAATATTACAGATTATTTAAGTTAAAATGAAGCATTTGGCTGCTGGTAACTATTCCTATTAAAGCAGAACCATAGAGCTAAATGTTTTAGAAGTACAGAGATACCTCCCTAGCCCTACTCTCTTAACTAACGATTCGGACAAATGAAAAAAATTGGTCAGTTATAATAAATAGTAAAGAGGAGAGCTTGCATAATAAGTCAATGAATTACAGAATTAAGTGCAAACTGATGTTGATGTTTTATCAGTGAGAAAGTTGAAACATCCTTTGAGTCCACAGGTAGGATTAGTGTTAAGTTGCAGATGTCCATTGACATGTCATGGGATTAGATAAAAGACAGAAATGGGTCATGGACGACGAACAGAAGTAGAATTTGTGGAATCATTTTTTTCTTTTTGCAGTTGAAGTCACTTGAATGGACTACACTTTCAAGATAAGTGAAGAGCAGCATGACACCTAGGCCATTCTGGGAAGAGAGACAAAAAGTTTATTAACCTGATATGATACTCTTTTTGGAGGAGGAATGCTTCTGCTTTTATGATCAATTGAAATGTAAAAGAGAAAGAGAAATTGAAACTAAAAAATGAATAATAAATAGGAAATTCAAATACATTCTGGTTGATAAAGAGTACATGGCTTAATTCAGGAAGAAAAAAATGTTTGTCTCTCACCTTCTATAAAAAATACCTTCTTGGTTATTTAACTATGATTACTCCTCTGGGTAATAACACTTTAATAAACATCTCACCAGAAGGTTTGAGGATATATAGGTCACCAAAGTGATGCCTACACACGGCAAAGAGAAGGAATTCTCCGTAAAACCGTCTATCTTTCCTTCTTTCTCAGCTCCCCTTAATCAGGATGGGCAAAATGAAGATGCTTCAATTTATTCCTAGGAAATAAGATATACTTCCTTTCAGAGAAACACAATCTGCTATGTAAAGCATTTTGAAACTCCTAACTTCCCTGACACTAAGTCATTTTCATCCTTATGGAATAAATTCTTCTCTCTTATTTTTAATAATAAATTTCTACATCACAGCCTTCAGCTAACAGTATGTTACACAGTACTTAGTTCCAAGGAAAACAAAACTGCTGCCAAACACCGAATTTAAAAAGTTCACAGGAGAAACAAATGAGCAGTTAGCATGGAAACAAAATGGTTCTGTCCAAGTAGAGATATTGTTAATAATAGCATGAGAAATGCAGAGAGTTGAAAGTGTGTTTCTGTAGGTAAAACAGTTCCCTGTGCTATGTTCTATTGTTTTTTATTTGTTAATACAAACAAGAATACCTTTTTAAGGACTTTTTTGGAAAAAAAAAACAAACCTCACCAGACCTATTACTGAAGGGATGTAAGCTGCAGGAAACCACAACTAGATGCAAAATTAAAAAAAAAAAAAAAACTTTGCATGTATTTAAAGAGGCGAGTGGTTTTAGATATGAAAAAATGTAATGATGGAGAGTAACAGTCGCACTGCTATCCTTAAGTTATTCTCAAGTAAACTATTCTTCTACTTCATTTGTTGAAAACTTACAGAATGGGAGAAAATATTTGCAAACAATACAACTGACAAGGGATTAATCTCTAAAATATACAAACAGATCATACAGCTCAATATCAAGAAAACAACCTAATCAAAAAATGGGCAGAAGATCTAAATAGACATTTCTCCAAAGAAGACATACAGATGGCCAACAGGCACATGAAAAGATGCTCAACGTCCCTAATCATTAGAGAAATGAAAATTAAAACTACAGTGAGGTATCACCTCACAACAGTCAGAATGGCCATCATCAAAAAGTCTACAAATAATAAATGTTTGAGAGGATGTGGAGAAAAGGGCACCTTCCTACACTGTTGGTAGGAATTTAAATTGGTGCAGCCACTATGGAGAACAGTATGGAGGTTCCTTAAAAAACTAAAATAGAGGGCTTCCCTGGTGGCGCAGTGGTTGAGAGTACGCCTGCTGATACAGGGGACACGGGTTCGTGCCCCGGTCCGGGAAGATCCCACATGCTGCTGGGCCCGTGAGCCATGGCCGCTGAGCCTGCGCTCCGCAATGGGAGAGGCCACAATAGTGAGAGGCCGGCGTACCACAAAAAAAACAACAAAAAACAAAAAAAAAACTAAAATAGAGCTATCATATGACCCAGCAATCCTAGTCCTGAGCATATATCCAGATAAAACCATAATGTAAAAAGATACATGCACCTCAATGTTCATTGCAGCACTATTTACAATAGCCAAGACATGGAAGCAACCTAAATGTCCATGACAGATGAATGGATAAAGAAGGTGTGGTGTATATATACAGTAGAATACTATTCAGCCATTAAAAAGAACAGAATAATGCTCTTTCCAGCGACATGGATGAGATTATCATACTAGGTGAAGTAAGTCAGAGAAAGACAAATATATTACATCACTTATTTGTGGAACCTAAAAAAATGATACAAATGAACTTATTTACAAAACAGAAATAGACTCACAGATATAGAAAACAAACTTATGGTTACCAAAGGGAAAAGTGAGGGGAGGGATAAATTAGGAGTCAGGGGTTAACAGACACACACTACTGTATAGAAAATAGATAAACAAGTACCTACTGTATAGCACAGGGAACTATACTCAATACTTTGTAATAACCTATACAGGAAAAGAATCTGAAAAAGAAAAAATATATATACTCATATATATATATATATGAATATATATATGAATCACTTTGCTGTACACCTGAAACTAATAGATTTTAAATCAACTATACTTCAATAAAAAATAAATTACAAAAAGAAAATTACTATAGTTTCGAAAACACAAAAATAATATATATACACTAAAATTTATATATTATATATATATGAATATATACTCTGTATAGTACATACATGGAAGTATAACATAAAACCCTCTTTTTATGTAATCACTTATTCATTAAGCAAATATTTACTGTGTGCCTATTATATGCAAGGAACTCTTCCAGACATAACCTATATACTAGGGAACAGACCAAGATGCATCTCTCTTCTCCTGGCTCTTAAAATTCTAATGAAAGGAGATAGAACATACACAAATAAACATAGACCAGATGATGATAAAGCTATAAAGATGCCTAGAGTAGCGTAAAGGATAGAGAATGAGAGGCAAATGGTGAGTCGGGGCTGGGAACAGAGCTAATTTTATTTAAGTAGATCAGGGAAGTCCTTTCTGAAAAAGTGACATTTATCAGAGACCTGTATAAAGCGGGAGAGCCAGACACACAGGTATCTAGGGGATGGGCACGCGAGACAGAAGATACAGAGGTGCAAAGGCCCTGAGATGGGAGTACAAGTGGTACAACTGAGGAGTAGCAGAGCATCCTTCACCTAAAATTTTAAAACAGTTGTATCTTTTAAATCTATATTTGGTATTTACTCCCTTTCCTCTGGTATGAAATTGTCCAGAAAAGTTAGTCATTAACTCCATTAATTAAAAATAACAAAGTAGGGCTTCCCTGGTGGCGCAGTAGTTGAGAGTCCGCCTGCCGATGCAGGGGACATGGGTTCGTGCCCCGGTCCGGGAAGATCCCACATGCCGCGGAGCGCCTGGGCCCGTGAGCCATGGCCGCTGAGCATGCGTACCGCGGAAAAAAAAAAAAGAAAGAAAAACAAAGTATATTCTCTAGAGAAATACTCGTGGAGCAGGGATTCTCCCTTCCCGGATCTCTCACTCAGTTTTATTCAATACAACAAGAATTTATGAAGCATATACGATATGCCACAAAGGCACCGTTGTATTAGTCATAGTACAATTTTGTTGTCTCTTTACACATCGGTTTTGTTTTTCAAGAGTCATAAAATGCATAAGGGCAGGGGCTGCCTTTTAATTGCAGTTACTATGAGAAGCCTGGGACTTTCAAATTCATAAGGAAATTAAAGCTCTTATTTAACCTTGGCATGTTCCCTTTGGATTCTTCCCTTGGCATACTCTTTTCATAATCTGCTTAGTACTTATGTTTTCACTCTCTAGGATTCTATGTAGGAAGATGGGCCTGGACTGCCCGCTCCCCTGCCTGCAAGGGCCCACTAGACAGCAGTCCCCTGGCCTGGGACGATCTGTGATGGACAGTGTAGACCAGTGCAGCTCCCATCTAGTCCTTTTAGGGGAACTGCTCTTAATCCTCGATGTTTCTTTCCTTCGCCTCTTGTTATCAATGGGGGTCAAGGCTATATTGTGCTCTGCCGAAAAGGGAACTGAAAATCTGTATATTTAGTTATAAAGGAGGGTAGATCTTTTCCAATACCATCTCTATTGGGCCTTTTGAGGCCCCAAACCCCAAGAACCCTGGAGGGCTGGGTGACAATGTGGGGAGCCTCAGGGATTTTCTTAACTACTTTGGCCTATGGTCCAAATCAAACAAAGACTTCCTGGGAGACTCCATCAGCCTCCTTCGTGTAAACCAGATACCACCAGCAGCCTCAGTTCTCACCCAGAGCCTAGCTTCACTACCACCACTTCATCACATCCCCCCACATGCTAAATCCATTCCACTCTACAAGGCATTATCAAGTGATGGGGACATTATTGAAGAGCTAAGGGGAGACCGGACATGATTACACCACACAGAATACTGCAAAAAGCCACTCAAATATCCATCAGGTATCTCAGAGGGTGTCACAAAGCATTTCTGTTTATTTTTTTATAGCTGTTACTACCTCTTGCCCTTTACTCCTGGTGGGGGGCGGGGGGGGGGGCGGGAGGCATGGGGAGGGAAATGAGTCTTTTTCAGCTTAAAGGTCTCAACCTTTCATGCCTCAAGGATCCTCCCCCAGAGCTAAATCTCGTTTCTTTATCATTCCCCACTTTCTCCTATTCTCCCCATCTTGAATCTTCAGACAAATTAGCACGAGAAAAAGGATTCTTTAGAACTGACCCTCCTTAGAAAGCACTGAGAGCCTGAAAACAGTAAAGCACTACACAGGACTGAAATCAAGGGGTTTTTTTTCCTTTCACAGTTGGTGATAACTACCTAAATTCCATTCACTTGGCAGAGAATAAATCCCTGATCCTAACTCAGCGTTCCAACCCAGCAGCCAGTATAAATTTCATAAACACAGGGGAATGAGAAAACTTCAAACAGAAAGAAATTCAAATATTCTGGAGTTCGAAATCCCAGCCTCTCTGCTGTTAAGTCCTGTATCTTTTTCTGATTAATGACGATAATGATGTTCCCACACTTTGGTTTAGAATGTTTTCATAATTCTATTTCTGTCCCTGTCATCACAATGACAGTCACTACCCTAAACCTATATGCGGCAATTGAGCTACAGGGCTTCCATTACTTTTACTTAATAGATCTTGACTATCTTGATTACATGGGATTTTTGTACTTTTTATCGCTGATTTGTATTTTGGGTACTATGCTACTAATAATGCAATCACCACGGCATTGTGCTCAAGCAGTGTTCCCCTATTAGATATTTTATAAAGAAATGACAATACAGTAAAACAAGCTTGTGAAATTCTGCATAACATAATTAGTACTTGGATACTCCCAATTCATATTAGCGTTATTAAAGTCTGGTGAAGTATTAAACAAAGGAACTCCATTTAAGTAATATTTTCAACACATTTGAACAGAACACTTTTGTTTCGAAAGAGATTAACAGCTTTCCATGGAACACATCCTGAGGATTTTTGTTTTACGGTTTTCTAAATGTTTTTCTTATACATTTTTTTTTTCATGATCAAAGAATAGAGGCATATCATTCTTACTTTATAAATATGCAAATGAGTAAAGATAAGTGAACTTGAAACATAGCCACTAGCCCACCGGATGGATGAAAATTCAGTTCTGCTGACTACAAATCATATACTTTTTCTACTGTACAACCTTTAACAATAAATAATTATTGAGTTCAAACCAAGTATCAGGTCTTGCTCAACTAAGTATATTGGTAAGGAAAATGAAAAAGACATGGGATTTGATTTGTCTTCATGGAACTCATGGTGGTAGTTAATGTGATAGACTTATTTCTCCAAAATCCATTTTCCACTCCTAGTCACCACCTCCTTTAAAAATTGCGGAATATGAGAAAAATTTAATTTCTTGGGAAAGCCTCTGTAAATACTATAATCATATTTTTCAATGTTGGCTATGGAATTACTTCAAAATGTATAGTAAATTATATGTCAGAGCTTAAGTTATGCCAAATTCTCTAATAGCATATCTCAGTAGTACCTATTATTCATTCCTGCGTTCACTCACTCACTCATTCATACATCCTTTCAACAAATATTTATTGGGTGCCCACAATATCTAGCCCAGCGTTCTATGTAAACATAGCAAATGTTGCCATTCCCAACCCTGAGGCACCACAGGATCTTGAAGTACTTTCTGAATCATTAATAAACTCTAGCACAGTAGTCAAGCATGTGGGTTCTAGAGCCTGGATTTGTTGGTTCAAATCCCACATCCGACATGATATTCAATCTTACTAGATACATAATCTTGGACAATTTACTTAATGTTTCTGTGCCTCAGTTTCTGTATTTCTAACATTTAGATAATAATGGCATCTAACTCTAAATGAGTCATTACATAAAGAAGGCTTAGTATAGTATCTGGTACACAGTAAGTACACATTAAATCTTAGCTATTATTTTTATCATTTTTAATAATTACATGATTTTATTTAGGTGTTAATATATTCTAATTATTCAAGAAAAGTATAATTCAAATGACATATATGTGATTACTTTTTATTAAGCTAGAGTGGGAGAAACCCATTCCCTGACCATGGCAACATCCAATTTACAAAACTTGATCAAATTTATAAGTAAAACAAACTTCATGCATCATTTCTCAGAGTAATATGTAACACATGTAACGTGTCCATGAGGTCTACTGAGTCTACTGAATCAGATTCAGATTTATTTTCTGTGTAATAATTGGAAAATCCAAATTTTAACATCACTAGGTCCCCTTAGTGACAAGAGACATGGAGACATGAGATCTGGGGTGGCTTAATTTTCATGAGGCACATAGAATAGCAAAAGGCTCAGTGTCACAAATAAACATCTGGAAAGATCAGCTGAGGAAAAAGCTACTCGAGAGTCTGTTCAATACGGACAAGGCTTGTACCTTCAGGTGGATCTATTAATTGGAAACACAACGGAATTTCCAATGCAAGTGACAGGCTGAAAAAACAAGCAAACAAAACTAAACAAGGAAACCCCTCAAATCCATGCAAATGTTTCTAAAATAACCACAATAAAACATTTTTAAGTTCTGAGCAGCAAAACAAAATGCAGTTTTTTTAGGAAATGTTAAACAAGGCATTGTGGCTATACTTTATTAACTCTATCAAACTTACCTCAGGTGAAACCCAAATCTCTGAGCAGCATTGAACACAGCTATAAATCTGCATTTTACAGTTTGTTAAACTACCGCTTGTATTGTTTCTGCCAATTTGGGTAATTGAGCAGAAAGCACACATACAAAAAAGAGTTTCATTCATTATTTCTAGCTCTTCACCTGTGGTCTTTAGAATGGCTCTTGCTAATATTTCTCAGTTTCCCTATATACTCAGATCCCATTTATACAATGCCTTATTCAAGGCTCTTTTCCCCGGAAAGTTATTAAGACTCAGTCAAACCTCATGACATGACAGCAACTTCATGAGACTAACCTATAAGACTGATCTTTCTTTAGAAGAAAAATTTGGAAATCCTAGGGAAAAATAATGAAATTTAGATACAGCCTTGGTTGTGGCAAAAACCTTAACAAGATTCATGAGGTCTTGCATTTGGATAACTTTAAGGTTTTTTTTTCTTTTGCTTAATCAAACATTCTCATATATTGCATGTGGTATAAATAACATACAATTTCTTAAATTGTAGCATTAAAATTAATAATATGTGCTGGAAAATGGGAAAAGTACTTCGATCTCCAAAACACTTTTCTGGACCTATAAAAATATAGATATGTTACTACTTAGTTTTTAAGCTGTTATGTAGAGCAACAAAACTAACTAAATCAGAGAAAAATTTCCACTTAAACCATCTTTCTTAGAAATGGTCTTAAAAATCAATAGCGTGACTTTAAAAAATAAATCTCAATAATACACGACTTAAAAAATTAAACTCAATTTATGTCTGATAAATGACATAAAGTACTGAATTCATTTTCATATGATTTCCTCTTAATGTGAAAGTTATTTTTTTCCAAAAATGTTTCTTTGTAAAAAATATAAAGCCTTATTTTATCCAATGCTTAGCTACGTTTTTCATCAGTGCCAAAAAAACTTCAGCAAAATGACAAAATTCCACACATTTTCCATGCTACTTCTCTTCCCCAAACAGCCTCACTTTGGAGGGTTGTGGAGAAAAGGATAGATTGACTAAGTGAACAGTATATGCCAGCCCCATTATATGTCCCTTGGGTTTCTTCTTTTTCCACTTAACTTGATATTGCCAAAACTACTTTCGTTCCACTTCTACGATATGTAAGTTTTAATAAAACATGTGCATCTTGTCCTTAGCTCCCTAAATGCTGCTGGAAATAATTTATGATAAAGCCTGAAGACAGTTTCTCAGCTCAAGTTTAAGGCAGAGTATATCCACATCCCCAAATTTGATATAGCCCCTCAATTCTTCATGGCTCCAAGACTCATTTGATACATTGAAAGTAATTTCATGGGTTTGTTTATACCACAACCAATGTTCTTTTGCAGAAAGAAAAGGTTTCCTTGGAAATTTATTCCCTTTTGGGACATATTACACGGGTCCCTAGGAATGAAGAAAAAGAAACTCGAATATAAGATGATGTGGCGAGGAAAAGGGAAGGGGGGGGAGAAAAAAAGGAAGATCAGAGCATGATGTAAAACTGTTTGTACTTTATGAACTGAGGGTGGGTAGAATTACAAGTTCAAAAAGGATTAATATGTTCTTCTCTACTTTGTTCTTTCAAGTACTAGAGCTGACTAATTCACTCTGTTTTTACCGTTTTCTTTTTTTTTTTAAAGCAACTACTATGTACCAGAGCCTGTATTAAAGGCAAAACATAGGAAAGAAG
Source organism: Phocoena sinus (assembly GCF_008692025.1). Taxonomy (NCBI): domain Eukaryota; kingdom Metazoa; phylum Chordata; class Mammalia; order Artiodactyla; family Phocoenidae; genus Phocoena; species Phocoena sinus. The sequence continues at coordinate 86,594,660 of NC_045772.1, forward strand.
AACTTAAAAAGTGAATATGGTGAGAAAAAAAAACATGAGGAAAAAGACAAATAGCTACCTAACGATAATTATTTTAAAAAACATGATTCTGGGGAATTCCTTGGCAGTCCGGAGGTTAGGACTCAGTGCTCTCAGTGCCGGGGGTCTGGGTTCCATGCCTGGTCGGGGAACTAAGATTCCACAAGCTGTGCGGTATGGCCAAAAAAATCAACAGGGACTTCCCTGGTGGCGCAGCGGTTAAGAATCCGTCTGCCAATGCAGGGCACATGGGTTCGAGTCCTGGTCCAGGAAGATCCCACATGCTGCGGAGCAAATCAGCCCATGCACCACAACTACTGAGCTTGCGCTCTAGAGCCCGAGAGCCAAAACTACGGAAGCCCACACGCCTAGCGCCCATGCTGCACAGCAAGAGAAGACACCGCAATGAGAAGCCCGTGCACCGCAACAAAGAGTAATACCCGCTAGCCGCACCTAGAGAAAGCCCGCGCGCAGCAACGAAGACCCAACGCAGCCAAAAATAAAATAAGTAATTAATTAAAAACAACAACAACAACAAAAACATGATTCTGGGTTGCAGAAGAGGAAGGTTGATTAATGTATCAATTTACCACTAACTTTGTCAATTTGCATCAATAATATACAGTGGATTGTATTCCTGCTTTTTTGATTATTTATCTAAATTGAAAACTCAATTTCAATTGAGTTTTGAAATGTTTTTTGTGGGAAGGGGGCATCCTAAAGGAAGTATACAATAAAACATTATTTTCTATTAAACACATTTTATTTGCTTCCAGCCATGACTGGAAGTATTAAATATTTCACCAAGACACGTGTTTCAACATAAATTGTTATCTAGAAATAGAGGGAGGGATGTAATTTGACAAATAAGATATTTGTACAGTTATTGCTGTGTCACAGCCAAAGTTTTTTAATGAAATTGCCACAGAAAATAGTTTCTCATCTTCTGTTGAGGAATTTAAGACAGAATTGTGGGATTCAAAAACGATCATAAAGTCACATTTGAAAATTGAGAATTATTGTCATTGATGGAAGTATTAGGGTGATTTTCCTGTTAGGCTACATTTCTTCTTTTTTGGAAGTGGTCATGGCTTTCCAAGAAAGCACTTTAAAAGGGGGAAAGACTTGGCTAGCTTGTCTCTTTTTGCCCTTCTCCCTTTCTATTCTTCCTGCCTGGAAGTGCTTTAGGATTCTGGAGATGAAGCAATGATCATCTGACCCAGAGTAACCAGGAGGAAGAGATAATCGCCTCTGCCCCGACATACTGAAGCCATGAAAATGTCATCATTGAAATCAATTTGAGCAGACATGTACAAATGCAAACACACACACACACGTGCGCACGCACGCACATACTCTTATGGACAAGCAGCAGTAATGCCAGGCAACCAGTATAGACCAGCAAAGGCCTTCGAAGAGAAACAGATCCACACATTTACTGAATTTGGATTCATTCCAAAGCAAAATTATAACATTCTAACCATATGTTTGGTACACAGAGGAATCATTTATGTCACTAGTTTGATTCCCATTAGGTATGTGATACTTATATCAAATTCAGCCTTGTGAACTCAACAAAGATGGTAGAAATAATCTGTGGATATCTCAGTCCCCTTTGTTGCCATACATCTGGTTCTTGAAAAAAAAGTGACCGTCACTGTTTTATTTATTTATTTATTTAAAAAGGACAAATGCCCAGAATGGTGAGAACCAGGTAAAACCAGTTTGGAAAACAGATTAAAACAATGTTTCTGGGGGGGAAAAAAAAAAACCAGTGTTTCTGAAGTATGTTTTATAGAACCTGGTTTAGTTGTTTTAGGGAAAAAATCATTAGTTGTTAGTAGTTGTTTGGGGGAAAATCATCTTAAAAGATTTTAGAGATATTGAGCTAGACACATGTTATTTTTAACACAGAACTTCATATGTCCTTTAATATTATGACCTCAGAGTGATAACTATAGCAAATGAATCTCTCAATAGCCTCAATTTCTCAAATATAGTTGATCTCAGAAACTGAACTCATTTCTCATAGAGCACCTGTGTACCACAGACCACAGTTTGGGAAATAATGAAGAATTTTGTTTTTCAAAATGTTTCAATTCAAAAAACTCAGAATTTCAGAGAAGAACAATACAAAAATATATACTTCTAGATAAGTCAAGACAATGACCATTAACCTTAAAATCTAGCATTTAGAATAATTTGTCTGCTTTTTGTTTTAAAAATAAACATGACACACACAATAATTGCATCAGGAAAGTAAAAAGACGACCCAGAGGGTTGCAGAAAATATTTGCAAATCACAAATCTGTTAGGGGGCTTGTATATAGAATACTTGTACAAAGAACACAGAATCCTGAAATAATACAAAGAAATTAACCCAATTAAAAAGTGGGCCAGGGGCTTCCCTGGTGGCGCAGTGGTTGGGAGTCCGCCTGCTGATGCAGGGGACATGGGTTCGTGCCCCGGTCCGGGAAGATCCCACATGTCGCAGAGCGGCTGGTCCCATGAGCCATGGCCGCTGAGCCTGCGCGTCCGGAGCCTGTGCTCCGCAATGGGAGAGGCCACAGCAGTGAGAGGCCCGCGTACTGCTAAAAAAAAAAAAAGCACACACACCTCTATATACACACCCATTCCACACTAAGGGACTCTTTAAGGAAAAATCATAAGCATTAGATCCATCTCTTCTGAAATTTGAGGAGTATTATTGAAAATATTGCGGAATAGAGAATTATAATTACTTCTTTAGGTGTAAGATATTTTAACTGTATTAAACAGTAAATTTAAGCATGACTCATTTCTAGTAGCAAGTGGTAAGCCTGTGCCTGCTATTCCTACTACTAGCTACTCTGGAATTATTTAGGAAACTTCCCACTTATACTGGTTCTACCTGCAGAATCTGAACCAAAGAGAGATTTCATAAATACTGACATCGTTTTTATTTCTAAATTGGCTCCAGGGGTAATTCTCCAGTAAAGAGATACAATATCTGACATTTGGGGATTTGTTATTTTAAACTGTGTTTCACACAGTTCCTTTCATTTCCTTTTCTCTGTGAGCAAAACGCCTCTCAAAATACTTGAGCGTCAATAACAGCATTAACATGGGTATTTAAAACTTATTTTAATAATCTTCTTGTAATAATAATTCTTCAAATAATTAACGTTTGGACCAGTATGTGACCTTCCATACATATTAACCTCAAAAACCACATGAGACGATATTGCATGTCAAGAGCTGTTGGATGCTTTACGTACAATGAAGGCAGAGACGGAATTCTGGCCTTCTCATTTTAGTAGAGGAGAAAGACACATAAGCAAATTAAAATAATATATGAGCACACATTTGTTTTTCCTACTAGTGGCTCAGTCTTCACTGTGTGCCTGACATGCATTAAATATTTTCTATGCATTATTTTGAAAATCCTCGAAATAAACCTCCTGGAGTAATATCATTTCCCCTCTTGTATAAATGACGGAACTGAGACATACAGAGAGCTCCTGACTATGTGGCATCTGCCAAAGGTCCCACATCAAGAATGCGTACAGCAAGGTGTGCCTGTCAAACACTAGCCCTTATCCTCTACATTTTACTCCCCACATATCATGAACGAATAACTTGCTAATGGAATCACAAATATGGAAGCAGTGAATTCTTCCTTGAGAGGTAGAGGCAATAGTGAGAGCTGAACTAAAGGCAGGATGCGATTGCTGTGATGGGTTTTTTAGTGTGTACAGGAAATTACCAAGGATTCTAGGTAGGCTGTGGTCAAGATACTCAGATCTTTGTAAATGAAGTTAAAGGGTTCAGAATATATTTTAAAGGCAAAAGGAGACATCAGACACTTTAAAGTAGAAATTATATGAGCGTGCGTGTGCTTTAGAAAAAGCCAAGTTCTATAAATATAGTTGCAGATTGCTTGTGTGGTGGGGCAATTTGTGGGAAGGAGATTAATGGCAAGATCACTTAGAAGACCCCTACTAAACACAGAATTAAAATAACATTTTCAACTTAAAGTCCATTCCCATTTCTGTCTCATCCCCCAAGGAAATGTTCCTCCTGAAGATACATCTGAATTGGGATACAGCATCTCACCCTTTCACATTCAATGATGAAGACCATAAAACACCTCATCAGTGTTTTCACCTGAGGTTGCAATATTCTCAACAGGTATTATTAACCAAAGGAAATCAAAGCCTAATAAATTAGAAACCCAACAAAAGGAAATAGAGAACAAAAGGAAAAGGGGGAAGCTTGCTCTTTTCTTCCCTTAAATAGTTAATTTAAATCTCTACTGCAACTTGAACACCTTTAAAGGATCCTTGAGCCATAAATTGTGCCCAATGTCTAGAGTGGTTGACAAGCATTCAGATTTGCATGCTTTCAATTACACAGATTAGCGTAAGGGCTCTTCCCACTCAGAACATTGCACTTAAAGTGTGAATGTGAATATGGATGAGACGGTAGAAAAAATTAATCTCATGACACGCATTACCCATTAGAGGTAGATCATACTCTCCTCAACAATTGGATAGCTCTGGGAAGAGTAAAGGATGAATGCCTCCTAAAGCCCAAGATAGACATGTTTTGATGAAGAGACCTATACGACGTATGTATTATTCACTAACTCCACAATTATTAGGCACTAACTAACTACCAGATGCTGGGTTACAGAAGAGAAACAAAAACTAAATGAGTGTCCATCTCAAAGGAAATCTCATTCCCTAGTGGGAAAGAAAGATGTAAATAAAGAATTTAAATATGTTCTGGGTGAAATACGTCCTGGGTGAAAGTGCTACCTTGCTGTGTGAACTCTGACTTGATTTTCTAGAAATAATAAAAACATTATGAAAAAAAAGACTTAAAATATAATACTATAACCCTTAAAATATCTGTTCCTCAAACAAAGACTGCATAAACCATTTAATATGTGTTTTGAAGGTGTAAGAGGGTCTTGATAGAAAGAAATGGAGGGAGATCAAGGTGTCTGAAGGATCATCCCAGGTGGATGGACCACCACTGGCAAATGCTCAGAATGGGACAGTACATGGGTTATTTGTTCAGGAAAAGAAGACTCGTCCACTGATGGCCTGTATTTAGGATGCACTAAAAAAGGTTTGGGGGCGGGGTACAGTCAAACTTTGAAGGGCCTGAAATGGCAGGCTAAGAACTTGGAATATTTAAACTATGGGTTTAAGACAGTCACTGCTTTGTTCAGATTTGTTCTTTTTTTCTTTTTCTTAACATCTTTATTGGAGTATAATTGCTTTACAATGTTGTGTTAGTTTCTGCTGTATAACAAAGTGAATCAGCTATACGTATACATATATCCCCATATCCCCTCCCTCTAGCATCTCCCTCCCACCCTCCCTATCCCACCCCTCTAGGTGGACACAAAGATTTGCTCTTGAGAAAGATCCCATCTAAGAAAGTGTATAACAGATTGGGGTCAGGTGAAGGTAGGAGCCTGCATGAAGACCAGTTAAGAAATAATCTTATAATCTGGGCAAGAGCTAAGGAGGATCTGAGCCAACAGGAATGGAGGAGATGGGGAAGAGGGAGAGAGCTTCATGAGGTAGAATTTGATTTACTTAAAGAACACGAATAAGGGCAGAGTTAGAAAAAGGGATATATTACAATCTACTCACTTTCCATACCGTGCTCAAAACATCTGTCTTAAAAACAATGCAAACTCCTTGATGGCACGCCTAACTGCCATCCACTGAGCCTAACACTGTGCCTGGCACCTAGGAGATGCTCCTAAACCAATAAATTAATTCATTACTTAAATGCTGAACTATCAAGGTAACACTAGAACACGGACAAAAGGGTAGCCATCTAGTGAAAACAGTGGTACAGTTTGAGTTCTAATATCTAGTGGATACTCTGATTGTGTTATGTTTGGAAGTTTCCTCAATACAGCATGGGACCCTTAACACAGTCTTACAGGTTGATTTGAGGAAGCTTCTATAAAGAAGGAACTAATACACGGAAACCTGACATCAATGTGCCTGTTCAACCCCAATGTTTGTCTCTCATGTCAGTACTGCTCATATTCACATGGAATGCTAGTCATTTGCCTGTCATTTCTAACCACATCAGTGTCGTCAATTTTAATTTGGAAACTCAAGAGATCAGAGACTTTGTCTAACTTGTTTTATACACAAAAATGCACTGTTAGCTCTTAATAAATGCTGCTGATTATAGCCATTTAAAATAACTTCCAAAATAAAATTCAAACATTCTCAAATCTCTGGGCTTCCCTGGTGGCGCAGTGGTTGAGAGTCCGCCTGCCGATGCAGGGGACACAGGTTCGTGCCCCGATCCGGGAAGATCCCACATGCCGCGGAGCGGCTGGGCCCGTGAGCCATGGCCGCTGAGCCTGCGCATCCGGAGCCTGTGCTCCGCAACGGGAGAGGCCACAACAGTGAGAGGCCCACGTACTGCAAAAAAAAAAATTCTCAAATCTCTATACAGCACATCTACTAACTACTCAGTGTTCAATGAGAATGTGAAAAATGCCTGACATTCATATCTGCACAGTCCTTATCACAGATTTTGCCAGAGTTTGCCTTCTTGTTCAAAGCATCTATCATTACTTTCACTTATAGCACTTCATATAACTGTTGATGACTCTAGATGAATAATTACGTTGTTATTCAGAGAATACGTTAGCAAATAAACATAAACTAGTTAAAAATAAGGTTCCTTAAAGTTTTCAATGTATCTGCTTCGTACTGATATTTTGTTGTTTGCTACCTGTATCTATGATGAGGGCAGAGGCTGGAACTTTAAGATAAAAATCTAACCATTTAGCAATCACAGGATACAAATCTATCAGACTTGGGCATGGGACATCAAATATTTTTTAAATAAGCTCTTGTTTCAGAGTTTCTAAAACTGAATAAAAATAGAAACCTAAGACATAGAATAAACAAGTTAAAGATCACTCAAAATTTTCCATGCAAAACAAATCTTCTGATAATAGTCTCTCTGAGTGTTCAATTAACATCTTAGGTGTTTTAGAAAGTCCTATTCCTGTCAAAATAATGGTATCATTTACTTAATAATGGTCCAATATGATAACTGACAATAATTCCCTACTGAAGTTATACCATTCAAATTTCAAATAAATTGTTATAGTGGATTTTTTTTTTCCAACAGGACAAATTTCACATTGTCCTTTAACTCTAAGCTTTACTATATGTGACCTTCAGAAATTCATTGCATTTTTCTCAGGTTCAATTTCCAAGTAAACAGGGGAGGGGGGGTGGCTACTTACCCATCTCATAGGGATTCTATAACAGAGCAAATGAGAGAATAAACACAAAACCATTTTCTCATACAGTATAATGATTGTGAGTCAAAAACATCTAAATTGTGAAGCGATTCCTAAAACGACTGACTACATGTTTTGTAAGTTTAATATGTGGTCATGCATCAGAAATACAGGTTGATCTTTAAGATTAATCCTCTTCACATCAAATCAACATTATTTTGCCCTGTAATAAGGGAATACAAAGGTAATTGTTTATGACTTGTTACAAAGTAGCCTGCGGGAACAAATACGGGAAATATGTTCACATAGATGCTGTTTTTGAACACAAGGGGCACTGATTTTGCTGAGATTAGTAGAACAAATATATTGGAGCACTTCTGTTTTGGAATGTCAAAATAAATACAAACAGGTCTAACAGGATGAAGCTAAGAGGAGATTGTGTAGGGGATCAGAAATATGTCCTGATAAGGAAAAACCCTGTTAGCCTTTGGGAACTCCAACTGGCCTAGTTTGGGTGACATTTCCAAGGATCAGACCTTTGGATTATTACAAGAGAGAGTGCTTTTCTTGGCTGAAATCTGAACCAGACAATAATAAATCTCTTCATTCTCAGGGTCCCGATTCTGATACTATCAGGTTTTAATTAAACCCAGTCAGACCAAATGGAGGTGCTTAAAAACATGGTCGCTTTCTACAAAATGAACACAGCATTATTCCAAATAATGTACACACGATGAAAAGGCCTGGGGGAGGACTTGATTGATCCACGTTCCATTTTTTAATTTGTTGAGTTTAGTGAGGCATGTACATTTCTCTTTTTAATTTACTAATTAATTTTAACTTGAAAGGGGGGATTTTTTAAATGGGATTTTCCATCATGCCAATTCTTAATAAAATGTATTTTTATAGGCATTCATACTTTGATTTGTAGACTCATTCAATCCTTGAAAAATTATTTTTGAATCTATTATTTGGCACTCACATTAGATTTATCTCATGAAATGTATACTCTGAGTCTTACGTCCACTTTCTGGAGAAGGGTGTGCCCATGAGATGTGGTCAGTCAAGTTTAGATGACTCTCTAATTCCTTGACTACTATGGATTGTGACATATTTCATAAAGCATGATTTCAATATTCACACTTAGTAAAGGAAAAGATATAATAATAATAGTGTTCTCTAAATTTCACAGATCAACTGTGAGAAATGAATGACTGAAAAACTTGTACCTCCTCAAGTTGAATTTTTCAACTTTCAAAGATGAAGTCTGAGCCCGAAATTATTAGATTTCAGGAACTTGTTATAAATGAAATAATTCATGTACAAAAGTAACTAAAAACGGGCAATAGTAAAATGATAGTCCCTCCTAACAATGTTAAATTTGATGCATTTACCTTTACAGACAAAGAAATGAAACGGATTATTTCTAGAAACAGGCACTGGGCACTGAACCTGGGTCACAGACAGAATGGGCTCCAGACTTCTGAAAGCTAGAAGTCTGAAATCTAGGTGTCAGAGGGCCACCACCCTCTGAAATCCGTAGGGCCAGAATCCTTCCTTGCTTCTTCCTAGTTCTGTTGGTATACTAGCAATCTCTTATGTTCCTTGGCTTGTAGCTGCTTCATTCTAACCCTGTCTTCACATGGCTGTCTTCCCTGTGTGCTTGTCTGTCTCGGTGTCCAAATTCCTATTTTTTTACAAGGACACCAGTCATACTGGGTTAGGTCCTCCCAACGACCCCATACTAGCTTGATCACTTCTGTAAAGACACAATTTCCAAATGAGGCCACATTCTGAGGTATTGGGGGTTAGGATGTCAGCATATCTTTGTTGGGAGACACAGTTCAACTCATAACATATGAACCTTAGTTTTTTCAAATACAAAATTGGGAAGACAGATTACCTAATGGGGTTCTCAACCACTTATGAATGAAGCAATTTTTATTTCCTCAGAATAAAATATATACTTGATGAATGGTACTGATAGCATGTGCTGAGTGAAAGATCCAGATAAGAGCTGTGCTGCCTTCTGTGCTTTCTAGAAAAACCTGAGTAGGATCAGTTATGTTCAGTGACTGACCATGTAATTCCTCCAGTGGACTTAGAGATAGAGGATGCCTGGATTAGATGATCTCCAAGTCCTTTACAGCCATGACTTTTACAATTCTAGAACAGTTTTTAGACTTGCATTCTAATTACACAGATGAAATGAACAAAATAAGAAAAACATCTGCCTTGCCCAAGAAATTTTAACATGAAATCAGAAAAAAAACATTCTCATAATTCAGAACACTTTTCATATGACTCTTCTGAACACCTTTTCTAATGTTCTTCAGTTTTCAAAACCTGAGTTCATTCTCTGCATACACTAGGTTTCTCCTATAAATATACCCTTCTCAGGGTACATATACTTTGGTAAATCAGAAGTGTCAGCGAACACCTATTCGCCAGGTTTTATGATCCCAGCTCAGCCTGCCTCTGCTGTGATGTGTGCTCTGGGAAGGTCAGGGACCGCTCCCTGCCTCAGTTTTCCCAGCTGTTAAATGGGGATGTTAACAAAAATACTATCAGGTATGTATAGTGAGCATATCTTACTTAGCAATAACTTATTACTAAGGTATGACAGATGCAACAAGGATTAGGAAGATAATAGCCATACCAAAGACTGTGAACAGGATAGATATCATCAACGTTACAAAGACTCGATAATAAAAGGAGACAGATCATCCCAGAAGCAGCAGCAGCTTCATTCATTTACCTTGTCTAGCCACTAGATACAACTTGCCTGCTCCCGTGCGTGTAATTCAAAGTGTCATCACTCCTCCTAACTGCACAGCAGCCACCAAGACAAAATTTCACAATATATTATTCAACACCAGTGTGCTCATGCAGACCACAAAACATGACTGTGGGGGCTTCCCTGGCGGTGCAGCGGTTGAGAGTCCGCCTGCTGATGCAGGGGACACGGGTTCGTGCCCCGGTCCGGGAAGATCTCACATGCCGCGCGGAGCGGCTGGGCCCGTGGGCCGTGGCCGCTGGGCCTGCGTGTCCGGAGCTTGTGCTCCGCAGCGGGAGAGGCCACAACAGTGAGAGGCCCGCGTAAAAAAAAAAAAAAAACAAAAAAAACAAAAACATGACTGTGTTCTTCATGCTAGTAGCTGGGGTTTGAGAAAGGGAATGAAATGAAAGCAGGGCAGCAATGAAAAGACCGAGATAGAGCAAATCAAATGAAACTCAATGTGACAAACTCCTAGGCTGCCAACAATTCCCAACCTCACCTTTTAGCAACTGAGAGTTACTACTCCCAGTAAAAAGAATATAACAACAATGACCAAAGGAAACTACTGAAGTTGTCAGAGCATTCCAAAGCCTACAGACCCTTTGATCATTGGGTTTTATCCTGCTCAGAAGGACTTGGTCCATTCTCACAAACTCCCCACCTTGCATCAGCGCCTGGGCCTCAGAGAACAGACTACTTCCTGCTGGGCAGGCAGAGCCTGAGAAAGTTTTCTGGGGCTGGCTCTTTTTTTTTCTTTCAAAGTTATACAGACACACATAAATTGTCTGCTTCAACATTTCAGTCACCTCAATGTATGAAACGATGGGGTTTAAACAGTAAAATAACAATATAAGGGGGGAGGGCAACCTTGCCCCTGGCATCAGGTATTATAAACATCAAGGAGTGCCAGTGTAAACCTTTATTCAAGAGACTGGCTTCTTTGTCAAGCAATGCCTTTCTTCCAAAACATCCTCGCTGCCATATGTCTGCACCCGGCCAGCTGCAGATCTAATAAGAAAGTTCTTATTCATGTTGTATAATGTTTTACAGGTTTGCCACGGAGGTCACTCGCTGTGAGTTCTTTACGTCAGAGTCGCAGCTCTAACAAACAGAGAGGGGAAAGATGCCAAGAAATGTAGGTTGGGAGGAGGGGAGGATCCAGAAAAAAGAAAGGAAACAGCGCATCAAGCTCACAGCCTTTCTGTTTATCTTGCCCTCATTTAATGCCAGAAGCAGTGTTTTTATTATTAGGGAAGAAAAAGAGAGGAAAGGGGGCAACTATTAGGTTGGATAAACATTATCATCAAATACAAGATTAGGAGGGCTTCCCTGGTGGCACAGCCGATGCAGGGGACACGGGTTCGGGCCCCGGTCCGGGAAGATCCCACGTGCCGCGGAGCGGCTGGGCCCGTGAGCCATGGCCGCTGAGCCCGCGCGTCCGGAGCCTGTGCTCCGCAACGGGAGAGGCCACAACAGCGAGAGGCCCGCATACCGCAAAATAAATAAATAAATAAATAAATAAATAAATAAATAAACCAAATATAAAATTAGGAATGTCTAACTACCTCCCTCCTGACTATCTAATCTAGAAAGGGGAGATGCATTAGTCGTTTCAGATCTTGGGTGGCTATTTAATTATGCTCCTGCTGTTGTATTTATCATGTTAAAAAAATACAAAGAAAAAGATGTTTCTTAATAGCCCTAAAACATGAAGATCTTATTAGGTTCATAATTTACTTCACTGAGGGACTGGGATACCTCATTAATTAAAAATAGTACATTATCTAATAAACTCATGTTGATATGAAATGAGATGCAACAAGTGAAAAAAATCAGTTTAAGACTGGCACTAAATGTTTTCAGAAAGTAAGTGGACGATAGCTTTTACTGAGTGTTCACTCCCCCAAGAACCAAGCGGCCTTGTTGTGAACTCATTAAGTACATGTGTGGGATCATTCATGAAACAGAGATCCCTCTGCCAGATGCAGAGAGAGGTTTAGAAGGCACATGACACACGCTCGTATTACTTTCTTGTGTTGACTTGCTTTAATTGTAATACTTTTTTCCTTAGCAAGTTTGATAGGAAAGCAAATTTTCCAGTGAACTTTTAGATCCTGGATACAGTTTTAAAAATCACAAGTAAATTCTATCTTTGAAAAAAGATAGAATGCAATCTCAATAAAAAGGAAATATTGCTGGCTCATTAAAATACAGCATCTGAAAGCAGACAGGTGCCTACAGCATTGCTGACTAGAAGTCAACTTGAGAATAATAAATATCATTAGGGAGAAGAGTAATTTTATTGGAGAAAAACAGCATCAACTAAATAGAAGAGAAGAAATTTCTACAAGGTACCTAAGCAATGTGTCATGGCAGTGAAGGCATGTATGAATCATCAAGTGTGATGTTCATTTCACAAGAGAGACCTCAGACAATAATCACCGCATGAAATGAGAGGAGAGGGAAAAGTGGCATCAGCAGTTTCTAATATCATACTGGTGAATTTTATATTAGCATTCACAGCCTCAATGACTTTGAAATAAAGTTCTAGAGTAGAAGGCCATTTTCTTTTACTTGGAAAATTTCTTATTATTTTTCATCCTTATTGTTTATAAATACTCAGAGAAAAAGCAAAAATCTCCAAGTGGGAAACTGTTCTTTGGCTTTTGATACCGATAAGATAGCAATTTTTAGTAACTCATTTTCTTGTTTTACAGTCTTTTTATGTTGCCAAATCCCCTCTTGTCTCTCTTCCAATCATTTATTCTCTCAGACTCTGAGAAGTACTCTTTAGTGAGCTCAGCAAAGGGCCCAATCTCCCCGCCCCCCCAAAAAAACCAAAGTAATATTTTGCAAAGTCTGTCACGTTTTAATATCACTCTTGACTGTACTCAAATGCAACTAGTCAGCACTAATGTTACATAACTGAATAGCAACATCCTGTTAAGACTAAATCTTATATGGCCGGTGACTGGTGTTACATTTTGAAATAGTGGCTGTGACACTGAAGAGTCTTCGCTCTAAAAAAAATGTTCCATGGTGCTTCAAAGGGAGCATCTTAGAAAGGTATTTTTAAAGTCCTCAGTGACAAAGTTAAACGGATGATATCAAAAAGGCCCCAGAGAAATCAAGATGTTTCTACTCTGAATGAGTTGCAAAAGCAATGATAAAGTGATTACTCTAGAAATCAACTTTTAGTCCTTCAAGCTCCATCGGGTTGGCAACAATGAAAGTCTCTTAAATATAAAATTAAACATGATCCAGGAATCCCACTCCGGGGCATATATCTGCACAAAATTGTAATTCAAAAAGATACATGCTCCCCTATGTTCACAGCAGCACTATTCACAATAGCCAAGATGTGGAAACAACTTAAATGTCCATCGACAGAGGAACGAACAAAGATGTGGTACGTATATATAATGGAATACTACTCAGCCATAAAAAGGAAAAAAATAATGCCACTTGCAGCAACATGGATGCAACTAGAGATTATCACACTAAGTGAAGTAAGTCAGAAAGAGAAAGACAAACACTGTATGATATCACTTATATGTAGAATCTAAAATGACACAAACGAACCTATTTATCAATCAGAAACAGAATCACGAACATAAAGAACAGACTGGTGGTTGCCAAGGGGGAGGGGGTTGGGGGGAGGGAAGGTGTGGGAGTTTGGGGTTAGCAGATGTGGGCTTTTATATAAGGAATGGATAAGCAGCAAGGTCCTACTGTATAGCACAGGGAACTATATTCAATATCCTGTGATAAACCATAATAGAAAAAAGAAAAAAGAATGTGTGTGTGTGTATATATATATAGCTGAATCACTTTGCTACACAGCAGTAACTAACACAACATTGTAAATCAACTGTACTTCAGTAAGAAAATATTCAACGTGATGGTAATAACAAAACCAGTAAACTCTTAAATAATTGTTGCTACACAACATACTTTTCTAAGCACGTATATAGGTGACTCATTTAGTCCTCACAACAGCAGTGTGAGGTCAGTATAGTACGATTCCCTTTATACAGATGAAACGGAGACACAGAGGTTAATAACTTGCCAAAAGGTCCGGGACAGCTATGTAGCTCCATTCTCCTACCCACCAGAGCACACTGCATAGAGGTTCTGAGAACAAGGAAGGGGTAAGAAAAACTAGCACTCCATAGGGGCCTTCTAAGATTCTGAAACGTTTATTTTTTATGCCCAGTGGTTGGTATATGTGTCTCTGTTTTATATTAAATTATTGTTCTTATTTTGAATCGTATATATACACTTACTATATATATATATATATATATATATACTTAGTATATATAAACCTATATATACTAAATAGTATATATAGGTTTATATACAGTCAAAATAATATTTAAGAATAATAAGTATATATAGTACTATATATAGTACTATATTTGTTACATGTACTCTTTTTAATATATGCTATATTTTAAATTTAAAAATTTAATGTAAGAAAATAGCTATTATACAAATTTTAGAAGTTGGCATAAGGGCATCCTGACTGAATTTGAGATGTAGAAGACGAAATTTATCATCTTTTAGTGAACATATATCATGATTTTAGTAATTTTTTGGTCACATTCTGAAAGATACCTTAAGATCTCCTGCTCTTCTAAGAAATAAACTTTGGCAAGTAATGACCTCTCTAGGCTGTATTTTCCTCATTCAAAAACAAGAAAATTAAACAGATGATCATTGAAATACCTTACAGCTTTAGAATTCTAGGGTGCTGGAGATCTGAACAAAGCTGTAACTACTAAAAAAAAAAACTTGCCACTCAAATCTAAACACAGTGAAAAGCACCAGAATTTGTCAAATCAGGAGTGCTGGTAAAGCCTCATTCCACTGAGTATGTTTTCTGTTGGTCCCTCTGCCTCACCATCCTGTCTAAGGCAATCCCCTGGGACTGCAACGGGTAGTTCCACAAGTGAATCTGCCACCAGGAGACCTGGGTTCAAGACATAGTTCCCCGCTTAGATAGGCTTGAGACCTTAGATAAGTCATTTAATCTCTCTTCTCTTTACTAATTTGTTTTATTACATATATGAAAGACCTTGTATCAATGACATATACATGGAAAGTAATAACCCTACTACATATACCGTGTGTCTTCCTAAAGAGGGGTATGCAATTCAAATAACATTTTAAATCTGCCCAAGAGAATTTGGTGAATCATCTTAAGGCAAAGAACTTTTCTATGAAGTGAATCATCCACTGATTATTTTCTTTCACAATTCAGGTTTTAAAGACATTTCTCACTTTAAGTGATATACTCCTGCATCGCAGAGGTACTGTTTTCTGAAGGAAATCCCAAGCATCATATGCCCAGTTAGAAATTTATAAATTTCATTGTTGCTTTGGTCAACAGCTCAGGACATTCAAATGACGACATCAAAAACCATCAAGTTCTAGACACCAAAAATCAACATTTTAATGCAATGTGAAGAAAGACATCTATCAGGGTGGACTCAATAAGCCAATTGATAAAATGATCTAGGTTCTTTAAAAAAACAAAATTCAATTTTTCATTAAGCTCTGTGGACCAAAATATTTCCCTGGTGAGCGTCCAAGAAAAGTGAAAAAGAAAGAAAGAAGATTAAAGATGGCAACTGAGACAAGAAGAAACGAGCGTTCTCTTCTCCTAAGCACAATTTTGTATGTTGTATGCATGGTCCCCTAGTTTCAAGGGGAGCCTACAGCAGACAGCTGAGGGAACCAGGTCTGATCCCAGAAGACGGTTGACCACCTTCTTGTAGCGCAAGAAGCCATGGCTTGTGATATTCAAGACGGATCCTGTGGGCACCAAAGCCACAGGGAGAAAAGTGGCAAACTTAAGAAAGATGTTGAACTCAGGAGTGAGGAAGAATGCTGCCACTTTAATGTATTGGTCTCAAAATAAGTCCAGCAAATTATTATTTTTCATTCATTAAATGTTCACTATCTTTTGCCTAACCCTCTTCCCCAGTGTTGCTTGTACCCCAGGACTTGATCTTCAGACAGTCTCCTTCGTCATGTACATTCATTTCCTTGCAGATCTCATGGTAGCACATTTCTTTAACTACCATTCATATGGTGATGACTCTCCAGTTAGTATTTCTAGCCCCAACCTTCCCCCTGAATGGTAAGGTCATATATAGCTTCAAAGATTGCCAATGCACCTTTGAAACTCAACATTTCGGAAATCAAATGTGTTATCCCTCCCCCAAAGTCTGCTTTTCCCTGCCCCTCCCCATTTCCTTGTCTCCCATCTTACTATGAGGTACTGCCAGCCAATCATCAGTTGCTTAGGCCAACAACCTTAGCATCCTCCTTGAAGGCTCATACCCAATTTCCAGTTAACTCAACAGTAAACTCCAGAGTCTCGACCTTCAACATACATCACAATTTCAACCACACCTCAAAGCACTAAAAAGACGCTAACCTAGATGACTGCAAAGCCTGCACCCAGATATTCTCACAGTTTGCCTCCTTACATCATTCCAGTGCTCAAACAACAACTCAAAGAACCCTTCCCCTGACCACACCATGTAAAACTGTACCCTTCTATACTTTTATACTCCATCTTCTTTCCCTGCTTTCTTTTCTTCCTAGAACTCCGCATTTCCCGGTGTACTTAATCATGTTTCTTATCTGTCTTCTGCTGAAGTTCTCGAACTCTCACAAGCACCAGGAAGGTTTGTGAAAAGGCAAGTGACTGGGCGTCACCCTGCACAGAGTTTCAGATTCAGTAGGTCTGGCTGGGGCCTGAGAATCTCTATTGCTAACAATTCCCAGGAAATGCTGATAATACTGGTCCAGAGATGACACTTGGAAAAACACTGCCTTACAGAGTATAAGCTCCTTGAGAGCAGGGCCATTACGTTTTGGGATTTTTTTAAGAAATGTATTCCATTTAATTCACAAACTTTATATAGCATATTAAAATAAAAGAAAACAAAGCAAAACAAAAAACAGTGAAAACAAGATACTTTCAAAGTCTGGGCCCTTCCAGCCTTCCAAACATAAGAGTTCTGAAAGTTGTGTACACCAACTGGAAGAACAAGACAAAATTCAGAATGGTGCCATGACATTTCATAAAAGGGATCAACACTGTATCCCCAGAACGTGGGGAAGCATCTGGCCTAGTACATATGGGTGACGCCCAATAGCATTGGTTGAAAAATGAATGATTAATTCTAGAATAAACCTGTTTTAATGTTAACAGACATTGCCATGGACATCAGATCCTAAATAATTTATACCAAAACATTCCTAAAACAAAATGTAGTATAAATACCCATATGCAACTTTTTAAAATAACCTATTCATCAAATTGGAAATCTGGGTATTACCAATCTTTTTTTTTTTTCCCCCTGGTACGCGGGCCTCTCACTGCTGTGGCCTCTCCTGTTGCGGAGCACAGGCTCCGGACGCGCAGGCTCAGCGACCATGGCTCACGGGCCCAGCCGCTCCGCGGCATGTAGGATCTTCCTGTACCGGGGCACGAACCCGTGTCCCGTGCATCGGCAGGCGGACTCTCAACCACTGCGCCACCAGAGACGCCTTACCAATCATTATTAAATACACTGATAATCAAGACAGTGATACACATGCAATAATCACTAATTCCCAACTGAGTACTCAAATTTACTTAAACTCACTACCTTCTCAAAATGATTAGCTAAAATGCCTGAATGCTTCCTAACATCTACGGTTTTCCAGACTTTTGAAAATAATTTCCCTATTACTCACGTCATCATTCCTCTTTCCTGACATAAATTCTCATCCCATAGCAGCTGGATAGTACAGTAGTTCCTGGCTCCAAAAGACAAGTACAAAGTTAAAAAAACATGTTGCCTGTTTTCTCCCTGTCCAGCCAATCTGTTTCTAGAAAACTTCGGGTTAATCTGATGCTTATGAGCCCAAGATAAAAAGGAAGGTCCTAGAGAGACAGCCAGGGATTGGTCAAGGAATGGATTTGAAGCAGAAGGAGAAGAAATATACCAAACAAAAAAAGGAAAGGAAAAACACGCAGCTACACTTGGAACAAAGTATGTTCTCACACGAGGAGCAAGGGCCTTGCTTGAGTCCCAGCTGTGGGTGGACGTGAAGAATTTTCCATTAGAGAGGTGGGGAAGGGGATGTGCCATGAGTCAAGAACCCCTCCCTCCCTGCCCTCCCTGGTTCCTCTCCCTCAGTCTCGGATCACTGGCCCCCTTTGTAGCATGAGTCTCACAGGGGTGGCCCAGAACAAGGCAGGGCACTCCTCACCCCACCAAACACACACTAGAACTTCTCAGAACAACACTCGGCTCTGGTTTCTGCCTGCCTCACTCTGATCAGGGGTCATCAAACCTTCGGCCAAATCCTAGAAATGACTTGGCAACTTGATCAGATACCTGTTGTCCTATTACCTTATGTTTTCACAAACATAGATTAAAACAAACCAACAGTCAAAAACACCACACTGTACAGCAAAAGCTTTCCATTCCACTGGTAGACATATGAAGAGCAATTAAACTTGTTTCTCAAGTATCCACGTGTCTCTCTTGGTTGACTGTTCAAGGTGAATTTTGACTTCTACATTAGCTGTTAGCACACACCAGGGTAGAATTCAACCACTTCCTAACAACTGTCCAGTCGGGAAATAATAAAGCCAATTAGAAGAGAAATTCAAGTCAAACAATTAGCCAGATCTGATGTTGATTTTAGCACCTGAATTTTGGGGGGAGCCATGATGTCATTGCCTCGTCAAAAACTAACCCTTCCAAGCCTCCACATGACTTACAGAAAAACCTCCAATGTATTTAAAATGTCACTGGTGATTTTTCATGACCTTATGCCTCTACTCTACCTCTTCAGCCACTTCTCCTTGTATTCTGTGCTTCAGTGATCCTGTACTACCTGATTTCTCCAAAGATCTGGGCGGTTCATTACTGATGCCAATGACGCATGATGCAATGCACGGGATTTGGTGCTGAACAGACCTAGGTTCAAAGCTTGGCTCCCTCACTGAATAATGAAATTATCTCGGGCAAGTTCCCTAAAAAACCCTGAGTGTCAGTTCCATTGTCACTCAGATGAGGGTAAGGATACCTACCTCAGGGCACACTGGCAGAACTGAAGCGAGATAATGTCTCTACAGTTCTTAGTAAAGTCTCTGGACCACAGCAGGCCTTATCCTCCTTACTCCTCCCCAGGCCTGCTTCTGCTCAACTTTCAAAGTCCACCTCAAAAGTCATTTCCCTGATAAAGCCTTCTCTGCCTGTGTCCCCTCCATCCTGCCCTCAGCCAGAAAAAAGTCACTTCTTCTCCCTCTGCTTTTCAAAGCTACACTGTACATACACCTCAATTACTACAGTTTCTTTTTGACAACACAGCACCCTTATTTCTTTCTCATCTTCATTAATCAGTAGTAGATTCATAAAGGCACACATGTGCCTAAATTACCTTTGTGTTCCAAATACTCAAAATTAATACTTGCTACAAAGTAAGTTCTCCATAAATGCAGAACAAATCAATGACTATAGAGATCAAAGGGAAAATTCATACAATGGGTTCTATTAGCACACAGTAAAAGATGAGTTTTACATAGTATAGCCCTGTCTGTTTATTACTGTACATACGTAAAATTGAGATGTACATTCCTGTTTTACTTGAATAAAGATTTATCAGGAACCAAATGCATGCCAGGCACTGTAGATATCAAAGTCAATGAGACATTCCCTCCAGCTGTGGCAAAGCTTATGAGGTAGGGTGGCTAGGGATGCTGCATGCACAATTCCAGGGCAGCATTCAGAATCTGGTCAGTTCAGGTGGAGTGTTAACACTAATCTCCTGACTCACTCTATAACATCTACTTGCTTTAAGAGAGGGACTTGCAAAAGAAAACCAGGGAGAGAAATAATACCGTATCTCTAAGTATGAGAAAGTCAAAGAACTGCTCTCTTAAGAAGCTAACTTTATAGGGCTTCCCTGGTGGCACAGTGGTTAAGAATCTGCCTGCCAATGCAGGGAACACAGGTTCGAGCCCTGGTCTGGGAAGATCCCACGTGCCGCGGAGCAACTAAGCCCGTGCGCCACAACTACTGAGCCTGCACATCTGGAGACTGTGCTCCGCAACAGGAGAGGCCGCGACAGTGAGAGGCCCACGCACCGCGATGAAGAGTGGCCCCCGCTCGCTGCAACTGGAGAAAGCCCACGCACAGAAACGAAGACCCAACACAGCCAAAAAATAAATAAATACATAAACTTATTAAAAATAAAAAAGAAGCTAACTTTATAAATTCGTACGCTAAACATACATAGAGCTTTCTATTCTCATAAAGAAGTCAGTGAGCACTCCTAGAGTTATGAAAAGTGCCTATTCCACTTTCTTCTAGAGCAATACAGTCCAATTTAGTAGGTCCTTGCCACATGTGGTAATTTATATTAAATTAATTAAAATGAAATAAAGTAAAATATTTAACTTCTCAGTTAAATTTCATGTCTTCATCTAACTAGTGGTTTCCAGATTGAGCAACATAGATATACAACATTTTCGTCATCACAGAAAGTTCAGGAGAACTGTGCTGCATCTAGAGAATTAAAATGAAAATGTTTCTTAAAAATCTGATTATGCCCTTCTGTTCACTTAATCCATTATTAATTGGGTTATTGACTATCTGTTACCAAAAAAGCAACTGGTCACTATTATCCTTTACATGGGAAAGGAAAAAATATGGGAATATTTTCAGGTCTAAAACAACTGTTCATCTTTATTTACAGAGAAGCACTCCAATCCACTATTAGGTTTTTTTTGATGGTAGGAGTTTGCTAAAATTTTCAAAAGCAGTCCTCTATTCATGATCTCTGTTGCTTTTGTTTTTCTTTTAAAGTTAGTTATTTTCTTAGGAATAAGAAAAAGGCTAAAGGTGGTTATACTTCAAGATCTTCTCCCAAATGGATCCTAATTTTTTCAGTGTTAAACATCCCTGGAAGCTTGAAGTCTGAACTCGCTAGAAGTTCAGTCATTGTCATAACAAGGATCAGAAAACTTTCAAGAAGTGTCCTATAAAGATGAACATAGGGCTTCCCTGGTGGCGCAGTGGTTGAGGGTCCGCCTGCCGATGTGGCGGGCGTGGGTTTGTGCCCCGGTCCGGGAGGATCCCACATGCCGCGGAGCGGCTGGGCCTGCGCGTCCGGAGACTGTGCTCCGCAACGGGAGAGGCCGCGGCAGTGAGGGGCCCGCGTACAACAACAACAACAAAAAAAAGATGAACATAGTCTTTATCCATAAAAATTCCTGTGCCTTTGTTATAAAGCAGAAACTAACACACCATTGTAAAGCAATTATACCCCAATAAAGATGTTAAAAAAAAAAAAAATTTCTGTGCCTATAATACATCTGAATAGTGACAAGACAGATCTCTCTTTGTAAGCAGTCTTTTGATGAAAGAACAAGCAGTCCTTTCTGAGAATTGAAACACTGGAGAATTTTGCCTGTAATTTACCCTTGTGAGGCAAATTTATTGTATCTCTCAATTCTTAGGGAGATGTAAATATTTAGATATTCACATAATGTAGAGGAATTAACCACGCCAAGGAGAGAGAGAGAAGTTCTCTTCTGTCTTCAGAAAAGAACACAGGAGAGTTGGTGTTTCTTAAAATGTGGTCTTGGACTACCCATGTTAGAGGTCCTTTTATCAGGAGGGTGTTACTAAATATAGACACCTGTGGGCCACTACCTAGGATCCAGGTTTATTAAGTCATAATCCTTAGGTTGGGGTCTGGATTCTGCATATGACAGGTTAGCAAGAGACTTGTGTGCACATTCCAGTGTGACATCCACTGTCATAGAAAGAAGAGAAAAGGACCCTGCACTACGTATTCCCGACTTACTGAGCTTGAAGGGTGAAGAACCTGATATTTAAGGCGATTGCAAAGGTTTGCAACACCAGACCCACAGATCACACCCCAATGACTATATAAAAGTAAATAAGTATTATATATATATTCCCCCCCCCAAGGATATCCAGTAGAATTAGGGCATAATCAATATTTAGTTTGCTGCAGTGAGGAGCTATAAGAAAAAGAGCAGAAAATCAGTAAAGAAGCTTATTTATGTCATCATAATGAGACAATAATTGAGAAAAGCATTGCACATAGGAGCTCTTAGAGTCACACATTTGTAAAACCAAGCAACCCCTGGGCTTCCCTGGTGGCGCAGTGGTTGAGAATCTGCCTGCTAATGCAGGGGACACGGGTTCGAGCCCTGGTCCGGGAAGATCCCACATGCCGCGGAGCAACTAGGCCCGTGAGCCACAACTACCGAGCCTGCGCGACTGGAGCCTGTGCTCCGCAACAAGAGAGGCCGTGATAGTGAGAGGCCCGCACACCGCGATGAGGAGTGGCCCCCGCTTGCCACAACTAGAGAAAGCCCTCGCACAGAAACGGAGACCCAACACAGCAAAAATAAATGAATAAATTAATAAACTCCTACCCCCAACATCTTCTTTAAAAAAAAAAAACCACGCAATCCAAACACACTCTGAGTGCAAGTTTACCCTCCTGCCCCACTATTCAAAGAGCCACTGTAACCTCCAGCCTCCAACCCCTCCTTCATAGTATCTATGGCCAAGAACCGGGGCTAAGTCTCATTTTGTTAGTTCTGTTTTATTCCTGGATCACTTTAGTTATTAAATTAAACCTGTTGAATGGTTGGGTGGATGCATCAATGATAACCAGGAACAATAAATGGCACCTGGTGCTCTGAAAGAAACCAAACAACTTTCAAAATTACTTGTTATACCTAGTACTGCATTACAACATATGAAATAGAAGAAAGAACTCCTGTCATTGATGTAATCAAACACACAACCTTGCCACTCACTAAATGCCTCGGAGACACCGAGCAAGTCCTCTGGGTCTGTTCCCCATCTGTAAAGGGAGGGACAAGGCAAGATGATCTTCCTGCTTTGAAATTCCATAATTTGTATTGGTAGAAAAGAGTTCCTCATCCTAGCTACAGCTTTCAACTTTGCAGAATAAAATACATTTTCCTTTTAGGTAAATCCTTTCAAATAAAATTTATCTTGATGTAATTTGTCTTGGTGATTTATTAAAATTCCTACTAGGTCTTTGTAACAAGTTAAGCTTAACTACATAAAGCAAAATATAACTCAACTTAGAAAATAAAAACACTTGATTCTGTAAACATCTTCACTATTAATCACAGTGGAAAAAACTTGAAAAGTTTGAAGAAACCTCATTAAAAAATAACTTGAAAATCCCATATGCTGAAATAACTGACTCAGTATAAACCAAAGACATTTGAAGTTTAATTTTTCACATATGTACATACATAAATATTCTATATTCTGGGTAATAACTATGTTGATTATAGTATATTTGAAATATATTGGAAGTAGAACTAGCCAGTACATTACATGATTATTTCATTAGCACTTTGAAAAATACAAATCTGGTGAATCACAGTTTACCTTTACATTTCCACTTATTTTAAGTGCTACTCTACTAAACAGGAAACAAATGAATTTCATCAATAGCTCACTAATTGACTTCATATCAAGCAAGACCTGGGGGTATTACTAACTATAAAAGCAGAGACTATACTGAAATGGACACTGATGTTAAACAAAATACTCAGTATACTTTCCCCGGGTTTGAATAAAAATCTATGGGAAAAATGTCTTTTCTAATATTTCCATGATAATTATTACTATTTCTTCTACCACTACCTTAGCTGAGCACAGGTCAAAAACTTTCCTTGGGCTTCCCTGGTGGCGCAGTGGTTGAGAGTCCGCCTGCCGATGCAGGGGATACGGGTTCGTACCCCAGTCCGGGAGGATCCTACGGGCTGCGGAGCGGCTGGGCCCGTGAGCCATGGCCGCTGAGCCTGCGCGTCCGGAGCCTGTGCTCCGCAACGGGAGAGGCCACAACAGTGAGAGGCCCGCGTACCGCAAAAAAAAAAAAAAACAAATACTAGTACCCGGGTCCCACCATTCAGGGTTTAATTAGTTTACGGTGCAGTGTGGGCACTGGGAGTTTTATATCTCTCCAAGTTATCCTTTCAATACAATAGAATGCAGCAAGGTTGAGAACCTCTGCAAGTGTAGAGACCTACAGTTGGTTAGTGGCAGAGACGGGACTTACAAACTAATTTATTCAGACCTAGTTGTGTGCTTTATGATTACCTCTTCTTTCAAGTAAAACAAAGTAACAATACTTTGAAATTGATGGTATTATAATCCAGAAATACTTTAATTTAGTCATATTCATTCAAGTCCTACTGACTGATTAATGGATCAAAACTGGTCTAAATTGTTTAAAATCATCCCAATAAAATCTCAGTGGAATCTGTACCTGATGTGTCAAAACTGTTCCCTGTCGTCCTAAGAAGGTTTAATATAATAAATACATTAATACAGTCTCTAATACAGGAGACATATAAGAAGGTCATCAAAATCTGGTCATAAAAACTCTGAAGTAATTTTTTAATGGCTATTTCCACAAATCCACAAGAAACTAACCATAATAAGGAAAACTACATCTGGTGGTTTATAAATTAAGGAAAATAATACAAAACCCATTTTGCAACCATTCCAAGAACTGAAACCTTTATCCAGAGAAAGTAAATGACATTCATGACTTTTTTAGCTATTCGAAAATTCTAAGAGGATGTTACCAATAAAATAGTTTACTTTCTGACATTCAAAAACAAGTTCTCATTAGCAAAATTTCAACACTGATATTTAAAGGACGAGACAGTGACTACCATTAAAAGACTATGGTTTCTCAAGCAACCTAAGTGTCCATCGACAGATGAATGGATAAAGAAGATGTGGCACATATACACAATGGAATATTACTCAACCATAAAAAGAAACGAAATTGAGTTATTTGTAGTGAGATGGATGGACCTAGAGTCTCTCATACAGAGTGAAGTAAACCAGAAACAGAAAAACAAATACCGTATGCTAACACATAGATATGGAATCCCCCCAAAAAAGGTTGTGATGAACCTAGGGGCTGGACAGGAATAAAGATTCAGACACAGAGAATGGACTTGAGGATGCGGGGAGGGGGAAGGGTAAGCTGGGACGAAGTGAGAGAGTGGCATGGACATATATACACTACCAAATGTAAAATAGATAGTGGGAAGCAGCAGCATAGCACAGGGAGATCAGCTCGGTGCTTTGTGACCACCTAGAGGGGTGGGATAGGGAGGGTGGGAGGGAGACGCAAGAGGGAAGGGATATAGGGGTATATGTATGCATACAGCTGATTCACTTTGTCATACAGCAGAAACTAACAAAACATTGTAAAGCAATTATACCCCAATAAAGATGTTAAAAACTAAAATTGAACATGTGGAGAACAGCAAAAAAAAAAAAAAGACTACGGTTTCTCATGATCAAAATCATATGCAAATTTCAGAAGTTTTTCAAGGTTGCTCAAGTTTTTCAAGTGTCGGGGAAATAGACAAAAAGAGATTACTGAGTGTTTTTTCAATGGAATTCTGGGGGGGGGGGTTCTAGTTATTCCTCTAGGGATTAAATATAAGAATGTGCATATGTATCTCTGACTGCTTTGGACTAGACTATTTTACAACTCTAGGGATAGACCTTAAGTTAGAGGAAACTGATAGCAATGCAAGAGTTTCCTGTCCACAGCAATGTAAGTGATTCCTGTTCATAACAACGCAAATTAATTTTGTCTGGTTGAGAACATAAATTCCTGCAAGTTAAATCCTCATTTGAACTGGGTTTAATACCTTACTGGTTGCCTCATTAATCAATGAGCTAAATAAAATCTCTGACTTATGTTCATTTTATGTTTCTATAAACCTTGATTTTACTGTTGTGAAAATTATACTTTAACATAGGAAATATGGTCTCTAGAGTCCATAATTATGTTTCAATCGGAATAAATAATAAAATGCATTATATCATGAATATTTGATCATTTCTTTTAGCTACAAGATTACTAGAAAAAAATGTCAAGTATTATTTCAGATTTTCCTTCTGGGTTTCAAGTTGATAGAAATTAAACTACAAACACCAGTCCTTTTTTTTTTTTTTTTTTTTTTTTTGAGTAAACAGTAAGAACCGTGTTAGACCTTCACTGGTTAACTTAATAGCAGCACCTGGTAATTTATTAGAACAAATCACACAATGATGGGTTAAAGAAAAATCCAAAACTCTTTTGAGAACGTTGATGTTATCCTCCATATTTATAATTATTTTATAAAGCTGAAAAACCTTTATTCCGAGCTTCATACTTTTTGTTGGATGTCTATCCAAATGTTCCTCACAACCTTAAGCTAAAATTCAAATGAATTCATCTCCTCAAACCCCCTAATCACTCCTGTCAAACTTGTCTCTTTTCAGCATTATTTCTTGTACTTCCCTTCTAGCCATCCAATCTCTAAGTATACAAGCTGGATCCTTTCTGCAGCTCCACTACCAGTCGCCTTATCTAGAGTTATAACTCTACTCCCAGTTCCACTCCAGTAGTTGAGGACTCACCATCAGTCCCACAGTTTACATCAATTATGTTCCAAAAGATTTCTCCACCTCCAGTCTTTCCATCTCACATTTGTGGTCCTCATGGATCACTGAGACAGAATGATTTATTGGATTAGAAATACAACTTTGACTTTGGCTATGTGTGCTGTCTGTCCATGACAGTATAAAGGATCTTAAGCATGAAAGGAAGATCCTCCAACAACTGGCCTTGGTTCCTTCTGCAGCCTCACTTCCCATCTCACGAGCCTTAACAACGAATGCTCCAGCAACAAACAGTAGGGTGCAGCTTCCCTGCATTTTCATTATTTCTTGCTTCTTGGTTCTTGTGGCCTTGAATATGTTTTACTCTCTTCCTCCTATCCCTAACCTCCACCTTTTTGGCTATCTTTTTATACAAGTTTTTTGTTTTTTTTTAATAAATAAATTTATTTATTTATTTTTGGCTGTGTTGGGTCTTTGTAGCTGCGCACGGGCTTTCTCTAGTTGCAGTGAGCGGGGGCTATTCTTCATTGTGGTGCGTGAGCTTCTCATTGCAGTGGCTTCTCTTGTTGTGGGGCACAAGCTCTAGGCATGTGGGCTTCAGTAGTTGTGGTTCAAGGGCTCTACAGCGCAGGCTCCACGGCATGTGGGATCTTCCCAGACCAGGGCTTGAACCCATGTCCCCTGCATTGGCAGGCAGATTCTTAACCACTGCGCCACCAGGGAAGTCCCTATCTTTTTAAAAACACAATTCAAAGCATTATCACTGCCACTTCTATAAACAGTTTTCTAGGCCCTCCCCTATTTCAAGGATACAGCTATTCAAACACCATGTACTCACTTTTATTATTGTACTAAAAAAATCTATTGTAATTACCTGCTTAGGTGTCTAGTTACTTATGGAACTGTGAGCTTCTTAAGGAAACAATTCAAAACCTATTACAAATTTCTGAAGTCTGTTACACATGTTTGAATTCAGCTCAACTAAATATTTAAGCACAGAAAATACATTTAAACAATGCAAACACTATATAAGGTTACATTTCTTTTAGATTCCTGACTAGACATTTTACATCAAAGATCAGAAAGAAAAATTATATAAGTATTTATCACTTACCATGCCAGATATTCTTAGTGTAAAGGCTCTTCTGTTGTCATTATCAAGTAACTCCCCCAAACAACTAGTAAATTGATATACGAAATAAGAAGTGTTACCTACAATCTTTCCCAGTAACATTCACACCATCAGAGGGGCAGAGAGGTAGTGTAAGTGACATACAAGAGATTATCATAAATATTACTCAGGTTATTTTTCTCTCAATCCTCACATGGTTTTATACTTTCTTTTGCCTATCCTTTCTATCACATATTAAACTGTGATTTTTATTCATGTTGGTTGGTAGACATTATTAAATATTTCACCAAATCCCCTATTTTCTCTGGTCTTACCTCCCTTAAGTATTTCTAACATACTATGTTAACATACTTTACTGCTAAAATTGCATAGATTTGTGTTATGAATATAAATATATATGCATTGGATGACTATAAACATGGTTTGATTTTATGATAGTGGGACACAGATATTTCAATAAATTAAGAATTAAGACGTAAAACATGGAATACTGAGAATCGCTGCTCAAGGGCATATATGTTAAAAGAGAAATTAATAAGTAGGAGAGGAACAGGTCTTCAGCAATAACCTTTGATGAGGTGGAAATGACCCTATGTAATTAATTCTGGGGAAAAAATTTTTTTCAAAAAAAGCCTGAAAGACTAAGAATCTGGTGACTTTTACTATGAATAATGCTATGCAATTGAATGGATATGTTTATATCATGATAGATGTTTTCTCCTTGGAACCTGGAACTTCCGAATCTGCCATCATTCACTCTTAGGGTGCCAGGTCACCATCTAATATGCTGGAATTGAAATTTATTAAGTAACATTCCGATTTACTAAGCACTGATAATGGTAGATGTGGGCCTAACATACTCAGAAGTTCCTGGACAATCATTTTGTTTGGCTTAAAATAAGCTATATTCTCCCCGATATTGCATTTCATAATTAAACTCATTGAGGATTTCCCGGTCCTAGCACAGGACTTGACATGTGGCAACATTCAATAAGTATTTGTTGAATAAATGTATGAAGAAATCCAGACATAAATAACATCTATCACCTTCCTCTTCACTCTCTGAGCATGCTTTCCTTCTTATTTCATGGATGGTATAAAAGTCATGTTATGGGCACTGACTCAACTTCAGGCCTTTCTCCCTACATACGCACCATATCCATCTCTGTTGTCTACTTCCTAACTCAGTGGAAACAGTGCCTGTCTTCAGCCCATGTTAACAGACCCGTCTGGGAGTTAGATTCCCTCCTCCTGCCTCTTCAGGTATCTAATTCCACCAGTGCTTTGCCTGAACCATCCCGCGTTGTAAATCTTTCCATGTCCATTTTCTCTCCCCTCGGTAAACATACTCAAGTCTCTCCCTTCTTTTTACAAATATAGATTTTCATCTCCAAACCACTTCCTTAGCTATTTTTCTCTTTTTATATTTCTCTTCATTACCCAGCACCTTGAAAAAATAGTCTAAATTAGATTTCTCCATGCCCTCACCTCCCATCTACTTCTCCACTTACTATTACCTGGCTTCTATCGCTAATACAACATAATTTCTACCTAATTTCAGTGAGTTCTTCTTTATAATCCATTTTAATTGATCTAATATCTTGTAAGCCAACAGAAAAGGCATATCCATTATTCAACTAAATTTGCTGACAATTCTGTGTAGCAACTTACAAAATCCCACAATTTGCTTATTTACATGCAAATTACCATTCATATAACTGAAGCTCAAAAGTATTCAAAAACTCCATGTCAAATCAACCCCCAAAACTTACCAAAAAATGATAATTAAATTTTTTCCTATCTGAATGCAGAGGGCTAGTTAAGAATTTTTAAAATAGAAGAATAATGTCTAAATATAATATGGTAGGGCTTTCCTGGTGGCACAGTGCTTAAGAATCCACCTGCCAATGCAGGGGACATGGGTTCGAGTCCTGGTCCAGGAAGATCCCACAGGCCGCGGAGCAATTAAGCCCGTGCACCACAACTACTGAGCCTGTGCTCTAACGCCCTCAAGCCACAACTCCTGAAGCACGCACACCTAGAGTCCATGCCCCGCAATAAGAGAAGCCACTGCGATGAAAAGCCCACGCACCGCAACGAAGAGTAGCCCCCGCTCACCACAACTAGAGAAAGCCTGTGCGCGCAGCAAAGAAGACCCGACACAGACAAAAATAAATACATAAAAATAAATAAATATATGGTAAAAAATTGCATTTCAAAAATATATTAAGTAAATTATAAGGCAAGCACTGCTCTATTATCACAAAGAATAAGTAAATATCAATATATAAAATGTTAACGAGAAGACAATTCACAAGAAAACACAAATGGCTAATAAACAAAATGTTCAGCTATATAATAAGTATGAATTCAACAAATGAACTATTCTTTCTTCACCTATCAAAGTTGTAAGTAATTCAAATACAGCTCCCAATTCTAGTAACTGTTACTTAAGATCAGCATTATACTAATGGCTTCTAGAAAAGCCATTAGTATAATTTTTACTTTCTCTATTCATTTCTAGATTTTTGAAGCTGCACTGAAAACAAAAAGGAAAGAAAAGACATTTAACAATCAAAAGGAAAACATTAAATGCCATCTAGTAACAAAATAACCAGAAGATACAAAATCGTCAGGATCAGACATTATACAACAATGGAGTGGGCTGAGATACCTATTGGAATTGTCATAGAGCCAAAACAGCCCTCTCAAAATAGTTCTCCTACCAACTTATTCATATCCAACTTTTTAACGGAAAAAAAGACGATTTAGTTGAAAATTGAGCTATAAAAGCAAATACTTCCAGGATAAATAGTTCACACTAAGACATAAATGAAAACCTCTGGAAAAGAGGTTTTTAATGACAGAAACAGAAGGGAATGTAATAGGAACCCAAAAATGACAAAGTGGACTCTCTGTTGGGGGGGAAACAGATGGTTAACTAGAGGCCCAGGACACTAAACACAGGCTTTGCCCAATACCTAAAATTATGCTTTATGTACAGACTCTTTCAAAGGCCCTTGTCCTGAATATTATGCTATGGTTCTTGCCTAAAAGGAAGCAGCTGTGGACACAGATGTGGTCTTACTCTGTTATTCAAGCCCCCACTGGATAAAAGCAGGTTAATATAGCTTTAATGGTGGCAGATTAGATATTTGGCCTGTTTGTTAAGACGTAATTGAATCTGCGTTTTTGAGAACAGCTCTTGATGACGCACGATGTCACAAATCCAGCATAAGAATGGCAATTTAAGATCTGGTGACAGAATGCATGTGTACTAACATGAAATGAATAAAAAAATGCTGGGTCTCTGTGAGAAAGACATATGTAGATAAATCATGATGGGATTTTGTGTTTTGATTTGGAGCTATATCAATACTTCCTTATCTTGAGAGGATGGCATCTTCAAAGAATAAAATGAATGTCCACATTTATGGATTTTGGATGCTTACAAAAAACAAGTACAGGGTAAAAATATTTTTAAAATCAAGATTTTTGGGGGGTATCAACTACATGGCTAATTATTTTAAGGTATTCAGGTTGATGAAAGAATCAGAAAGCTGATGATCCCAGTGAGTTTTTATGTGGCAGAAACAGCAATCAACCCGAGGTAGTCCAATTCCAAAGCTACCACATCTTAAATACTTAATCTATGTTGCTTTCCAGGTGTTTTCCAAATTGAAAATTGGCTACTCTCATTGCTGTTCTGTCTAAATGGGTTCCTTTTAAATAAATAGTATGGGATAAAATGTAAAGAACTCTAGGCATGCATTTTTTCTGATCTAATTATTGTTTCCCCAATTCATTCCACCAATATTTATTGAGCATCTATTATGTGCCAGACACTGTTCTAGATGCTTGGGAAATAGTGAACAAAACAAAACAAAAAAGTAACTCCACAATGGTGCTTTCTAGTGAAAGAGACAAAAAGTAGAGAATGAATGTAATAAAGAAATTCTACCATGAATTAGAAGGTGATTAAGTGCCCTTGGAGGAAGAGAGAGCAGGATAAAGAGGATTGGTAGTATAGGTGGTAGGGTCTTCAGTCTTGAAAGGGAGGGACTGATCAGGCTAAACCATACTGGAAAGGCAACACTGGATTAAAGACTTGAAGACACAGGCATGGAGGAAACGAGCTTTGAGGATATCTAAAAAGCAAGTGTTCCAGGCTGAGAGAAGAGCCTGTGCAAATACCCTCAGTGGGGATGCATAAACAATAGTATGAACAAGTGTAGCTGAAGCAGGGTAAGTGGGGAGAAAGGTAATAAGAGATGAGGTAATGGCAAAGATAAAGAAGACCAACTGCATAGGACCCTGCCGGTGGTTGTAAGGTCTTAAATGTTTACTCTTGACATGAGGAGTCATTAGAGGGCTTCAAGCAGAGGCGTGACATTGACTGATGGCTACTTTACTGTGAATCCATGATAAGTAAGGAAGCAGAGAGCAATGCTGAGAGGTTTCTGTTGTAATTAGGGCTAGGAATGATACTGGCTTGACTATCGTTGTAGCAGTAAAGGTGGTGAGAAGTGGTCAGATTCTGGATTATTTGGCAAGTAGAACTGAACTGGACTTGCTAGTAGATTGGGACTGATGTGTAAGAGAATAAGACGAGTCAAAGACGCCCCCCACCCCCTGGACCTTTGACAGAGCACCCAGAAGGCTGGAGTTGCCACCAACTGAGGTTAGGAAGGCTGCAGATGGAGCAGGTCTACAGGGGACTATTGGGACTTTTATTTGGGACACATGGAATTTGAGATGTGTTTAGATATCTAAGCAAGAGGTCATTTATTGCTGCTGAATGTATGAGTCTGGAATTCAAGAGAGGCGTCCAAGCTGGAGATATAAATTTAGAAGTTGTAAGTCTGAATCTTAATTTCTAGTTAACAGAATAAGAAAAGCAAAGTACTCATTGGTCACTTAACATATGCCAGGCACTACACCATAAACTTTCACATTCCTTATGTCATTGAATTCTTTTAACTCCCCTGGTTTTCAGACTAGACCATTTTACAGGCTAGTAAATTAAATTGAGAAAGTCTAAGTAACTCTCTGAGACTAACCAACTTTCCTTACGGCAATGAATCTTGGAAGAGGCAGAACTTGGACTTATATATACGTGTTTCCATTAGCTATATAACCTCTTAAAGGCTCAATACGAATAGAAACGTATCTTACATTCTAGCTGTGATAAAAGAAAAAAGGAATCCAAAAAGCAAATGCAGAACTGTGTACAGATACACCTTAGTATCATAATATAAATGTCCTTAATAATGTGAGTTAAGTTTAAAATTAAGCTTAATAATCCTTTACAAAGAAAGACTAAACATACACAAAGTCTTTCAGGATTTGAATCAAAATGTTGAAAACATTTTACAGTTTTGTTTCTTAAATAAGTAAACTGTCTTCTTGAAAAATCACCTGTTTCTCACAAGTCACTCTATTTTGATATGCCAACATGAGCCCAAAGTGTGTACATATATATGGAACAATAAGCAACCTATTTCTTCAAAACAGAATATAAAAATGGCTTATTCATTTGATACCATATTTATTTATTTATTTTTTTTGCGGTATGCGGGCCTCTCACTGTTGTGGCCTCTTCCGTTGTGGAGCACAGGCTCCGGACGTGCAGGCTCAGCGGCCATGGCTCACGGGCCCAGCCGCTCCGCGGCATGTGGGATCTTCCCGGACCGGGGCACGAACCCATGTCCCCTGCATCGGCAGGCGGACTCTCAGCCACTGCGCCACCAGGGAAGCCCCACCATATTTTTTTAATTGTAAAATTCTCTCTCTTCCAAATCACTTGGCTTTAAAAGTTCCGTATGTTACTTCTCTTGTACTTTTTAAGTATATTCAGTTACCCAAGATATAGATCCTCTTAGACCAATGACCCAGGTAAGAGTATCAAATGTCATTTCTGAAGATGTTTATGAGCCAAATTATAAATTCTACTGTAAAATTATGACCACCGAAAACAAAATTTGAGAAAAATGGAACTACGAGATTCTTTATTACAAACTAGATATGGTACTCTGACAAAAACTGTTTCCAAATTTTCCACTGATGAGATGATTAGTAAACATGTTTCATGTACTCATGTATACATCAACTATCCAAGACCAAGGGCTGTAACATCATAACCTCTACTCCTTCTGTTCATGGTGGCCAGATGCATAAACAGAATTTTCAAATTTACATACAGATATTTAAAAAAATTATATATATATATATGCATACATAGTAGGCATACTATAATATAAACTACATATAAATGCATAGTTTATGAATTTACAATATAACCTTCAAGAAAATAATTTTAAATATAAATACTCACACAGGTTCTGGTTTTATAGGAGAGGTGAACTCGGAGAACAAACATTGACTTAGCATTAGCATTTACAAAATAAACTTGTGGAGAACTCATATTTATTTAACCTGCTCCATACACACACACACACACACACACACACACACACACACACACACTTATAGTCCCCATAGCTTCTTGACCTGTACCTACTATATATTAGCTTGTACAGTTCAGAACATACTAAACACTTTACAAATAAATAACCATGGGTCACTGAAACCCACTGGGGGTGCCTTAGCAGACACTGGAATGTGTATTTGTGAGGGCACCAACCCATGGACTCGATGCCTCTCATGTTCCCGTTCAACCAGAGCAGCTTCACATACCTTTCTTTTGCATATGGCCGCTCCATGTAATATTTTGTTGCAAAAAGGCCTCTGTTAACTTACAACTTGGAAAACCACTGTCCTAGAGATGTCTTAATTAAAGTATATTTAGAACTATTGAGGCATTAACGTTTCATATTTATGTAACAGAACTACTGAAAGAAAAGTGGGACCATCAACGGATTCACATTACTTTTCCAAAAGAACAAGGCAAAATAAACCTGCTTTGTATAATTTGACAGAAAGTTTACCATTTGAAGCGGTACTAAGTATTGATTTTACAAAATGCTGAGTTATTTTCAGTAATGTGCTAAGATTCACCATTGTGTTTGTTTACATCAATATAAATAAAACACTTGAGTACAAAAGGGCCCTTTAATAAGGCCTTAGAGAAATACTATCTATAGAAAGAGAGCTCTGTAATTTATAGAACATTCTTCATTAAGATCTCATTGGTTCTGGAAGCTGAGTAAGAGAGATTTGGTTATCATATGTAGTTTTTTTTGCGTGTGGTACACGGGCCTCTCACTGTTGCGGCCTCTCCCGTTGCGGAGCACAGGCTCCGGACGCGCAGGCTCAGCGGCCATGGCTCACGGGCCCAGCCGCTCCGCGGCATGTGGGATCTTCCCAAACCAGGGCACGAACCCGTGTCCCCTGCATCGGCAGGCGGACTCTCAACCACTGCACCACTAGGGAAGCCCCATATGTAGTTTATACATGAGCAAATGAAGTTCAGTGACAAAAACTTATTCACAAAGGATTACAAAGTTAGCAGTAGGAGTCTCCTATCTCCTAGCATCTCCTAGGTCCAGATCCACAAAACTGGCCACGTACCACATAGAACCCTGTCACTATAAGGAACTAATTAATGTTTTACAAATTTACTGTATTTTGAACTCCAGTGATAGTCCATAAACATAGGGCTATAGAACATAATTGGTGATTACACACTTGAAATGAAATCTAAACCTGAAGAATGGAGCTCTTCTTTTTGAGCTAAAACCTCAGACAGGTTTGGCCAAAGCTCTTGCATTTGTTGACCAAGAAGCAATTTCCCTGTGTAGTTACAAGGAAAAGAACTCTGGAGCTTCCGCCACTGGCATACACTCAGTGTACTAGGCAGAACAGAATAGTGACCCCCAAAGATGTTCACACCCTCATCTCCAGAAGGTCTGAAGGTGTTACCTTTTACAAAAGCAACTTTGCAGATGTGATGAAGGACCGTGAGGCAGGGAGATTATCCTAGATTATGTGGCAGACCCAATGTCATCACAAGTGTCCTTATAAAAGGGAGGCAGAAGGATCAATTAATAGGAGGAGATATGAAGATGGAAGAGGTCAGAGCAATGTGATGTAAGAAGGACTCCATTTATCTTGGTTGGTTTTGAAAGTGGAGAAAAAGGGTCACAAACCAAGGAAACGGAGCAGATTCCTGAAGCTAGAAAAGCAAGGAAATGGATTCTACCCAGAGCCGAGAGAAAGGAATACAGTCCTGCCAACACCATGGTTTTAGCCCAGTGTGATCCGTGTCAGATTTTTGACCTACAGAACTGTAAAATAATAAATATGTGTCAATGCTGCCAGGTTTGTAGTAATTTGCAGCAATAGAAAATTTATACACTTAGCTTAAAGGATCTGTTTTCTTTATAAGTAAAGAGATATTTTAAGATTCATTCTAGAAGTATTTACTGAAAGTCTAAAATGTGTCAGGCTGAGGAACCTGGGATTGAAAGAAGACTAAGACATACTCTTTTCAGTTGGAAGTGAACAGTTTTTCCACATACATGAATTGGCTGGTATGTACATGTTACTGTGGGTACACAAACATTTACTTGCATGTAGTAGGGCAACAGACTAACTAAGAAAAAGAAGAGATTTTAGAAATCACCTTAAGCCAATTATATAAGCCAAAGAGGAAACCACATGTAGTCCAGTTGGGCGTTCCTAAAGTGTGGCATCTACTTTCTCAGATCCAACTAGCACTTCTTCTGCTTAGTTAGTAATGTAGAAGCAACTTGAAGACTTTCTCCTAAGATTCTGATATGAACAGCCCCTAAGTTTCAACTGTGAATCAATCAGCCAAACACCCCTCTGAAGATAATCAGCTGTCTTATAGCATTTTCCTCTTAAACAGAACTTTTCAAGCTAAGGAACTGTTTTGTCTTTTCTAATGGTAACTATAAATTATTACAGATTCCATTACATTTGAAAAAACTGCAGTTTAAAGATAATGGACCTCAGAATGGTCTATTAACTCTAATGAACATAAAAAATTATGTCTATTTTAAAATTAGAATACAAAATAAGCAAAGCTACCACACATGGAAATGTATTGATATAAAAATTATGACAGGGCTTCCCTGGTGGTGCAGTGGTTGAGAGTCCGCCTGCCGATGCAGGGGACGCGGGTTCGTGCCCCGGTCCGGGAAGATCCCACATGCCGCGGAGCGGCTGGGCCCGTGAGCCATGGCTGCCGGGCATGCGCATCCGGAGCCTGTGCTCTGCAACGGGAGAGGCCACAGCAGTGAGAGGCTCGTGTACCGCAAAAAAAACAAAAAACAAAAAAAAAATTATGACACTTTAAAAATATGCATCAAAAAAAATAAAAAACATAAAAAAATAAAAATATGCAACTGAAAAACTTAGTTTCTTAATAATATCAATTATTCCACATGACTCTAGGCTCAAAAAATAGAAATTCACACTAGATGACACTTTAAGATAGAGAATGATCAATATGTATCTATATAACTTAACTATGTCTAGAACGTTACCCATGCCTTCTCTTAATTGGTTCCTGACTGATGGAAATTTTTCTATTTAGATAGGAAATTGATAAGGAGAAGATAAAAGCATTTCACAGTTTCAACTTCTGTACCTGAACTTACATCCCGCTTATTTCTAAAATCTATTGGCACTAAGAGAACAATCTTTCTGTGGAATGCCCGTGGAAACCCCAGGAATCAGAAACACTGGATTGATGACTATTTAATATTAATTAGTACTGTAAGCTAGTATAGTAACTAAAGGTTATATTAATATCACTAGTATTCCAAACCAGTATATCAATCTAGTAAACTTCATCTATCATCTCTGAGGAACTAAGGAGCCCTAAGCATAGTAAATTCAGGGGTAGTAATATTCTAGGAAGTAATAGACTAAACACGTATATGATGTATATGATAAGGACTAAATGATGGTGATGATGATGATGACAGCCATAGCAGTTTGCTTCAAGCCAGTTAAGGAAAACGACTTAGAAGGTTAAGTATCTTTCGCAAAGTCACACAGCTGGTAAGTGGTAGGGCTACGACTCAAACTCTGACGAAAGCCAGGTCTACTGCCTCGGAAACACCAGTTCTTAACCTTTTCCTATACTGCCTCTTATGGGCAGAAGGGAATGTCACAGAATGAAGTACCAGATTGGGATTCTGGTATTTCCTCAATCCCTAGCTAAAGAATATGGAGAAAATCAATTAACCAATCAATCTTAGGCTTAGTATTCTTTAGAGAAATTAGAAAGATTAGACAAGATGATGTCAAAATTTCTTTTATAGTTCTATAATTCATTAATTCATTCCATAGATACGTCCTAAATGCCTGCTGTTGGCCAGACCTCCTCTAGGTATTAAGGACACCACAGGGAACATAGCAGAAAAAGGCCCTAACTGATCTCACTCAGTCGAGGAAGGCAGACAACAGACAAACACTTTTTGGGTGTGTTGCCTCAGAGAAGATACTATATGATTGCTAGACTTTCACCTGAAGTGACACATTTTAAATGATTTTTTTCAAAAAGATAAAAGTGATTAGTAGATTCAGCTGATCCTTACTGTTTCCTAGACCCTTTCATCTATAAACTGAAAACACTTGGGAATAGAGCAAGTCATGTGATTCAGTAGAAAGTACCAAACTCCTAATAATAATTCCTACAAAAAATATGAGATATGTATATATATGTAATACTTATGTGAGGATAATCTTAGATTAAGATTATTTTGTAAAGTTTCATTTACAAATAGATGAACAATTATTCATATTCCCTAATTTTTTAAAGTCCATTCCATACAACTGCAAAGTTTAACAAATACAGAGGTTACTGAAGTCAGAATAGAGGCTATAATACTATAAGAGGATGAGCCGCTTAAAGTTAGGCAAATTATGTAGCATAAGAGTGGAATGATGACAGCTTAATGCACTAAATTTGATACATCAAAAACAATAATGCCGTCATTTCCATTACCATTATGTTCTCAAAAATCTAACATTCTTTTTCAATTCTATTACCATGGCGTCAAACTAATGTGGCTATTGTAAATAGTCTGGAATGATCGTTTACAATACTTAAGATCACTACAAAATAGTTTCATTTCTGTAAGTGCTCCTTTGCTTGTACTTTTCTAGGAAATAAGAATAATAAAATTTAACGACTTCATCCTATGAATAAGTTCGAACCACTTCCACTGAACTAAACAGAAAATCTTACTGCATTTTAAAAACCCAAAGTTGATATGAAAAGGTTTGGTAATAATTTTTTAATCTATTTAGAGCAGTAATACTGTTCATAGCTGGTTAAAATACCGAATCACTTTTTCCTTCATTCATTTAATTTCACAGATATTTACTTAGCACTTTTCAGGCAATAAACCACTGTCTTGGCACTGAGTAATGCTCAGTAGTATAGTACTATAGACACTTATCTTGAAATAGATAAAGAAAATATTACCTTTGGCTTAATGAATATTTTCTCATTTCTGATTTAATTAATCTACCTTACTGTTTCAGGATGTTCGTACACCCCAAGGCAGAGAAAAGTATTGTTAACTCCTTGCTCAGAGAATTTAAGGAGAAAATGCCTAAGCTTGACGATAATCCCACGCTAATATTATTTGTCTCTTATACCTGTAACACTTGTACATTCTCTACAGTGAAAGAATTAAAGCCTTTTTCACTGTAATCGGACTTTAAAAAAGAAATTAGAAAAGTAAAGTCCTGCAAGTAAGATACAATATGCATGTTTTTTAAAGACTTCGAAGAAACCCATATAAACAAATAACTTGTTATACTCTTCTGCTTAGCAAACTGGCTGAAGAACAGTCCAAATAACAAATACAGAAGAAGAAAATCCTGAAAGAAGAAAGGAAAAAAGAATTTTAGACCATACCAAACAGAAAAATATTCAGAGTCTGAATGAAAAATGGTTAGGGGGCCAAGTTTAGGTTATGGACCATTTCGTTTTTTTTTTTTTTTTTTTTAGCTATACAGGCAAGTACTCTCTTCAGAGTATAAAGATTTATCTTTTTTTTTTTTTTTTTTTTTGCACTTCACGGGCCTCTCACTGTTGTGGCCTCTCCCGTTGCGGAGCACAGGCTCCAGACGCGCAGGCTCAGCGGCCATGGCTCACGGGCCTAGCCCCTCCGCGGTGTGTGGGATCTTCCCGGACCGGGGCACGAACCCGTGTCCCGAACCCGTGTCCCCTGCATCGGCAGGCGGACTCTCAACCACTGCGCCACCAGGGAAGCCCTAATCACTTTCTTCTTTTAAACAATGTATTAAAGATTGCCTTTTATTATTTGAGTACCAAAACATATTGCCACCAGTCAATGGCAGCTTGCCATCAGTCAAAAGTAACAGACAATACATACGCCAAATGAAGTGAATTGAACTAAACGTTAACTAGAATAGTTTGCTCATCATGCATTCTGCTATATAATATGTATACAAAAAATACGGTTTCTGTTTTCAAGAGGTCCCTTCACTTACAGGAAAACTTTTCAATTTCTCTCTATATATTGGATCCCATTTTGATTAAAATATATTCACAAAACAGAATGACTAAGAATCGTTTGATTATGAGAGTTTGTGTCAGTTTCATTAGAGTGAAAAGAAATTGTGGTCTGGCTTCCATAGTAGTGATGGAGAGATGGTGGTCAGGGACACTAGCTTAGGTTCTAAGGCAGGCTCTGTGACTTAAGCACAGCAAGTGACTTAGGCAAGTCACTTCATCTTTCTAAGCTCAGTTCTCATCCGTAAAATGGGAATAACAGTAGTTTGAAATAGGGAGGATTACTGGGAGGACTGATGAACACGTGGATTAAAAGTTCCATAGATACTTGACAATGGTTATCACTCAGTAAGTGTTGCATGTTATTAATGATGGTAAAGGGAATGATGGTAGGAACGGAAAGAATATATGCAGGTTGTATGCATTTGTCACACTTACTGAAATGTACACTTAGGATCTGCACATCTTACTGCATATAAATCGTATCTCAGTAAAATGACTAAAGAAAAAAAGTACATAAAGATAGGAAAACAGGGAGAGAGAAAAGATATAGACTACTTTGAGTCTATTAAACTGAACAAGTCTAACTAGAATGATTTGTATGAAAATGTTTGTCTTTGCGTTATTAATCTAGTTATACAAATACTAGCTTTGACTCTTAAATCTGTTTTATATATACAAAAAAATCAGTTCGTTACTCTCATTTTTCATCATTATAAATTCTGAAACAGACATAGGAACAATTTCAGGAATATTCCACAGTCAACTGGTAATTGCCTATCAAAGTCTCTATTGCTTACCACCAACCATTTTGTAGGGGTCCGTTGAATGATATATTAGCAAAGATCACTAAGAATTAATAATCTCAAACAAGTGCATGGCAGCCAATGGGAAGCTACTGTACATCAAACACGGTGCTGGCATTTGACATGCATTTTCGCATATAATCTTACCAAAAAGTCTACAGAAGTAGATTCTGCAAGCTACCAACAAATATGAAACCGCGGAACAGTTAGGCTAGGTAAAATATCCAAGGTTTTCTGGTGTCAGAGCATGGATTAGAACCTATGTCCAACTCCACAGGCTGGGATTTTAATCACTACTTTCCACAGGGCCAGAAGTGCAAAAAACACACCATGTGCCAGTTTTCTACCTTATACATCTAACACAAGTGTGATCTTCGGTCCATCTCTTGCACGTGTCAGCACAAGGGGGCAACCAGTTACTTTAGATTCCTGTTTTTTACTGTCGTTGCTTTTTCATGTCTATATTTAAAAGGAAGAGAGGGAAAAGGGAATGGAGAGAGAAAGAGGGAGAGACAGAGACAGAGAGACAAGGAGAGACAGAGGAAAAGAAACATTGTTTTCCACCATGATGTTCTATATCAGATATACAAATATACAAAGTCTAGTTCTATTGGTTCTAAGTCCAAAAGATAAAGAAAAATTATATATTATAGTGACCTGGAAGGCCAAGACATTCTAATAAGCAGAATTCTGATCAGTCAAACACGCCTTCATCCATGGTAAAGAGGGTTGCCCATCTATACCACAAATGACAAAGGATGGCTTTGGGCTTTGAACTTCAGCAGGTTTATGAGTTTATCACTTCATCACTTCATTTATTCTTCCATTATGCATCCATCCACCTATTAAGTGTATCAAGTAGCCAGTGTCGGACATTCAGCTCCTGCTTCCCTCCCACAGACAAGGTAGGCACGTGGGCCAGCCCAGCAAAGCCGTCTTCAGTAACTCAGAATCAGCCTCCACCTCTCACCACCGACTCCAGTCCAAAGGAAAGGGGTCAGAACCCTGGCACAGTATTTTTTAACCTCTGCTGGAGAAGTATGAATCAAATTCAAGGTATTCTTGTAGTCCAATGATCTAATGAGGCTAAAAATGATAGCATTTAACATGCAGAATTTCTTCAATGCATTACAGAAATCCGACAGACCCAAATTTTCATCTTGATAGCAAAATGCCTGAAGAGTTATGCTCTCATGTTTGTTTTAATGGTCAGTTAAATGTTGACCATTTGGTTTCTTAGCAAAGAAATCCAATTAAAAATTTAACAGGCACTCTCCTACACTGCTGGTGGGATTTTAAATTGGTACAACCTTCTTGGAAAGCAATTTGGCAATACGTACAGGAAGTTTTAAAGTATTCCTGCCACTTGGCCTAGTAATTCCACCTCTAGGAATATTTGTAAAAAGATCTACAACTTGAGATTTTTTTTAACAGTTTTAAAAATCTCATTATTATTTGTAATAGGGAAAATTAGGTAACACAAAATTAGGTAACACAAAATGTCTAATAAGAGAGTAAGTTATATCATAGCCATAGAGTAAATTGGCACATAACCATCAAGGATGTTTCTGAACACTTAATACCAGAAAAAAAAAATGCTTGTGAAATAGACTTAAGTTTAAAAGGAATACTCAAAATTAAACATACTGTATCCTTGCACCTATGTAAAATACACAAAATGATGAAGATACATAAAACATTAACTGTTTATCTCAGAGTCATACGATGATAATGATTTTTTTTTCCTTTTCTTCTCTCTATTATCCTAACTTTCTAAACATTGAGCTTGTGGTTACAAAGAAATCCAAAATCTGAAAGCATTTCAAGTTTGGTTGCATGTTATGCTAGGTTCTAGGGATAAAGGTTCCAGCCTGAGCCCAGAGATATAGATTATCAGAGCATGCGTTAAAGACCACAGAAGAGCAGCAAAATGGGCAGGAAAGGCAGGGAGAAGAGAGCAGAATCCCAAGCAGGCACGGAGTAAACACATTTTTGACAGGCCGAGTTAGGGCAAAAGATACCACATGGAAATTCATGAAACGGTCTCTTTTCTGCTGTCCATTTAAAAGAATTCTCAAACTGAATGATTTTAGACAGAATGTATATTTAAATAAATAAATATTGTAGAATTTGTTTCTTTACAACAATCTCGTGTGTGCTAAATCACTTAGGTGATGAAACTGAGTGGCACTGTATTGGGGACAGCTTGTCACCAGTGCCACCAAAACAGAGTTTTTCTGCAGTATTGTTTAAAGTCTCATTTGTTCCAATTCTCTTCAGTTCATCCTTAATAAACACTAAGTGGACAGTTTTTTTTTTTTTTCTCAGTCTAAATTCTCCACTATAGGACAAAATATTCTTAACTATTTCAATGCAGAATGATATGTATTGCTATCCACCTGAAGTAGAGAAGTAAATAAATGTCACTTTTTTTTCATACTTGGTCAACTGAACTTTAGAAAATGTACTCCACAGTAAAGGGAAAGTTTATTTGTCATGTAAGGATAAAAAAGTTCTAGGCCAAAACTATATATATGTATATGTATATATAGTCAGTCATAAGATAGACACGGTCATAAGATATATTATCGCATTAAAAAGTTTACATACGCAGCATGAGATTTCAGTCAATCACCCATAATTGTGCTTCTATGATGTCATTACAGTGAAATCAACTAG
Organism: Phocoena sinus; assembly: GCF_008692025.1. Taxonomy (NCBI): domain Eukaryota; kingdom Metazoa; phylum Chordata; class Mammalia; order Artiodactyla; family Phocoenidae; genus Phocoena; species Phocoena sinus. Next base: position 86,638,351 of record NC_045772.1, read on the forward strand.
ATCAAAAATTTGGCTATGAATCTGTTTACATGATTATCAACATTTTGTTAAAATACATGAAACTTGAGCGTACAGAGTATTATAGTATCAAGAAAATAATATTTAAAAAGTTGTCCTTCAATAAAGTTAAAGGTCATGAAAAAAATCTATAAAGCTTTTCTTTCTCTATAAGTTTGAATGGGGTGAGGACCGAGGAAAAATAAAAGGCTTCACCACTTCCAGAGCAGCTGTACTAATGTCACTCATTCACATTCCTTCTCATCAGAGAGTAGCCTGAAGATGATTTAATCTAGATGGCTCAAGTGCACAAAACATACTTGCTTCTCTCAAATCCAAAATTAACAGTTAAAAGGTGAAATGTTCCTACAGCATTGTGCATAAGAGTGAAATAATGAAGTTGTCCAAATATCCATCTAAACAGCAAAGTTTAAACATATCACGGTACAGCCATACAGTGGAATACTCTGAAGCCAATAAAAAGTAGATAGAGTTCAGGATGTGACAGAGTGAGAGTGAGAGTGGGAGCGAGAGAGAGAGAGAGAGTGTGTGTGTGTGTTTAGAGAAAGAAGTGGGTGTACATTTGTGTATGTTCATGTATGTATATGTATGTATATGTATTGTGTTTATGTATATATATATATATATATATATATTTATGTACATATACCGAGAGAGAGAGATGATCAAGATACATTGCTAAAGTAAAAATCACACATTTTTCTGAATTTCATGTAAAATTAATTCATAAAGTAATAATTAATTAAGTTATTAAAGTAATAACTTAATAATACTTGCTGACCCATGTCTATCCAGGTGGCACTCACACACTTTGTACATAGTAACTCATTTAAGCCTCACAATAACCCTGTATTATTGGTTCTATTATTCTACCCATTAAACTGATGAGGAAACTGAAGCACAGAGTAAATTGTCAATACTATTTCTTAGGTCATACAGCTAGTATTTTCGCTTGTAATTCTCCATTTGCCCCCCACCACATCTAACCTTCCTCCTCTGCCCTAAAGAGGCTGATTTCTATACATGACAACACCGGGATTCCTGAGTCCACAGATTCTGTTCGGATTTAGCCGATGGGAGTGACCCTCAAAGGTGAGGGTGGGGCAAGGTGGTAGAAGTGGGGGCTTTATACCATCCCCACTGCCCTCCCCTCCCCTGCTCACATCCAACAGGGGCTGTTTTCCTCTCCTCCTGACCGTAGCTTCTGCTCAGTAACCCCTTTCCTACAGCTACTACTCTCATTGGGGTGGGAAGAGCTTTCCCCTCTCGCTAACCCAGGTTGCCTCACCATTCCTTGGTGTTTCCCTTAATATCTCCATAACTTGTCCCTTCCTCAAAGTCTCCAGACCCTTTGATTTCCTGCCAGAACCCTGGCTCATACAGTAGCAGAGACAGGATTCAAATTCAGGCAGTGTGGTTCCAGAATCCGTGCTCCATCTCTACCCACCGTGCACTACTGCTTCCTCACTATGTCTTCTGTAGCATTAAAAGACTACACGTTAAATCATTGATAGGAATTTTATCTGGGAAGCAGGATTACAAGAGAACATAAACTTCTATATTTTATAGTTCTACAACATTTAAATTTGATTTTATATTTTTCCAATAAAAATGCAATAAAGTGTTACATGCTAACCATTAATGAAATTACAGCAATGGGATTTGATACCACTTACCAGTACTGACTTCTCCTTTAAAGAAAGTTGGTATACCTGTAGAGTAGCCCTTTTAGGACAGATACCCACTTTGGAGTCAAATTTTTTTTTTTTTTACGATTTTGACTACAGGGTTTTTTTTTTATAAAGTATGGAAAATAATTCTCTAGCATAGAAGTCTAGACAATGTGCTATATATTGATACTCTTGGGTTGCAAAAAAATCCGTGAACAGGAAAATAGTACCTTGCTATTTCTCCTATCGATAATGTGCCAGAGAGACACTGGTACTGGCCCTTCTGATAAGATGAGAACCAAAGGAGAGAAACATCTAATATTATACTTTTAACATTATACTCTGGAGTGTAATAATGATGGAATCTTATAACTTCCTGTGGGGCATTATTAATGTACAATAGAGTATGCCTCAGATTTCATCACATCTGCATGATCAGACTATACAAGCAGTATTTTATAGGGAACTGGAGGCTAAGTCACATTCCAAGCTCATTCTGCAAGCACTGCTCTGCTTAGACACAATGCAAAGGAGCCTTCTATATCCCTCTTCCATGCTGCAAATACAACGCTCTCACACCACTTCTTCAACACTCATGGAGAGTTTCCCACAGTGCAGAGGGCTTTAGGAAGAAAATGGAATTCAATTACTAACAATTTTGCCCCATAGCTAGATACTTCGGAATGCTTCCTTTCTGAACATTCAAGGATAACAGCTGTAATTTTCTGATAAGTTAAAATAGTCACTCTTCACTTTTAAATCATAATTAATAACAGATATATCTTCCTGACATCTACGGAGCTCAAGCAATGCTTTATATGAGCACCTAACATCAAATTAACTAATTCTATTCAATGGAAGACATAATAAAAGACCAATATTTCTCCTTCAATTCTTCCAATCTTTCAGTCCTTCTCAATGTGAAATGTGAAATCCAACAATTGCACTTGTGATATTTCCTAAAACCCAAATCTAGCTTACCAGAAAAAATGCAAACCCAGAATTCGCCCACATCCAGGTACAGAAAGCCTCCAGATGTCACTCAAATCCAACTCTCCTACCAGGGATTTACTTATGAACGACTGCCAGCAGGGAATATACCAGAGCCCCAAATCCTTTAGTCTCTGTGACGTCAAGACCTCAAACATGTGGGAAAAATCCAGGTCATTCATTATTAGAGAGTAGATGTTGGCCATGTCTCCAAGCCATGGACGCTGTCATCAACATAAGACCCATCTGTCATCAACATCTAAATCAGTGAACATTACTTTCAGACTTGTGTTTACTAGAATAAAAGCTATGTGGGCTATAGGTGAGGCAAGACTTAGAATTAAAACTATAAATCTTAAGTAAATGCTGTATCTTGCAATCAAATACAACTGTACATAAAACAGTTCAGTTAAACATTAACATATTTAGGCATGAATGATTTCCTTTCCTCTACAGAGAATGGTGGAAAGCTACCCATTAACTTTCCATTCTTTCAATTACATGGAATATATCAACATATAAGTTAAAACAAATGGTTAGTCTCGCTTATTTTCATGGCTACCGTAGTTTACTTATACCCAAAACAACATTTTTGAATTAAAATGGTAATAAGGCCCTGGCACAAGGATGGCCATCATTCTTCATGCCCACCTCAAGGTTTGCTCATATCGTTAGGAGCTGACTGCCAAGCTCGCTAGCTATGTTACTCTGACTATAGATTACAGCCAGATGAAATCTTCAGTAGGAGTTTCCTATTAATAATTTAGTATTAATGGCTAGAAAAGACAAAAATGAATGCATTTTTCTCTTCTCTTGCCCATGCAATAAAATGAAAATGAAATACAGAAGTCATTAATGAAGGAAAAAAATGACCAAGAGAAATAATTGTTAATAAAAATCTATACTTGAAAGGAAACAGAAAATAAGTTCATATTTAATTGAACTACAGTTGATTTATAAGGTTGTGCTAATTTCTGCTGTACAGCAAAGTGACTCAATTATACACATATATACATTCTTTTTATATATTCTTTTCCATTTATCTCAGGAGACTGGATATAGTTCACTGCACTATACAGTAGGACCTTGTTGCTTATCTATTCTAAATGTAATAGTTTGCATCTACTAGCCCCAAACTCCCAGTCCATCCCTCTCCCTCTTCTAAATGAGTTCTCCCTCCTAAAAATGAGTTCATTTTTGGAGAGCTATATTCAAATTCAGATTATATAAGTGAATTTGGAATACTATATTTTTAAGAAATTCCCAAAGAATTTATTAGCTCCTGAAGAATTATTAGTTTAAAATAGCTACTAAAATATCTCCTTGACCCTGGATATTTCAGACAAAATAATGTGATTAAACACCGAGAATGATATTGCTTGCATTCAATGCTAAAGAAGCTCATTGTCTTAAAAGCTTGTTCCTTTAAAAGAGATATTTGCCTCAGGGGAATAACAACAAAGATGAATTTTTGAAAAGGTGAGTAAAGATTAGGCTACTTTGGCAAAGCTCTGTAACTGCAGTGAAATAGAAGCTTTAAAGGTAAATGTTAAGAATTCTTATTCACAGACAAAAACACTCTTGCATATATGGCTCAGATGCTGTGGCTGGTTTCATCAACTGAAGCAAGAAAAACTCAAAACTTCAGAATCAGGATTGGACTGATCAGGTTGGCTGTGTGTTTGGGGAGTGGGGGAAAAGTGCATAAAAGAGCATAAGGGTGACTGGGAGACAGGACAGTGAAGGGGTGTTATACTTGCCTGTCCCGGAGTAAAGAAAGGGAGGGAAAGGTAGGACTGTCTTTGTTTTATTTTTGTTTCCTTGTTTTTGTGTTAGTCTGTGCATTTCATAATGCTCATGGGTAACTATGTGGACAGTCGTGATGTCAGTGGGAAGAAATACACATGGTTGATTTTCAATTACATTAGTTTTAGGTGGAAAAATGTAAAAACAATAATTCCAATTGGTGAACTGGAAAGCTCTGGCTTTCACTGTCTTTGAGCCATTTTACAACTCCTAAGTAACAGAAAATGATAACAACGCAAATTACTGTCCAAACACTGATCCTAGTAGAAATGCATGCTCTGCCCATTGGAATGCAGTTGATTTTTGCCCTACAGATACTGATCAGTTTTGCATTAAAAAAAAATTGATTCCATCATTCTTTATCTGACTATAAATGTGGGATACTTTGACTTCTCCTCGGAATCAGCTGTCATATCTTATCTGTTCCCTCATTAGCCAGTTAAGTGAAATATTTGGCATGTATTCATTTTATATTTGTGTTAGTCATGATTTACTTTTTAAAAACAAATTATCCTTTAGCTCTACACATAGGCATGTGCGTTCACATTCATAGACGTGTACAACACTAGCAAGATTTAAGAGTATCTACATTATGAGTAAATTGCAAGTACTTTTCCCAGTATACCTTTCTGCATTTTTCAAAATTTGTTTAATAAGCATGGATTACTTCAATAATTAGAAAAAATTTTGTTAAAAAAAAAAACCCCAAAACCTAAAGTAATCCTCTGACAGTTTCTACACTTAGAGCTAGCTCTCAAACAAACGTATGTTTTTAATACCTGTGATTAGGTGACCCACTCAAAACCAGCCAGTTTCTAAAACACTGAACCGATCATTTTCATTTTTAAAAACACGAGATGCATATGTACCAGGAACTAAGAATTGTTAATAGCAGTGACTGTGTATCACTACATCGATATAAATGTCAAGGCACTGTATTTTTAAAGGCCTGTCAGAAATAGGCTACAATAAGAATTTAGACTGTGTTATTTAAAAAAGAACAACTATACCTTGGATTTTATTTGGATAAACAATGAAATACCAATAGAACCACAAGCAGCAGTATTCAGGTATTAGTGGGGTAAAGTCCTTAATCTAGTTGTTCAGGACACAGTCCCCTCAGTTGTTTCAAAGTACTCATCGAAATTTCTTAGATTATTTACTTTTTGCTAACCTAGAAAAAAAGAATCTTTGCACTCCATAGCCTGCCATATTATAAAAGAAAACAAATGTACTGAAATTAGTATAGTAATAACACTTAAAGGTAAAGTTAATAAGTAAGTGTACAAAGGAAAATAAATATCACAGGTTCTTAGGACACTGATTCCATAGCAAAGGTACATAGGTAAATCCTTATAGTTTATTTGTTTTCATAAAACACCAGTATCAGCACAGAGATGACAGAAAATTGGTAACTTCATTTTGTATCATTATGAAACTTCAACCCATTTTCCCACTAAATAAATCAATATACTCGAACGGACTTTTTGTCTTATTCTGAGCACTCAGAATAAAAATAGAATGCATTCTGAAAACTAATTAAAAATTAATCACACACACACAAAAATAAGAATTAATTAATTAACTCCTACCCCCAACATCTTCTTTAAAAAAAAAAAGGAATTAATCACCAAGGAGCAAAGCGATGGTTCAAGTACTGTTACGGGTTGTGTCCCTCCTGCACCCTGTCACAAAAATAAGATATTGAAGTCCTAACCCCAGTGCCTATGAATGGGGCCTTCTTTGGAAATAGGGTCTTTGCAGATGATCAAGTCAAGATGAGATCGTTAGGGTAGGCCCTCATCCAATATGACTGCATCCTTATAAACAGAAAAAAATTGGACTCAGGGACAGACACACACAGAGTGAAGATAATGTGAAGTCACAGGGAGAACACTGCCTACAAGCCAAGGAACACCTAAGACCATCAAAACCTAGGAGACAGACACGGAACAGACCCTGCCCTCTCTGAAGGGACCAACCCTGCCGACACTTCCATCTCAAAATTCTATCCTCCAAAACTGTGAGATAATATATTTCTGTTGTTTAAGCCATTCAGTCTGTGGTACTTTGTTACCACAGCCCCAGGAAACTAATACAAGAATTGATATTTCATTGTCTAATTTCACCTGCTACTTATGATCTCAATAGAATACACTGAATCTTTGCTATTCCTTAGGCACATTAATAATGATTGACCAAGAGATTTTCTGAAGACTCATTCCTTCTTCCCAAATCACCGTCCATCAACACACACACACACACACACACACACACACACACACACAGAGACCAGGAAAAAAGAGCAAAAATAAAGAAATCTTTGAAAGAACAGTACTTTTTTAAACACAACTTACAACTCACTGGTCATTGTAACATCAATTATTATCATTAATGATGTTCCATTAACACCAGTTGTTTCCTATTTTATTGCCATACTTTTAAATATTAAGAACATTTCAAAATTTATGTTTTAGCTTAGACATCATAAAAAATACAATTGGGACAATGGAATAAAGAACAAAAGGTTAAAGACAAGGCAGAGAGTTAAAAATAAGTCAAAAGTTTTCTGAAATGTTTATTAAACTTAATGGAGCTCATTATCCATTAATAGATACCAATATTAAACTGAGAAAGAAGGAGCACACTGAGTCCTACAGAGAAACCCCTTTCTCGCAGAGATCAAAGGTAAGCGAAAAATCACATTTTCCCTTACCCCCAAAGATTGGAAACTATAAATAAAAGTGTCATTGATTTGGGAGAATATATAGAGCTATATCTACCTCAGTTTACTATGAATGGCTTACTGTTTAATAAGTAAAAATTAAAATGTTAAATAAAATATCATTCAAAAATAAGGACAGACTTTGCTACTGAGTTATATACTACGCAACTACCATTAAACATAAAATACTTCTGAGAAGTGGAAAGCTTCAAGGTAATCACAGTAACTAGTTCCTTGTTAGTTTTAAATCTGGGTAACAACTAGATAACTAAAAGGGACTAGGATTTGGAGTGGGAAAATACAAATTCACATCCATTATAGAATTCTGTCTGCATTACCGACTAAATAAAGAAATTAAGAAATCCCTAGGTAACATTTAACAAGACTCTAATACACAGAAGGAGCTCTTTGAAAATACTTCATAAAGAAGGCATAACTTTAACAAAAAAACCCTCATAGCTAAACCATGAGTCAAGTGGGTATGTGAACAGGAAAAAAACAGGTAGTCTAGGAGGTTTTATTCAGCAAACCTAAACATTCAGCGCTCTCTAGACAAGACTTACATGAAAGATTAAGAGTGTTACATACTTTTTAAATCAAGGTTTAAGAAATCAAGATTATTCTATACATCTGCACGCGCGGTTCTATTTGAAGGATGAAAGGCTATGAGAAATAAAAGATGTTTGAACTGAGATAAATTTTACATACTATAACATTAATGCTTACCTTTCCCCCAATTTTTTTTTCAGTTTAAAAGAGACTGAATTTTAAGGCATGCAAAAGGATGAATTCTCCATAGCAACTAAGCCAGAAAGTAGATTTTTAAATGTTATAGGAGAAACAGAGTAATATAGGGAGATACAAGAGGACGACATATATTTTTACATTTTAATTTAATCAAACACGTCAAGATACAAGTATCTCTATGTACTGAAAAGTCAAAGTTCTAATTCAAGCAATAAATATATGATGCTGGTTAATTCTCAAGCAGATCATATTTAAAAATTAACGGGTATCATTTTTTTCTCATTTTCAGGTCATTTTTCAGAATCTGCTCTAGCTTACAGTGTTTTAGGAGTTTTGAGATAAAGACTGATATCTGGGCATCAAATCTCTTTATCAATGTGATATGAAAAGGATGGCTAAGAAAAGTAGTGCCAGAAACATAGGAAGTACCACTTTCACGTTTTAAAAAATCAGGCAGAAACCTTTATTTGCCTAATTCCTACTTCATATCATACTTTGCACTTTCTAGGAAAAAGAAATCAAGGCTTTGCCTTCCACAGAAACATTGCTTTTGAAAGACTGGAAGCAACCAACTAAAAATTAAGCAATTGTTGCCAATTAAATCTGTAGTACAGCTGCACCCATTTAAAAAGAGCAGCTGTTGAAGAAATAAAAGTACATTCTCTGCATCAAACTACAAAACATTTTTTAAAAACATAGTGGCATTTGATTAAATGGATATTTATTAGAGACAGCTCCATATGGCTTTTACATAGCTTCTTTGATGTAAACACCAGCTTCTCCTTTTACATTGGAAGTTGAGAAACGCTTACCTCTGAAACAGACCTACTTAGCTCCAATTTTGTCCTTTGAGAAACAATTATTTTATTTTAATGTGTATGCTCTCCAGGCCAGCTTGAGTATGTATAACTGGGCTCTAATGTTCTCCATTTTTCAACTGTGTGCCAGAATCTGCTTTCTTCATCTAAAACTCAGTTTTCTCATCCTCAACTTGTACATGATTTTTTTCTTTCCCACATTCTCCAAAGTAAAGCATTATCTGCTCATTTCAGGAAATACACACCTATAGGAATAGAGGGAATTTCTCTATGCCATGTCTGTCTTGTCAGTTATTTTGGAACAAAAATATTTGTGTTTCTGTATGGGTTAGAAATATTCTTCTATATCAGGTTTTTTAGAGCACAGGAAAAAGAACACATGTGCAATGCATAATTTTGGTCATTAAAATAAAATATTTTTCAGTTTCCAGCTAAGTGATCAATTATGTAGTCATAAGAGTCAGAGCAACAAGGAGAAGTAATGTAGTGCTTTCCACACTTGCCAAAAAAGAAGTCCTTTTGGGAGCTTGTTAAAAATATATATTTCCCAGGTCACTTCCCTTGAGTTTCTGAATCAATCATTTAAGCCAAGAATTTGGGTAGAGTTTGGGGGATTTGAGAAGAGATGCTGTGTGCAATAAGTGGGATTCATCTTAATATAATGTTTTAAAATGATACAAATAAAGATTAAAATACTTCGTGTATTTATTTTTTCAAGCTGTTTCATTGTGTTACTTTATATGTAACTTGCAAAGATTGGTCCCAGGGTTAGATTTGGTCAGGCTTAGATTTAATATGGCAAAAGTCTTCTTATCCAGGCGACCAGGACTGGTAATTGGTTAGCAAAGAAAAATCAGCCATGCAGTTGAGTCATGTAGAGCAGAAAATCACTGAACCAAACTCAATGTACATATAATAAATATTTGGTTTTAACTTGAAATATTCGTTATTCATACATTCATTCACCAATCTTTTATAAAGGACAAGACTCTACAAGATATAGGTCTCCTATTTGGTATCACACGTCACCTTTAAAAAGAAGAGAACCTAAACATCTGTAATGCAGCCAGGTTATTTGATCTTTACAGCTCCCCAAATATTTCACAATTACATCACCTACACCTAATTTAACATGTGTGTTATATCCACTTGGCCTCCATCAAGTCTTTCAAAGAAACCATTTAACCAAGTTTTCATAAAAACAGCAACAATAATTTTTCTGTTTATACTTCAATAGTTGATATAATTTTAATTAAATTATGTAACTACAGTAGTAAGTATAAGTGGGGACAAACACAATTGCTGGAGCAGTAAGTATAAATTTGGGAACAAACACAGTTGATGGGCATCAGTTTTTATTTTCAACAGAGACTGAAGAGCACTGGCTAGTTAGGTAAGCCGGTCAGGGGGAAGGTCAGTGAAAAGAATTTCTCCTATGGTTTCATTTAGTAACTCGAACGGTGTTCTGTCTTCACTGACAGTGCTAGTTTTCTTTGGTTAGCTTCTTCCCTCAGAATTTATCTTTGTAAGAAGATGGTGGGAAATGCTATTCACAAATAGTCCTCTCTTTACTGTCCTCCTATGGTTTTTAAGCTGAATGGAATAGCTTCTGGGCAAATCATTGCTTTAGAAAAAAAAAGTTATGCAATCCAAAGCGAATTTTAGAGGAAAACGTCTTTCCATGAGACAAAAATGGTCAATAAACCAAGTTACAGAAATGAATTCCTAATAGACTTGCAATTAATCAAGGCATTTCTTTAATAATCAAACTCTGTTAATTTTGCAAATACTTTATTTCTTTGAGAAATAACACTTTTACAAGACATACTTGATTGTATTAAATTATACAATGCCTAGTGCAAACAGCAGCTCATTTATAAGCAGAATACTTTTCAATCCTGGATGCTCTGGTGTGTGACTGATAAAGAAGTTAAGGAAATAATTATAAAAGACTTGAAGTCAGACGGCCTCTGTTACACAGCTAACAAATATCATTCAACCAAGGAGATGTTCTATTACTTAGACTTGGCATTCTATCCTGTGGTTTTCTACAATTAACTGTGTCAGTTTATAGCAGTGACACTAATTGTCAAATCCATCTTATTGTTTGGCCACTGACACATCTCCAAGAAGACCCAAACTGCACGTTCTCTTCAAAGATAGTAGGGGATTTGGTCTCACAGCTATTAAAATAAATGAGGCCAGAAAGCAAGAGCAAGAACTTCATGGATAGATGAACTCATCTTTATTGCCAGCCCTGTTGGCAAAAGTAAAAGTTTCCTCAGATACTTGCTTTTGTCAACATTGATGAAAAGGACTCAGGAAATGACGATGAAATCTTGAGAAACCGAGCCTTTTAATCATCCAGGGACTTCAGGTTTAGAGAGTCTACCTTCTTGATTTTGCACTCTTGTATAACTCCCAACCTCTCTGCTGCACTCACACGAGTCAACTTAAAATCATTTGAAGACAACTTATACAAGATCCAACTATTAACACAGGAAAAAGATTTCAAGTAATGGCAAAAATCTTCTAAGCAATCCCAGCTGCAGAAATCTCTGATCCAAGTGTCCTCAGTGTAATTTGAATCACTTTCCAACCACAGTTTTTGCCATGCTGGCCCCAGGAAAGCATTTTATACATGTGCTCATGTTTGATCATATCAAAAGACCAAGATTTGGATAATACGATGAGGAATCAAAATATTTTTCTGCAATGAGACTCCTTTTCCTTCACTTCTTTTTAACTCCCAACCCGGGGTAATTTTTCAATTCTGGCTCTCAACAGCAGAGACATGAGCTGTGTCATGGTATATCTCAGGAGAACAAACAAAAAGGAGTTTAAGTAGAAAGATATATGAACTTTGGCACTGATCAAGAAGGAGGATGGTGGCAGTATGATCACATTATATCCATGAAAAGAGAGGAGTCCATCAGTATCCCTTGCAATGAACCTTTTAGAGCACACTGCATTTGATACACTTCTTACAAAGGAAAAATGTGTTTTCAATGTTTTTCAACTTCTATTAACTGTGTCAGCTATCTTAAGAGAATGACTAAAAACTTTTTAAGAGAGAAGAATACTTGGAAGACAACCCATACCTCAACTGTTTTTCCTAAGAAGTATTGCAGCCTCATCTGAAAAATCATAGGTCAACCTCAGCTAATGCCATTTGTACAACAAAAGTACAGGTAAGAAATCTGGCCATAAGAAACTGAGAGTTTTAGTAAACGTTGAAAATTCACAAGTAAACATTCTTAAATGAGTGTAATTACTTTCAGCTCTTTTCTTAAGATAATGAGGAAAAATGCAGGAGAAACTCAGAAGGCTGACTTTTCAACTAACCAAAAACCTAGGCAAAAATGCATATGCCAAAATTTTGACCTGGAAATGATTTGAGATTCATAAAAAGAGAAACTTTTTACACTAGTATTAATAATATTGAAATACAGCCCCATAAAATATTGGCATTTCCGCAGTGTTTATAAGGATATTGTAATATATAATTATTCCATTAAATTTTGTTCTGATTACCAAGAAGAAATGTCATTCAAATTATATTTCAAATAGGTAGTATATTTAGATAAAAAGTATTCTTTCCTGTAAATTTTTACCCTTACAATAAACACTTATGTAATACATTTACAGGCAATTTTTAATTTTGTGGACTACATCCAATATTTACTGAGCTCTTGACTGTCAAGCACTGTGATATGTACTAAAAATACAAAAAATAAAGCAAGAAAGAAAAGAAAGATGAAAGGAAAGGGAAGGGAAGGGAAGGGAAGGGAAGGGAGGAAGGAAGGAAGGAAGGAAGTTAGAAGGGAAGGGAGGAAAAAAGTCATCGGGGCTCACAGCAGGCAGTATGTGTAGTGGGTAGAGTTATGGGCTCTAGACCCAATATTTATTAATTATGTGACATAACCTAAGTGTTTCCAGAAGCTTGATCTGATGGAGGTGTATAAAACGCAAATAGCTACCTAGGGTGTTTAGGTCTGATTATAACTATCACTATATCTTCTTAGTATCCTCTTCGGAATCATTGCTCCTTCCAATTTAGCAGGCTGCCTCTAAACATAACTCCCCTGTTTATTCACACAGACCAAGCTGTCAAAAGCAATAAACCATCCTTATTCCTAAGAGCACTTTAAAATAAAAATTTACATGAAGCATAATTCCTAAAGGTAATTATCCCTCTCTCACAATTATTATTATGGACATTGCAACTGTTGACAAACTATTTTGGAAGAACACGAGTCATCTGCAGAAACTTAAAGGCTTACACATTTTATTTATTTGTTTGTAATTAATTATCTGAGAAACGAGCACTTGAGAGATTTCAAGAAGCCAACTTTGTGGCTTCTGGTGGAAGATTAGATCTGGAAAGAACTGCTTACTCTGGTGACAAAGGAGAAAGGCAAGCTGCTGGAGAGATGAATCATGAGAAGCCTTTTCAAGCTCCATTTTTGGTTGTTATAAAGGAAGGGTGGAGGTGAGGGGGACTAAGAAGTTTCTCAGAAAGGATTTGATTGCTGTTTAATGGTCTCCTTCCCAAGGATAACACACTCAATGACAGAGGAAAGGAAATCTTTCTAGGTTTTGTTCCCTTAGACTTAAGAGTGTTTCTTTAAATCAAAAATATTTTTTAATTACTTTCAAATATACAAAAAAATAAATAAAATATACAACTCTTTCACTCCCTTTAAAACTCCCTGGCATGTTGGACTTCCCTGGTGGCGCAGTGGTTAAGAATCCGCCTGTCAGTGCAGGGGACAGGGGTTCAATCCCTGGTCCGGGAAGATCCTACATGCAGCGGAGCAACTAAGCCCGTGCACCACAACTACCGAGCCTGCTGCGCTCTGGAGCCCGCGAGCCACAACTACTGAGCACGCACACCTACAGCCCGTGCTCCGCAACAAGAGAAGCCACCGCAATGAGAAGCTTGCGCACCGCAACGAAGAGTAGGCCCTGCTCGCCACAGCTAGAGAAAGCCCGTGCGCAGCAACGAAGACCCGATGCAGCCAAATAAATAAGTAAATAAATACATAAGTTTAAAAAAACAAAAACTCCCTAGCATATTGAGTTACATATGGAATGATACATAAATCTGCACTGGATTGTAAATCGTATGTGTATAAGCTATAAGGTAGGGCAGACTTGAAAATGAAGGAATATGCGTTCTCTAAATATGCAACAAAAACACATGCTCATTTATTCTTGGCAAAATATTAAAAAGTGAGGTTCTTGGATTACTCAGTCGTATATGGCATCTCTTCAGGTAGGATTCAGTTGACATAACTCTACATGGCACCTTAATTCATAACATGTTCAAAGACATTAGCTCAATAACCATAATTATATATTAATGTGTTAAGAACTAGCCACCTTCCGCCCCCAACCCCTGGCAAAAAAAAAAAAAAAAAAAAAGGCTTCAAGCTGTGTTAGAAGCCTCTTTCCTAGAATTCAATGAATGGAAGCTTACATTTGAAATAAACTCCCTCAGTGGAAATGACATTGTTTCTCCTCGTCTTGAACCTCAGAGTCAAGGAAATGCTAGTAACAAAATTTAATGATCTTAAAATAAAAAGCATTTTTTCCCAATTTAATATAAGCAGTGTTTTCCTTAGGAATATTTACAGCTAAAAAATGAATATTAATGTTTTAATAATAATTTAATTCATCAATCAATCCTCACATCATGTTTTGAAAGGCTTTTAAAAACAGGTGTAACTACTGTGTGTGTGTCTGTGTATAATCAAGAGGGAAAAATTAAGATATCAGAAATGAGCATAATTCTGAACAATGAAGTTTATACTAGAAATAATCCCTTTAAGATATAATTGTCAGATTTCAACACTAATAGTAGAAACCAGGTTTTTTTAAAACAACAAGGTCCTACTGTATAAGCACGTGGAACTATATTCAATATCCTGTAATAAATCATAATGGAAAAGAATATGTATATATGTATAAACAAATCACTTCGCTGTACACCAGAAATTAACAGAACATTGAATATCAACTATACTCCAATAAAAAAAGAAACTAGCTTTTAAATACTTAATATCAAATACTTTGGTATCAGTCAATAAACAAGAGGAAAAACTAGGATGCACAAATTAATTGAGAGTGGCATTATTTCTATCCACTGCAAGATGAAGGAGGAGCTTGTAGAAAATCTGTTCTAAGTGTCATATCCACAACTGGAAATAAATAGATGTTCTCCTTGGGTAATTTTGAAAGCATGATATCTATTTTAAGTATATTTTTAAACAAACAGGGGAAATACTTCAATTTTTTTTTCATTATCAAGATGCTGGTTTAGAAAAAAGAAACACAAGTAAAGGCCAACACATGTGGATGTACTAAATTCCAGCCTTGCTCTATACCATGGACAAGTGATTAACCTCTATAAACCTCCATTTTCTTACGAAGAAGGTGAAAGTAATAAAACAAATTTATAGAGTTGTTGTAAGGATCAAATCAAATAGTATCCATAAAGTTCTCTGCATGGTAAGAATAATTGAAGGCTATTATTAATTCAATAAAACTGTTCTTTTCTGGTCAAATCTCAACCACTCGTATTTTTGGCACCTTTTTCTCCCCACGGGTACTTAAGTCAGCCAAGCATCTCTAGACTAGTTGTTTAAAACATAACTAGTTGTGGGGCTTCCCTGGTGGCGCAGTGGTTGAGAATCTGCCTGCTAATGCGGGGGACACGGGTTCGAGCCCTGGTCTGGGAGGATCCCACATGCCGCGGAGCAACTAGGCCCGTGAACCACAATTACTGAGCCTGCGTGTCTGGAGCCTGTGCTCCGCAACAAGAGGGGCCGCGATAGTGAGAGGCCCGTGCACCGCGATGAAGAGTGGCCCCCGCTTGCCACAACTAGAGAAAGCCCTCGCACAGAAACAAAGACCCAACACAGCAAAAATAAATTAATTAACTAATAAACTTCTACCCCCAACATCTTCTTAAAAAAAAAAAAAAAGCTGTAAATACATACCGAATTCTACTTAATAATATGCATGTTGATAGATTTCAGGGAAGTGTACCCATAACTGCAACTTTGAAATGCATCCAAAAATGTAGATGCATTAGTGCACTGATAAAGAGAGATGGATGGATATGTGATTAAGCAAACATTATAAAATGTTAATGGCAGAATCTAGCTCATATGTACACAGGCGTTCAACATAAAGTTCTTAAAGCTTTTCAGTATGTTAGACATTTTCCATACACAAAGTTGGGGGAAAAAATAATTACCCATCACACCTCACTGAAACCTTTGAAACTTGAGAAATTCCAAGGTTCCATTCCACATAAAGGAATGGTGGGGGAGTAATTTACTGCCTTCTTCTTTCAAGTCAAAAGTAATACTTAGAAGTTGTTATTAATATATTTAGAATTTTACACAAAGCACAGGAAGCCTGAGTTGTCTGGTTATGTATGAACCATATGCATGAAATCAATGATTATTTTCCTTTTTCTCATGATGTAAAATATCATGTCAGCTGGTCATCAGATTTCCTCTATCTTAAACTGACACTGCTGAAGAACGTACAAATGCCTGGTCGCACTAGAGAGCATGTGTTGCTGAAAAATGAGTCTTTGCATTTTCTATATTAACTTTTAGGGACCAGGTTACGTGTCTGTAACTCTCAGAATCATGTCTCCACTGCCTTCTGCCCCACTTCCCTACCTCTAAGCCCAGATCAGCAGGTGGACACCATCACTTGTTTTATGTTGAAAAGGGAGTCACTTTGCTGTACAGCAGAGATTGGTACAACACTGTCAATAAACTACACTTCAATAATTAAAAAAAAAAAAAGATAAAACAGAGAGAAGATTCTAGCAGAAACTCAGGGTTCCTTTTTTTCACCTTCTGTATATCTAGCTAGATGTTGGATTATTTCTTTTGACTTGTGGCCTTAGTGGTTTGCCTATCAGCTAGAAGTGCTGTTCTTTATGACTTGGTAAAAATAAATGACTTGTTTAACAACGGGTGTGTTATTTCTGATCAGAAATTGGAAGGCTGGAATCCCTTACTTGCAAACTGCATGATAATTATCATGACAATTAGGGGTATAAATCTGCTGGCGCATAGTATTTTTTTGCTGTGGTATTTTTAAAATTATGGAAAAGAGATATTTATGGTGAGATATTTAACTCATGCTTTTCTTGTGTTAGTTCCAAATTTCCCAGGCAATCCCAAATCAGATGTATAGTACTTTTTTTGCTCCAAAAAAAGTATCCAACGGACTCTGAAATTCTTGCAAATGTCAGGAAGATGTTTTTCCTTTTTTGTACTCTACTGATGAGGAAGTGCTAAGTGTTTCCTGGAGAAAGGAATATTCTCAAAATGTAACTCAGCAGAGAGGCTATGGATGGAATCAAGGGTTGAAGGGCTGGCCCACCTGCACTAAATTCCTGGACAGTAGTACTAGGAGACATGGCAACTTCTCCATGTTCTGTTTGTTTGTTTACCTCATGGCCAACAATGACCCTGTTACACCAAAGAAAGGAATGCTCAGCTGCCACTCCACTGCTAATGGCAGAAAAGAATACAGGACATTCAGCAATTATATTCTTAATAAATTTCAATGTATAATTTAATAAGTACTGACATTTTCAGCTCACAGATTCAAAACAATCTGATGGAATTTGCCAGGGGTCATAATCTTGTTGACATACCTTTTTGCTCTTTGGGGAAGGACTTTTCATCCAAACCCCAAGGCAGTGGTTTGAATCCCGGTGGACGTAAGCATATGTTCAAGAGACTCATAGTGGGCTTCCCTGGTGGCGCAGTGGTTGAGAGTCTGCCTGCCGATGCAGGGGACACGGGTTCACGCCCTGGTCCGGGAAGATCCCACATGCCGCGGAGCGGCTGGGCCCGTGAGCCATGGCCGCTGAGCCTGCGCGTCCGGAGCCTGTGCTCCGCAACGGAAGAGGCCACAACAGTGAGAGGCCCGCGTACCACAAAAAAAGTTTAAAAAAATTTAAAAAATTAAAAAAGAGACTCATAGTCCATCCTTCCTGGATAATTTAGATAATCATATGAAATGAATTCCCCTTCATGTCAACTTTATTCTCCTGCATTAGGTTCACAAGATATATGATGCCACAAGATGGAACAGGATAGGCAATGATCAAAACAGACTAGTGATATGAAACTTGCCTGTAAGTTCCCATCTTTAAGGCAGGAATATCACTGAATTACTCATCATACTTAGTCAAGTTTCTTTGAATGCCTCTTGAAATTTTAATTCTTTTACCTAAGCCCCAACAAACACAGGTAGGATCAAAAATAATTTCTACTACGTAACTGACATGCTTTCATCTAATAAGCAATTATGAATTACTAATTGACTGGGTCTCGTTTTTTACAGTTGCTATTAAGAAGTTTAGAGCAAATTTAGGCTACCCACAGAAACTAAGTAGGCTTTGATAATTTTTAAGTTCTTGTTCTTGTTACAAATCTCACTTCTGGCTCCATTTTTATGCCTGTTCTTTTGTTTTACTTTAGCACATACCTTTAATTTATATACTTCCTTGTTTTATTTTATATGTTCATATAAACAATCACATGGTTGTAAATTTTTTTTAAAGAAACTTTTTAAAATTAATTTGTTTTATTTTTGGCTGCGTTGGGTCTTCGATGCTGCACGCTGGCTTCCTCTAATTGCGGCAAGCAGGGGCTACTCTTCATTGCCGTGCCCGGGCTTCTTATTGCAGTGGCTTCTCTTGTGGAGCACAAGCTCTAGGCGCACGGGCTTCAGTAGTTGTGGCACGCGGGCTCAGTAGTTGTGGTTCATGGGCTCTAGAGCGCAGGCTCAGCAGTTGTGGTGAACGGGCTTAGTTGCTCTGAGGCATGTGGGATCTTCCCGGACCAGGGTTTGAACCCATGTCCCCTGCACTGACAGGTGGATTCTTAACCACTGTGCTACCAGGAAAGTCCAGTTGTAAATGTTTTTTTTTTTGTTTTTTTTTTTAAATGTTGGGGTTAGGAGTTTATTAATTTATTTAATTTATTTTTGCTGTGTTGGGTCTTCGTTTCTGTGCGAAGGCTTTCTCCAGTTGTGGCAAGTGGGGGCCACTCTTCATCACGGTGCGCGGGCCTCTCACCATCGCGGCCTCTCTTGTTGCGGAGCACAGGCTCCAGACGCGCAGGCTCAGTAGTTGTGGCTCACGGGCCTAGTTGCTCCGCGGCATGTGGGATCTTCCCAGACCAGGGCTCGAACCCGTGTCCCCTGCATTAGCAGGCCGACTCTCAACCACTGCGCCACCCGGGAAGCCCTAAATGTTTTAACAATGGATTCTCCAGAAGGAAGGTGTGTGTGTTATAATATAATATATACATATATAATGTATATAATATACATATATAATATATAATATTATATAAGTGTTATAATATATACATATATATTATATAATATAATATATACAATATATTATATATAATATGTAATATATATATTATATAATATTATATAAGTGTTATAATATAATATATACACATATAATGTATATAATATATAATAATATGTATACCATACTTTTTATTGTAGATTTCATATAGTCACTTGATTCTCAGAGAATAGTTTTGTTCATTTTTTCCTAACCTCTGTATCCTTAGCCACCTACGGTTGCATTTATCCTTTTCTTTTTAAATTTAATTTTTTTATTAGTGCGCATCTTCCCTAGTTCAATAATGTAAGATACAGCCATGTTCATTCTCCTTCAGTACTCTATGGTACTTACTTAGCTCACTGTTGGAAACTCCGAGGCAGATCTTCAAAAATTATAATGAGGGGCTTCCCTGGTGGCGCAGTGGTTGAGAGTCCGCCTTCCGATGCAGGGGCGCGGGTTCGTGCCCCGGTCTGGGAGGATCCCGCGTGCCGCGGAGCGGCTGGGCCCGTGAGCCATGGCTGCTGGGCCTGGGCGTCCGGAGCCTGTGCTCCGCAACGGGAGAGGCCGCAACAGTGAGAGGCCCGCATACCGCAAAAAAAAAAAAAAAAAAAAAAAAAAAAAAAAATTATAATGAATAAGTAAAAGACTGAATCCAGGATTTATATAGTTATAGATACACACATACACATATATATGCCGTATCAAAAATAGATAGCATTTAAATTTTTTTTTTTATTTCTCCCATGCCCTATCCCCTGCCTCTGGTAATCACCAGTGTGTTCTCTACGTTTGAATGTTTTGTTTTTTGTGGGTTTTTTTAAGATTCTGTATATAAGAGAGATTATGTAGTATTTGTCTTTCTCTGAGTTCTTTCATTTAGTATAATGCCGTCAAGGTCTACCCAGGTTGTCATAAATGGTAAGATTTCTTTCCTTTTCATGGCTGAGTAATATTCCACTGTATATATATGCCTCATCTTCTTTATCTATTCATCCATAGATGGACACTTAGGTTGCACCTGTATCTTGGCTATTGCAAATAATGCTGAAATGAACATAGGGGTGTCGATATCTCTTCAAGAAAGTGATTTTGTTTCCTTAAGATATATACCCAGAAGTGGAATTGCTGAATTACGTAGTTGTGTTTCTAATTTTTTTGAGGAAACTCCCTACTGTTTTCTGTTGTGTCTGTACCAATTTATATTCCCACCAATAATGCACAGAGTTTCCCTTTTCTCCACATCCTCACCAACACTTATTATTTCCTATCTTTTCTGATAGTAGTCATTCTAACAGGTGTGAGGTGATATCTCATTGTGATTTTGATTTGTATTTCCCTGGTGATTAATGATGTTGAGAATCTTTTCATGTACCTGTTGGCCATCTGTATGTCTTTGAAAAAAATGTCTATTCAGATCTGCCCATTTTTTAATCAGACATTTTTTGGCTATTGAATTGTATGAGTTTTTATATATTTTGGATATTAGCCCTTTATCAGATATATGATTTGCCAATATTTTCTCTCATTCAGTAAGTTGTGTTTTGATTGTTGATGGGTTTTTTTGCTGTGCAGAAGCTTTTTTTTTTTTTTTTTTTTTTTTTGCGGTACGCGGGCCTCTCACTGTTGTGGCCTCTCCCGTTGCGGAGCACAGGCTCCGGACGCGCAGGCTCAGCGGCCATGGCTCACAGGCTCAACCGCTCCACGGCATGTGGGATCTTCCCAGACCGGGGCACGAACCCGCGTCCCCTGCATCGGCAGGCAGACTCCCAACCACTGCGCCACCAGGGAAGCCCTGTGCAGAAGCTTTTTATCGATAGTTTAATGTAGCCCCACTTGTTTATTTTTGCTTTTGTTGCTTTTTCTTTTTGTGTCAGATTTTAAAAAATCATTGCAAAGACCTATGTCAAGGAGCTTATCACCTATGTTTTCTTTTAGGAGTTCAATGATTTCAGGTCTTATGTTTACATCTTTAATCCATTTGAGCTAATTTTTGTGTATGGTGTAAGATAGTAGTTGAGTTTTATTCATTTACATATTTTATTTTTGACTGCCTAGTTTTCCCCAACACCATTTATTGAAGAGACCGTCCTTTCATCATTGTATACTCTTGGCTATTTTTTCATAAATTAATTGACCATATATGATGTGGGTTTATTTCTGAGCTCTGTATTCTGTTCTATTGATCTATGTGTCTGGTTTTGTTTTGTTTTGTTTTTGTATGCTAATACCATACTGCTTTGATTACTAGAGCTTTGTCATATAGCTTGAAATCAGGGAGGGTGATGCCTCAAGCTTTGTTCTTCTTTCTCAAGACTTCATTGGCTATTTGGAGTCTTTTGTGATTCCATACAAATTTTAGGATTATTTGTCCTATTTCTTTGAAAACTTTCTTTGGTATTTTGATAGGGATTGCACCAAATCTGTATATCGCTCTGGGTAGTACAGACATTTTTAACAATATTGATTTGTCCAATCTGTGAGCACAAAACATCTTTCCATTTCTTTGTGTCCTCAATTTCTTTTATTACTATCTTGTAATTTTCAGTATATAGGTATTCTACCTCCTTGGTTAAATTTATTCCTAGGTATTTTATTCTTTTTGATGCCATTATAAATGGGATTGCTTTATTTCTCTTTCTGATAGTTCATTATTAGTGTATAGAAATGTAACAGACTTCTTCACACTGATTTTCTGTCCTGCAACTTTACTGAACTCACGTATTAGTTCTAACAATTTTTTGATGAGGTCTTTAGGGTTTTCTATGTAACATATCATGGTATCTGCAAATAGTGCCAGTTTTACTTCTTCCCTTTCAATCTGGATGCCTTTTATTTTTCTTGCTTAATTTATCCGGCGAGGTCTTTTAATACCATGTTCAATAAAAGTTGTGAGAGTGGGCAACCTTGTCTTGTTCCTGATCTTAAAAGAAAGACTTTCAGCTTTCCACCACTGAGTATGACATGGGCTTGTCATATTTGGCCTTTATTATATTGAGATATGTTCCCCCAATACCCTCTTTGAGAGTTTTTATCATAAATGGATGTTGAATTTTTTCAAATGCTCTTTCCATATCTATTGGTATGATGATGATTTTTACCCTTCATTTTATTAATGTGGTGTATCACACTGACTGATTTGTGGATGTTGAACCATCCTTCCACCCTTGAATTATTTTTATATTCCAATCACAGAAGAGTTGACAATCTCCACTTATTAGGATCACAACACCCATAAAATTCATCCCACAAAACTCAAATATCATAAAATCAAATATTAAATAGCACAGAGTACGTATCGTACTTGTGTCCCCTTTACCACCTTGCATACCTATTACCAAGACACAGATTTTGCCCAATTGAAGGACATTAGAGATCAATTAGAAGTTTGTGACATTAGTATTTTGCTTATCAATTACAGTAATGCTGTGCTGGTATTTTTCTAAGTATTCTCCAAATCTTCAAAATAAGAATAAAAGCCAGAAGAACAAAATCTTTCTTTTATATCGCAAAAGAAAGAATAAGTTATATAAAATGCAAGTGATTAAAGCAAAAAGATTTAAGTTAAGAAAACCACCTATTTTTTGAAACTCTATAACGTCTAGCATGAACTAAAATACAAACTGAAGCAGTTAAACAATTCTTGTGCTTATGGTTTCTTGTCTCCGACTCACTCCACTCCTGTTTCTATCTCCATGCTTATCTAGCACCAGTCTCTTGCATTCCCCATCAATGGTTCAAAGAACGTCTGCTTTTCAGTTTCTTCCTTTATTAGCAGTAGAGCCTGTGTAACCTGTGCTTTAGCCCATTTGAATCCTAATTTATCTTCAGACACACAAAACCGAAAGCATTTCTTTTGTCCACTATATACCAAGCATGTTTAAAGTTAATGACTCATTAGGCAAAGAGTTTGCAAAATACCTTTGCATCATTTTTCTCACTCTTTACTTAGATTTTGCCATAGAACAAAACTCACATGGAAAACTAAGTGTGAGCTTACTGAGGACACTAAACCCAAGAATTTGAACACTGCACTGATTTCAATGTAGGAGAAAGGAGAGGAGCCCAGGAATTGTAAAAGATATATAATATACATACATATATATATATTATATATTTCCTTAAATTTAGCATAAAAGTAGATGATAGGAAAAGGGCAACCTTCCCTCATCATTAAAGGACAGCACTGTTTTGTCACTCATTTCTGATCAACAGTGATCCAAAGAGCTTAATTAACAAATCATTCAGCTAATCTGGCCTGTGAAGATCCAACCATCATAGCACACTCCCATCTACACACACACACACACACACACACAAAGCAAAACATAAGTTTATCTGCTGTCGTAAGCTGAATAAGGGCCCCAAAGATATTACATCCTAATCCCTGGAACCTGTGAATGTTATCTTATATGGCAAAAGGGACTTTGCAGATGTGATTAAATTAAGGATCTTGAGATGGTGAGATTATCCTGGATTATCTGGGTGGCCCTAAATGTCATCACAAGTTTCGTTATAAGAGAGAGGCAGAGGGAAATCTAAGAACAGAAGCAGAAGGCAACGCGAGGGCAGAAACAAGATGCTAAGCTGCTGGCTTTGCACATGGAGGAAGAGGCCAGAGGCCAAGAAATGCAACTCTAGAAGCTGGAAGAGGAGGAGAAAGCAATTTTCCCCTAGAATCTCCGGAGGGAGCAAGGCCTGCTGAAACCTTGATTTTGCACCAGTGAAACTAATTTCATACTTCTGACCTCCAGAACTGTAAGAGAATAAATGTATGTATTGTTTTAAGCCACTGGGTTTGTGATCATTTGTTCTAGAAGCCATAGGAAACTAACACAACTACAGTAAAATACAAAAATAATATTTGTCACCAACACCAACTTAAAGAGAGTGAAAATTCAAGAAAATACTAAGAAAAAGTACTCTCAATATGTATAATTAACACAAGATATGCATCTAAAATATATTTTTTAAATCTTATGAAATAATAAGGCAAACCACATAATAAAGTAGGCAAAAAAAAAAAACAGAGGCATTTCAGGAATGCCTCTAAATATGTGAAAAGAGGTTCAAACTCACTAAAAATCATGAACATAACGTTATAATTAAAACCAAAGTTAATTTCATTTTACACCCATCATGTTTGTCGGTATTCAGAGCAACTAGAATTCATACAATCTGCTAGGGAAAATGTACATCATTACACCCACTTTGGAGTGTCGTTTGGTTCTATCATGGAAAGCTGAGCAAACACATACAACACAACCGGCAATTCACTCCAAGGTGTACACCTAGAAGAAATACTTGTACATACGCACCAGAAGCCACATACATTTTACTCTTACTGATAGAGAGTAATATTCTAAACACATTGGGAACAATCTAAAAGCTGATCAAGGGAATTCCCTGGCAGTCCAGTGGTTAGGATTCCGTGCTTCCACTGTAGGGGGCATGGGTTCGATCCCTGGTCGGGGAACTAAGATCCCGCATGCCTCAAGGTGCAGCCCAAAAGAAAAAAAAAGAGAAAAGAAAAGCCCATCAATACTACAATGGATAAATCTGCTGTGCTAATTACCTTCACACAATGAATTAATATATAGTGGGAAAATGAGTGAATTATAGTGATAGATATCAATGTACCTGAATCTCAGCAACAATGCTGGGTGAAAAAAGTCATAGGAACACACACACACACTATTTCAATACTGTAATATTCAAAAGCAGAACTAAACGTTTTTAAGGAATTTATACGGTAAAGAAAAGCAAGATAACTATCTTTACAAGGCTCAGGATATGGATTAACTGTGCAAGGGGGAGAGGAGGAAGGGATCAGGGTAGAACCCCCAGGGAGCTATAAAACCACGGGTAACACTGAATTTCTTAAGTTGAACAGTGGAATATGAGTGCTAGTCTTCAGACTGAACACAGATACTCTTTCAGGTGCATGATATTCACAATTAAAAGTTTTTATCTACAAAAAGTCAAGGATACAACTCACCAGAACTGTTATAACAGCTAATTAGATACCATTTCTAAGATCTACCTCCCTGTTTGAATTGTACATTATTGACTGTTGAAAAAGCTATAGGTTTTACAACTACACGTAAGATCACATACAACAGGCTTGCACTTAGTATCACAAAATATGTTAACAAACACTTGTTGGTAAATAATCGTTTATTTAAAATGTGAACTGTGAATCCGAAAGTATACAGTCTTTAGTATCTCTGACTAATAAGCAGTTTATGTGCCCAAATACTTTGCCCCTCAATCCAAGCCAATTCCCCCAAACAAGATTAAAAGCTAACATTCCAACATTTAAAAAATTTCAGAGGAAGCCCTGATAAGAATTAGGCTTTAAACCGTTCTTTAGTTTTTGTTCAGGGTACAGAGAGTCACTAGCTACTTACTGTTTTTCTGGGATATAGTTAAGATGAGCTGCAGCTGTGATAATGTGGTCATTTAGATTAATAAAACCCCTGAAGGATGACTAGATTCAGAGAGATTTCACAGTTGAAGAGAGGAGGATTTCATATGTAACTGAATAGTTTTACCTTTAGGAGAAAGAAAAAAAAAAAAAGCGATATCTCTCTTCAAGTTTCCAGATTTCCTACTGATCAGGGTTTGCATTAGGAGTGAAGGGAGGAACTGAAGTCCCTGGAATGTACAAAAGCTAACCCTCCATAAAACTGACATCAAAGATGCCAACTATCAGGCAGCAAAGATTTTACACTAAAGACCCTGAAAGAAATAGATGAAAAATACATGACATTGACTAGAGTTTGGTAAAGACACTTTGAATTGCTTTATGCAACTATGAAGGAATTCCTTTCTAGTTGTCATCCACTCTTCCAGGAAATATATTTTTTAAAAAATCCGATTCCTAAACCCCAGTTCTGACCTCCTGAATCAGAATCTTTGAAGTTTTACCCAAGAATTGCCTAAATTATGCTGACACATATTAAAAGGTAAGACTCTGCAAGGGTCTTCTCTTTTTAAAGTAGTTTGAGAACATGTATTTAAATGAAGACGTATTCATGTGTTGCTTTTCTATTTATTTACTTATTTATTTATGCCAGCTCTTTGAAGCAAATTTGTGTCAATTAGTCACAAGAATAATTTTGTGAAAATTCATGTTTAAGCAGCAGTTACCCTTTTTTGGTATGTTTCCAAGGTATTCCTTTATCTGTTTCTAATTGAGGCAGTCACTTAATGTTTTCAAT
This sequence comes from Phocoena sinus, assembly GCF_008692025.1. Lineage (NCBI taxonomy): Eukaryota > Metazoa > Chordata > Mammalia > Artiodactyla > Phocoenidae > Phocoena > Phocoena sinus. Next base: position 86,664,756 of record NC_045772.1, read on the forward strand.
AATCTACCTAGAGAGTGAGATACCGATATTTCTTTAAAAAAAATTATACTCCTTTGATTATTTGAAATGCTGATTAAAACATGCCTCCTGCAGTAAAACTGGTAAATATGGAAGCATCCTACATCCAGTAACTGTTTACTGTTCTTTTTTTTAAGATATTAATAAACTTTAACATCTTTCTGGGAAAAAAAAGGGGGGGAGTTAGATACGTATCTGTCTCTTTTGGTGTTAAATTTGGGGCCAATATTCACCAGGAGGAACATAAGGGCTGTTTATGGTCTGTGTCCTTTCTGACTAACCATGTCAGTGTCATACTGGTAAAAAATATATACATTCTAAAGGTTATCTTCTCACTTTCTGACTGCCAAACATAGTAGCTAGGAGACATATACAAGATAGTCAATAAATATTTTTTGAATGAGAAGAAAAATAGCCTTAAGAGGAACACATATCACGTTAACTATTATTTCAGTATAAAATCTAAAGTGCATTACTTCTTTGAACTGTGCAGCTTTAAGTAAATAATACCAATTTACGTAGAATCCAAAAACGTAGAAAATGCACATGTTTTTACTTTTAGTCCTGACTCTGGGATTTTAAGTACCGAAGAACTTCAGGCAATAGAAAAAAGATGGTTTCTGAAACTGTGGATTTGCCGCTCAGAAAATAACAGCAATGTTGCTCTGAGATGTAGAAAGGGGTACCCGGAGAGAAGACGGTGTATGATCGGACATGACTTCCCGAAACTGGGATTTGTAGAGCAGAAGCACAGAGGAAAGGGGGTTAATTTAACCCAGTGGTTCTGTCTGGCTTCATGGTAGACCCATCTGGGAAGCTCTTTAGAAGCACCAACCCCTGGCCCTACCTTGGCGGTAACTGATCTGGGAGGGAAGCTTGCATCAGTCATATTTTAAAAGTTCCAAAGGAGATTTTAATCTTTAGGCTGAATGGTTGAAAACCACTTGTAGGCAAGTTAAAAAGTAGATTGTTCTCTACCTGAAATGCACACTACAAAACTCTATGGAGATTTTAAAGAGTTCAAATGCTACACTGCTCTCCAGACCTGTTGACTCAACCTCCACGATAAAGCCTGGGAATCTGTACATATTAGTCTGCTCAGGCTGCCATAACAAAATACCATACACTGGTGGCGGAAACAACAGATATTCATTGCTTCACAGTTCTGGAGACTAGAAATCCAAGATCAAGGTGCTAGCCTGGTCAGTTTCTGGTGAGAGCTCTTTCCTTGGGATGCAGACGGACACATGGCTGTGACCTCACATGGCTGGCCGGGAGAGAGCTCTCTGGTGTCTCTTCTTATAAGGGTACTAATCCCATCATGAGGACTCTACCCTCATCTAACTCTAATTACCTCCTGAAGTCCCCACTGTTCATCTCCTAATAACAGTGATCATACTTGAAAGCAGGAAGGCCCCTGGGACACCATCCTCTTCCTTAATGTCTGCCAGCTCAGACATCATTTTGATTCTTACCTCCCTCTTTCCCACTGAGCCTCAGAGCCCTTCTTAACACAGCATTCCAACTCAAGTAGAAACAACACTCAAGATGAAACCTATTTTCCATGCCTACTCTAAAAACTCCTATTTTATGCCATGAAGTCCATCAACAAATCTATTTCATTCATTAGATAATCCTTTGGTGTATATATATATATATATATATATATATATATGTGTGTGTGTGTGTATGTGTATATATATATATATATATATTTTTTTTTAAATACTACCTAAAAGTTAGGAAAAATAATGGATAATACTGAATGACTGCTGTTACGCAAGTCGGAAAAAACAACCTGAGTTTTGTTAACACGTGCAGCAGGGATAGAATAAACCAGGAAAGAGGTTAATTTTTTCTAGCTTTATTGAGATACAACTGACACACAACATCGTGTAAGTTTAAGGTGTACAACATGTTGATTTGATACATTTATATATTGTGAACTGTCTACCATAGTAGCATTGGTTAACACCTCCATCACCTCAGAAAATTACCATTCTTTTTTGTAGTGAGAACATTTAAGATTTACTCTCTTGGCAATTTTCAAGTATATGACACAGTATAATTAATTAGAATCATCAGGCTGTACATTAGATCTCCAGAACCTATTCATCTTATAACTCTCTACCCTTTGACCAACATCTCCCACTTCCCCCACTACTACTTGGCAACCGCCATTCATTCTACTCTCTCTGAGTTTGACTTTTTTAGATTCCACATGTCAGTAAGATCATACAGTATTTGTCTTTCTCTGCCTGACTTAATTTCACTTAGCATGATGCCCTCAAGGTCCATCCCTGTTGTTGGTAATGGTAGAATTTCCTTCTATCTCATGGCTGAATAATATTCCATTGTATGTACACCACGTCTTCTTTATCCATTCATTCATAGTCATCTAGGTTGTTTCCATATCTTGAATATTGTGAGTAATGCTACAATAAACATGAGAGTGCAGATATCTCTTCAAGATCCTGATTTTATCTCCTTTGGATATATACCCAGAAATGAGATTGCTAGATCATATGGTAGTTCTATTTTTAATTTCTTGAGGAACCTCCAATACTGTTTTCCATAGTGGCTACACCAATTTACATTCCCACCAACAGTGCCTGAGAGTTCCCCTTTCTCCACATCCTTGCTAACATTTGTTATCTCTTTTCCTTTTTGATGACACCCATTCTGACAGGTGTGAGTTGATAGCTCATTGTGGTTCTAATTTGCATTTCCCTCATGATTAGTGATGTGGAGCATCTTTTCATCTATCTGTCCACCATTTGCATGTCTTCTTTGGAAAAAATGTTTGTTCAGTCCCTCTGCTCATTTCTTTTTTTTTTTTCCTGCGGTACGCGGACCTCTCACTGTTGTGGCCTTTCCCGCTGCGGAGCACAGGCTCCAGACGCGCAGGCTCAGCGGCCATGGCTCACAGGCCCAGCCGCTCCGCGGCATGTGGGATCTTCCCGGACCGGGACACGAACCCGTGTCCCCTGCGTCGGCAGGCGGACTCTCAACCACTGTGCCACCAGGGAAGCCCCCTGTGCTCATTTTTAAATTGTACTGTTTGTTTGCTTTGCTATTGAGCTGTATGAGTTCATGTATTTCGGATATAACCTTTTATCAGATATATGATTTGTAAATATTTTCTCCCATTTCACAGGATGCCTTTTCATTTTGTTGATGGTTTATTTTGCTGTGCAGAAGCTTTTTAATTTAATGCAGTCCCACTTTTTAATTTTTGCTTTTGTTGCTTGTGCTTTTAGGACCATATCCAAAAAACAGCGTTGCCAATACAAAGAGATTATATTTAAGATATGATTTCCAAGAAGAGGTGGAGATGGAAGCAAATTTAGAAAAGAAGACACAACTTTCCAAAGTCATTTTTTGGCAGAGAATGTCATTTAGAGCTCCCTGAAAGCCCATATAAGAACAGTTCTGCCATGGGAATATCTATTTTGTCTGCCTTCATTCTTCAAACTGAGTTTCAACTTCAAATTTGGGGCAATATTTACAATCACAGCACTGCTAAGTGCTTTTAAATAATTTCCTCTGTTTTGACTTCCTAAATAACTCACTATTTCCCTACTTCTCCCACAAAATATTTCCTTTCAGATGTCATCAAAAATATATACTGTGCCGAAAAACAGTATGCTTCTCTAGACATTATCCAGTGTATAATGTCTTTTAAAAATACATAAAAGCACCTGTTGTTACTGGAAGGGAATTTTAGTTGTTTTTAAACACTAACAGTTCCTAAATAATTATTATCAACAACATAGTGTTTGAATTAGTTTATCAAGTTCAGAAAGAGTCAGTGTCTATGCTGAATAAGTACCCTGCAGATGTGTATTTTAGGCAGGTGACCATGGAGGCAATGTCAAAGGCTGAACAGGGGCGGGGAGTCAGAAGCTACAAACAGAAGCCCATGACCACCAGCTAGGTGGGAGGTGACTAAGATGGGCTAAGGCTGAGGGAATAGAGAGGAGATGACAGATATAAAATGGACAAGATGTTACAACATATGAAAAGTGAGGAGTGTAGTTCAGAGGACAGCAAAAATGGATCTTGGACGTCACACCCAGGTAAGTAGCAGGACACTAACTGTTAGATTACCCATTTCCTAGCTACTAGGAAAATCTGAACATTTCAGTCACTCCCAGGCTTAAAGAACAACTTAGAAGTCGTTTAGGGGGCTTCCCTGGTGGCGTAGTGGTTGAGAGTCCGCCTGCCGATGCAGGGGACACGGGTTCGTGCCTCGGTCTGGGAGGATCCCACATGCCGCGGAGCGGCTGGGCCCGTGAGCCATGGCCGCTGAGCCTGCGCGTCCGGAGCCTGTCCTCCGCAGCGGGAGAGGCCACAGCAGTGAGAGGCCCGCGTAACGCATTAAAAAAAAAAAAAAAAAAAGAAGTCGTTTAGGATTAAACACAAACATATGTCTCAAAATCTGCCAAACAGATAAAAATGAACAATAACCTTGAGAATGGTGTGGAGTGATCGCTGCTTTCTCATGCTTTATGATTAACAGCTTTTAAGCACACAATCACTGGGTTCTGAGGTTTACAGCCCCTGAGCACCAAGGATTTGGACTTACTTCCCAGTTCAGTGTGGAAGTGAGGGCTCAGATCATCAGACCACGTTAATGACACAGTGCCAAAGCGGCAGCCTCAAGGTGTGCAAAATAAGCTATTTAGTAACCTGTGCTCTAGAGTCATTTAACAAAATACCTCCTGCCAGAAAAGACGTTTGAAACAGTGGTCCTTCCATCCTTTGTGTAGAGAAATCCTACAAAATCCAATTACAGCGCTTGTCAATCCACCACTAACATGCTGCGAAGAAACACTTCTTAAGTACTGGTTTCTAATTCCTCTCAACGGTAGCTAGGTTAAAAGTCATAAAAACAACAACAGTGAAATAATTCTCATAAATCTGGCATGCTGGCAGCTGCCTAATGGTGAAACAGGAAGTACAGGGCAAGACTATGAGTGTAACCTGAGATGTTAGGCAGACCTTTGCCTAATGTCAGTGTCAGGTGACTTAACCTCTCACATATTTACGTAACAACAATTAGCCGGAACTTACTAGGTTTCTGATTCCATGCCAGGAAATTTATCTTTATCACTTCATTTAATCTTTACAATCGGTATTATACATCCATATGATCGAGGCAATTTTACAGATGACAAAATATGATCCAGAGAAATTAAATAACTTGCCCCAGACCACATGCTAGTACTTAACTTGATCATCTGCCTTTTTAATTTCCAGACAAAAGGCTAAGGAGAATAAGCAACAAATACAAATGCAAAATATATATATGTAAATGCAGAATGTAATTAAAATGCAAGAAGACAAGATTCTGAGACAGCTCTGAGTATAAAAGGGAACACTCAGAAGTCAGTTGCAAATGAAAAATAAATACCATAATGAATTTATGAGTAGATCCTAGTAGAACAATGTTGCTATTTTAAAACCTAAATAACACAAACTACTTTGCTTGAGCTTAAAGGACAAAATCACAAAGCTGGCTACAAAAGGCAGACTTGCTATGAAGATAAATGAGTGTTTCAAGAAATGTTCTTATCTGTTGACCAACATTCCACTGTTTAATTAGCTCAAATATTCAGATTAAAGTGGATGTCCCAACACTGCATAAGAAAAGTTTAAAACCTAGTAAAAGATGTCAGAAGATATATTTTCAATGCTTTTAAGAGACAATCACACACTTAGAAAAAGTAAATCGAAAAAGATTTTCAAAAATTCCCTTTTATATAATCAAGAGTAATAATTCATTTTTAGAAAACATTGAATGTGGAAATATCTAGGACTATAGGGTACCAGGAAAAGTGCCAGGCATAGAAAATCATTATACAAAGCTTTGTGGTGATGGGTAGGTGGGCTATATAATATTGTACATCAACCATACTTCAAAAAATAAAATAAAAAGGGGTTGGGCTAAACTATCTTTATAATTCATTTCAGAATTAAAGATTCCTAGATACACAAACAAGAGTAAAAGGACCACTGATCTCTTTTATCTGCTTCCTTAAAGAATCTCTTCCAGAGATCTCACATAATCAATTTAGCCAAGTCTATCTGCTATTTCTCCAATCAGAATTTTCTGAAAGATGAACACAGCCAACAACTTAGAATTTATGTTTACCAGCTGTCTTCTTTTACTCCCAATTAGATAAAAATTGAGTATACTTACTGAAATAACACACAGGTCAAGTAGTTCAACAACAAAGAAAAAACTTTGGAAGGCACATGTAAAAAAAGCTGCCCACTCAATAATGAGAAAAACAAGGAAGTCTCCAAAAAGCGAATGAAATGTGTGCCTATTTCAGCAAATTTTGAACTCAAGTCTGGAGTTCAAATGACCATTTATTTTTTTACCCTCATAACCACAGGATGAGAAGTACACACTGAAGTTCTCATTCCACCATTCAAACTAAAATGACTGATGGAGAAAGACAGATCCCGTTAGTAACTGGAGCAGGTGGTGACCATTAAGGAGGAGAAAGAGGAAGAAACGTTTTATCCTAAAATTCAAACTATCTCTCACACACAAAGCCACAATCAGGTAATCGTTAATAGACTGATTTCTATATTCAGATTGGATTTGTCTAGAGCATCTATTACACAGAAACAGAGCCAGAAATACAAAAATAAACAAAATGGCCTCTTATTATGAGACATTTCAAAATAATGTACTAGTCATAATTTAGTCTTATAATAATTTCTTTAAAGTGACACTTAAAGTAAAAAAAAAAAAAAAGCATTCATGTTCAAAGCATTAGTCATGGCCAATCATTATATCACATTATAGTCACCTAAATACAACTCAGCACCCTTTATTAGATGGTTCACCAAATGCTACCTCTTCCTCTTATTGGATCATGTGAGAATTATTACTTCCCACTAAACAAGAATTCTTAATGACAGAGCTTTTTATTTTGGCTGGTACGCTTTATAAAATTTAAAAAAATTTAAAACCTCGTTTACTTGTTCATTTACGAAAGGAGTTTCACTCACAGATCATCACTGTCAGGGTAAAGTGTCTGGGCGTCACAGAAACATCCTGCTGCTTTGCTTGACTTCCAAGAGTTTGGCTGTCAAAGATTGAACTGGGAGCAATTTCCCTGTTGCGTAACACAGTTCAGTGTCCTGGACAGAGGGTGGGGCCTCAGGACTCCTAGTGACTATTCGGATGGATCTCTAGGGAACATGCTTTTCAAGAGGCAGAAGAGAGAAAAATAAATGGGCCAGAAGGTCAGGTTTTAACCTGCTGACTTAGTTCACTGGCTCTTTACACACAGCAAAGGCCTCTATACAACTTCCATTTAAATGCGGTTTCTCAATGATTTAAAATCTCAAAAAGGGATATCTCAGATGAGTCATATTTTTGGCATATACCTGTATTATTTATCATGCTTTCTTCTTCTGGTACATTCCTTTCAATATAGTCTCTCAAGTTCTAAGAAGTAGGAACCACTTGTCCTATCTGCTTTCCCATTTTATCCATCTCCAGGATTTTCAACTTTATTGGCTATTTTATTCAGGACATGTGGCCATTTTTCAAATTATAAATAAAAGTAGTAAAGATATTTAACATTCTAGAACATTTAAGGACTTAGCTTGGGGGGTTAGTAGAAAGGGAATCATATCAGAGTTGTAGGCATGTGTAATGTTACAACTTAATATGAACTAGTGTAAAGGCGACTCTATGCTTGAAATATCAATACATACACTGTAGAAATGGAAAATGAAATATTAATGAAGAGAAGAAACTGGAGAGTAGCCTCCAGTTTGATTCACTTCTATGTCCATAAAGGAAGGTCTGATGAACTAAGAAAAACACCCAGAATTTTAATAAGCTATATGTTGTTTCAAATTTCTAAAACAAATTAAATAAAGGGGGTATCACGAACCTAAAAACACAGAAGTAAACAGTAACACACAAAGAACCTACGTGTCATGGCTAAGCTTTTCATTTCTTTTAAGGTTCTTTTATATTGTCATATGTTATTAACTGCTTCTTAATAATACTGATATTTGCTTAATGGTATAAATGGAGTATGATACTTAATAGGTTCATAATGTGGTGAGAGCACTTGTCTGAAAATATCTGATTTACTCCTTATGAGACAAGGTTTGATGGTAATTAGTCAGGCATGCCTGGAGACTTTTGAATAACCCATTTTAAAGACCAGAACTTATTCACACATGAGATACTAAGGTCTGTGCCCTTATGCTTCATGTCATCCAATGGCAGATCAGCCATTTATAGTCCTACAGTCCAGTCTTGAACAAAGAAAATTTGCATGGCACACTATTCTGGTATGAGCTTTAGGGCCTATACAAAAACAAATAGCTTTTGCAAGTAATTATGATTTAATCCATAGTAAACATCTTACAATTATAAACATGCAGAATAAAATCTTACATATATGTATCTCATGGGCCTACCAAATTACACTGTCACTATAATGAAGAACAGAAGGGAAAATTATGATGAAAATCAGCTGATTAATGGACAAATATTACATTATACTCAATATACTCAATATTACACTTATAGATTTAAAAAGCGAACCCTGAAAAAATATTTCAGGTATCGGATTACTAAGTGGCAGTGGACTCTGTTAGGTGAATACATTGTTTTCTAAGTACATAAATTCCCATTTTGAAGGGGGTATATTAAATTTGTGGGTCTAGTGAAATACCATTTAAAATAACACAAGCCTACATCAATGCAATTACATTTGTGTATGTTTAATACAATGCTAAGACCAATGAAAGGTCTCATCATTTCAAAGTAATTAATACAGGGCACACTTTTAGAAACAGTCACTCCAAGAACAGAGCCATCTAGTGGCAAGTGCAGAACCATGATTGTTACATCAAATTACCAATGAACATAAAAGCATGAGTAAATATCATCATTAACAACCTAAACTAGGCAGAAATAAATATAAAATCATTCTGCTTTTCAGAAAAGAAAATGAAGTGAAAAACCCAGCTACAAAAATGTATATACTCTTTATTTAGTAAGGTCCTTATCTGTAAAATTAGAGACTAAAACAAGAACTACATACACATGCTCACACACAAACAATACACACAGACACACACACGATGGAAGGAATTATGGTAGAATATTAACAGTGTCTAGGTCCGGGGTAGTGGGAATAAGTGTGATGTTTCGTCCCCTTCCTGATGCCTTTCTGCATTTTCCTCAGTGAATAAAGGCTACTTTTATAATTAGAAAATATAATATTTCAAAATACTCTGGGCAAGTACTGAAACAAATGTAAAAATTAAAAACAAGAGTAAAGCCATTAATCTTTGAGAATATTTGATGTTTCCCATTTCCTAATTCTACATATTTGTAGCTCTAGAGATTGTTCACTGATATACATGAACTGCTACCTCTTGATTTATTTATCATAGGCATAGCTGATTCTTCATCAGGGAATAAATTACAGTAGGCTTAGATATAAGGCATAGAGCTTTGAGCCAAAATTTGAGCAACAGATAAAAATTTAACATATTTATGTGGAGTTTTAAAAACATATATAAATTACTTACCAACATACTTAATACTGCAAATAGCACACTGAGGTAGAAAAGGAAAAGATAATATTTTTCATTTCACAGATGCAGGAATGGAGATTGAGAAAGATGACATTATTCATCTCCAGCTCTGCCATCAATAAGCTAAAAGTCTTCTGACTCCTAGTCTATTGCTCTGTACACTATAACAATCTTGATGCCTGGAACTTACACTCCCTGTAAACTTCTTACATATTTCTTCTCGAAAGGTCTGATTGGAGGCAACAGCAGCTCTTCTCATTCTTATTTTCAGATGGACATAGATAATGTACTATAGCCGAGAAAATTTATCTTGAGTATAATAAGAATACAAATTTTACCAGAGCTTCTTAACTAAATGAATACCGAATTGTAAGAGCGCCTGACATAAATGTTTAACCGATGTAAATTGAGAATAAGGGGAAATGTTGAAAAGTTTTCAAATAATTTTTTAAAACATTAAAAAAAATTTAACCCAAACTAAAATGAATAATGAACCAAAGAAATCAGAATGTTGTGTAGGGCAACCTTGAGGAGAAGGATACACTTCTGATAAGACAACTGATCCTAACTCTAATCTTCATAAACAACCAAAGAGTAGTTTAGTTTCCAAACTTTCCGATGTTCAAAATTGATTTGGAAATTCTGGAGTTAAGTACTTGTCAAGTAATACTTTTAATATATTTTCTACCTAAAATGACAAGTCACAGGTGAGATCCAGGACTGGTGATAACTATTGTTTAGTGGTGATATAGACTGTATCTTATATACATAGCACCCAAAGTAGAGAAATGTAGCAGTGAGAAGGCAAAAGTACTTCCTCTCTTTTCCTGCCTTTAACATTCCTTTTATTCCTACTCTAATTGCTATTTTAAAAATCTTCTGATACTATCTATATTTTGATATATTATACTGTAGCTAAATAATAATAAATCACTTTTGGAATAAGACACAGTATTAAAAACTTGTAAACTGACATTTTGACACATACCTGCCTTTTGTTCATTTGGTGGACCAACTGGTCAAAGTTAGTTTAAATTTGCTACAAGGTTATCTGAATAGGAATTGTGGTTTTAAAAAATCATTGATCAATAATCGTCATCCCTTTTAATTACTGGGTTAAACCCTTTTAATAGGTTACTTATGGAAGAAATTAGTAAAAATGATGGTTTCACCTTCAAAGCTGCAATCTTTTTTTTTTTAAAGCAAGTTTGGGAACAAATACATTTAATGCTTGATAAAAATACAATTCAACTGGTGGGAACTGAAAAAGTACGTGGATGTCTAAAAGGGAAGCTACCAGTTATAAGGTTTCAGTGTGCTGTAGTAATCTTGCTTTTCAAGATAAGTGTATCCTCTTATGCTTTGTATCTTTACATAAAAGTAACTAGAAAGAAGGAAAAGATGGAAGTAAATGTACTATGTATCACTGCTTCCAAACTTTAAGTTATTCACATAGCAATCACCTTCGTGATTCTACCACATTATGGACTAACCACCCATAATATAGTACACTTAAGTTGGAATTTTCTTCAATTGAATTTATTTTTTAAAACTTTATATCACTACTTAAATGGAGACTCAGTAACACTTGATATAAGTAGAAAGGTGCCATAAAACTAAATTCAATGAGAAACAATGCCAGGCCGTAACATTCCAGCAAGATGCTATTCCCTGAAAAACACTCTCAAGGCCTGTTTACAAAGGGAGATCAGTTAAGTGTTGGAGGCGTACTGAAGGCATACTAGCACCAAACTGAGATCTGCTCCCTTTCTTTAATCAGAACTATATGAACAGAATTGAAAAGCAAATAACTTATTAAACACATAGTAGCTATAAGGATTTCTAGTTGCATCTAAAACAATCTTTTATACGACCGCTGATACGGACTCTACATTTCAAGAAATACCATAGTATATTACACGAGACACGAATTACTGAGATAAAAGTTAAAAGTTATAGTTGATCAAGAATGATGATGGTTAAACTAATAACACACTGGCATTCATCTGCGATCTGAGTGTCTGAGAAAGGACAGTGCTGGAAGTGAATGGGAGCAGTGAGTCAAAAAAAGGTATGGAAACTAAAGAACACCTCTGAGGTCAACTCCCACGACCCTACGTAAACTGATGAATGATACAGTCTCAAAGCTAAATCGGCCGAAGTCATCTTTTCACGTAGCAGATGTTTTAAAGGGGTGTTGGTAATAATCCTGAGAAAACTACTAAAATTATTTTCCATATCGAAATATGAAAATAGCATTGTTACGTGACTTCTACCCTAACAGTAACAATGTTCGTGTTCCTCCAAAAGCTTGAAGATCTCTCTCATTACCAGGATTTAAATTGTTCTGTATCGCATTCTTCCTATAAACTATGCATGAGGTGCTTCAGAGAAGTACATTTCTCTTTCTTGTTAGCATCCTATTTCTCCAACCGTTCATTCCTAGCAATATTCTGCTTTAATAAATGATTCTGCCAAACGAGGCACTGGTTAGGAAATTGAAGGTGGAAGGAAGGAGAAGTTATTTTTTTGTTTCTATTTCTAAGTGAGAAAACAGCGGCAGAGCGCTCCTGTGAACCACTGCAAGCGACTGGCCTCCAACCTCCTTGCGGCACAAATGTTAGCAGTTTGGGCTCCTCAGAGCCTACTCGGCGGCATCAGTACTGTTCCAACAGTGGCGGCAAAAGCAGCGGCCCCTCCCTCCAGCAACTCAGTATCAAATGCACTTTCCTGGCCTCTAGCCCTGAGTGGTAACAGCTTTCTGATTTGAGGGCAGCAACCCTTTTCTCCCTTTGGCATCAAGGTAATTGGTTCCTTTCATTCAGTCTCTAGCTACTTATATTAAAGTGCGTTCTGACTTTCTGAATGGGCACTACTAATATACAATAAAACCAATGTAATTCAAAGAGATATTCTCTTCCTATCATGACTGGCATTAAATTGGAAAGTTGTGATGTATATATTTTGGTTAAGGCTACCAAATCTTGGAAACAGTATATACTTATATGTGAATATACACACAAACCACATTCAACACAAATATGAAGAACAAACTCTAAAATGTAAAACAATCTATTTATAGTCAAATTATATCGATACATGATCTTTTCTTTATATGTTATTTCACTAATAAGAAAACATTAAAGGGACAGTTGCTGTATGATCCAGCAATCCCACTACTGGGCATATATCCAGACAAAACTATAATTCGAAAAGATACATGCACCCCAATGTTCATAGCAGCAGTATTTACAATAGCCAGGACATAGAAACAACCTAAGTGTCCATCCACAGAGGAATGGATAAAGGAGATGTGGTACATATACACGACGGAGTACTACTCAGCCATAAAAAAGAATGAAACAATGCCATTTGCAGCAACATGGATGGACCTAGAGATCATCACACTAAGTGAAGTCAGAGAAAGACAAGTATCATATGATCTCACTTAAACGTGGAATCTAAAAAAATGATACAAATGAACTTATTTACAAAACAAAAATAGACTCAGAAGACAAACTAATGGTTACTAAAGGGGAAAGGTGGGGGGGGGGAGGGATAGATTGGGAGTTTGGGATTAACATATACACACTGCTATATATAAAATAGACAATCAATAAGGACCTACTGTAGAGCACAGGGAACTCTATGCAATACTCCGTAATAACCTACATGGGAAAAGAATCTGAAATATAATAGATATATGTATAATTGAATCACTTTGTTGTACACCTGAAACTAAAACTACACTGCAAATCAACTATACTTCAATATAAAATAAAAATCAAATTAAAAATAAATAATACAAAAAAATTTTAAAGGAAAAAAAAGAGCTGTATGTCTCTGAATCTTAGTAAAGACAGATTGTTTCCTTATTTACTTTCAGACAAGTATAGCAAAACTGGGGGAAGTACTATGAGTTTCATTCCAGTTCTGTCTTCCTTATAGCTAGTGAAAAATCCTCCCAGATTCAGGCAATAGGTTGAATGTCAATCACAGTTTTCTGCGTATATCTTTTCCTTTGTTTCTCAGGGGGCATTAGTAGGAAAGTGGGAGAAAGATACGGGTCAGATGCCATTTCTAAACTATAACTGAGTTCACTCATGTCTATATAAACAGATTTTCCCAACATCACATATTCATCCCCAAATATGCTTTGAAGTTAATGTTTATAACAATCGATGAAATTCCAGATAAATCAAAGGACTATTTTTGAAAAAAATTAAAACAGTGGCAACAAATTCAATACTACATTGAACAGAAATGGGATCGGTATACAAAAGGCCACCCATAGAAGGGCTTCAGGAAATATTGACAACCTTGAAACAAAGCTACAAAATCAGCAGGCATTGCCCTTCGGACTTCTGCAACAGCACAGCTAACTGGTTTGTGAATCATAAATCCATCCATGTGAAGATGAGCACATACAGGAAGATGAAAATTCACTAACAGATTAAAATATCCAAGTTCCTGAAATCCAGAAGGAAAAGAATATCTGGAAATATTTTTGAAGAAAAAGATGTCAAAGATCACCTCTGTGGGTTAGTAAAGTTAATCTCCAACGGCATCACCAGAACACCAATCATAATACCCAACTGTATAAATGAGGAACACTGTGAAAACGCGTGGAGAAGATGGGGTCAGGAAGCAGCAATTTTGGGGACATGAGAATAGCTCTTCTAAACGGTAATTTATCTGACATGTTTACTCATTAAGTCAGGGCATAGTTTAGAAGTTCTTTTTTTAAAAATTTTACAGCATTGCCATAAACCAACTATGACAAGTTTAATGACATTGTAAGTTATTTTTTAACAGATATAAGAACTCAGATAATAAAATGTCCTAACCTTTAACCTGCCAAAAGTAGGTTAACCCTTAGAATACCTTGGAATAGAGACATGACATCCTTTTCTTCCAGGTGTGTTGAGAGTTTATGAAACCAGTGTTCCATTCTGGACCTACCACTTAGGTATTATAGAGGACAATATTATAACTTATATATAATTATATAATAATTTATATATAAAGCATATGTATAGAAAATTATAGTATCTCCTAAATGCATAAAACAAAACATACATGAATTAAGGTGTGTATATATATGTGTAACACGTGTGTTATATGTATGCATGTACATGCACACACAAACCCATGCATATATACATACATTCCCTTAGTTCATGTACACTTTATTTCAATTCATAAGTAAAATACTGTAAGTATAACACTATTGGGAGGCCTAAAGAAATCTAGGCTGCCGATATAAATCTAAGGTCTAAATATAGAATTATTATTATTAAAAACAAAAGAAAAGAAATAAAAACATTTCCTCCTCAGAATTAGAAAACAGAATCCTTTCCTTGTAGTGCTCTCCATATTAGGAGGAGGATTCCTTCTTCACTCAAGTCCTTTATCAGAATTTACTTGAGATTTTATCCCTATGTGAATTTCTGGTTTGTTTTTTGCTTTTCTTTTGTTGTTTGTTTTTTTACTGAAAGCAGATGCATCTCTAGGAATGAAGTGATTGAGTAGCTTTTCTAAAAGGGATTAAAAGGATGTCCTGGGAAGCAGGCTATGGCATCCATAACTCAGGCCAAGGGAGGACAAAGCAAAAACTAAGTTTAATTGACAAAAGCATCTCCATGCTCAGTCAGGGAGGGAGAACATTTCCAGAATGGTCTTCAGCTGGAAATCTCATCCAAAAGTACAAATCCTTCGTTTGAGTCTAGCTGGCAAATCCATACCTGTGACTAAGTGTGACTCTGTAAAGAAGGGAATTATAAAGGACCATTAAAATTTTATATTAATAAACTGAAATAACCAATACACTAGCTGTTCAACTACCACGCAATGCTGACCAACTCCACCCATGGACACACATATGGCTAATTGAATTTCCAGTTAAATTTTTGGTAAGGATTCTTTATTACCAATATATCAACAGTATGGTCCTAAACTTGTCATGTTTTTAATTGCTCCAGCTCTGACCTGTTACTTATAAATTGGCTTAGCTTTACAGCTTTCAACTGAGGTTACGTAAGGTTTGTTTCACCTTACAGCACAGAGAAATGTATGTTTTCAAAAAAATTTTGGAAATATATTTCCCTAAGAAATTAACTTTAAGGTATAGACATCATGGTTCAAATGTTAAAATGCATATTGTATTAAATCCTCCCCAAATTTGTTTGCAAAATATCTCTTCTTTGATGATGTGATATATTACATAAGCAAACAAACTCCCAGAGAACAGACTACCAAATTTAGAAAAAACACTACTAAATTCAGTGTTTTAAAGTTCTACCTGCTTCTGTATTTTAGTTACATGACTTACTGCTGTCACTTAGCAAATTTATATGGGGCAGAACATAGTAAATGTCTCCACTTCTGTCTGTTCAGAAGTGTAGACTCTCTCTCTGCCTGTTAGAGAAGATAATCACCTACAAACAGTTTGTCAAGGTGTCCTGAACATACTGTTTAGAGTGGTAGTTAAGTTTTAGTTAACCCATAATTTTTCATATTTTCCTCCAAGTGTTTTTCATCACAGGAAAAAAAAATCATCTTTTGTGGTCAACTGCCAATTTCTTTATCATTGAAAACGTTACACTGATAGAAATGTTACAGGGATCTATGATGCTTTGATTGAGGAAAGCTTTAGGTAAATCACACAGGAAGAGTTTCTAAAATGTGGTCAAGCAGATCCAAGAGGTAACATCTGAATGGATTATTCTACTTTCTATTTCCTTCTTCCAACATTTTCAGCTTTTTAAAACACTTGCTCACCCCTTATGCCACAGAAGAAACAGGAGAGCAACAATTCATAAGATGTTTACCTATGTGTTTATAATTAGAAAGCTTACCAGTTTTAGCATAAACATACAGCAATGACAGGGGTTTATTTAAAAGCAGCTTACCATTTCTTAGTAAATGTTGAGTGCCAGAACAAGCAAGATGGCTCACCCATGCATTCTTTCATCTTCATTTATTTGGCAAGCATCGGCCACTTGCCTACTATGTGCTGGGAACCCTGTTAAGCACTGTTCTTAGGCACGAATAAGATAAACCAAGTCTTCCTCTTATTGAGGCTGGAGCAGTTGAAGCGGATGGACAATAGGAAAATAAAATACGACAAGGGGTAATATGAACAATTCAGAAAACAGAGTCAGGTAAAGACAGAGTAATGAGGGTCAGTGTGTATTAATGGCTTTAAATAAGACAATCTGGGGCAGACCCCACTGATGAGGAAAATTGGAGCAGAGACTTCAAGGAAATCAAAGAATAAACCACGTGAATACTAAAAGGAAGAACTGTCCAGGCGGAAGAAACAGTAAGTGCAAAAACCCTGAGGCAAGGACAGGCTCAGCAAGTTCCAACAAGGGCAAAGAGCTGATGTGAGGCGAGGAGAAAGGAGGAAAGTGCTAGGAGAGGAGGTCAAGGACACAGCAGGTAGGCAGGTCACAGCCGAGCTCATTGGCTGCGTGAAGAACACTGAATTTTATTCTGAATGAGAGGTGAGGCAATCACAAGATTGCACAGAAATGACATGATCTGACTCACCTTTCAAAGGATTAGTTCTGGTGCCATGTGATGAATAAACTACAAGGAAGCAAAAGCGGAAGCAGAAACCTTTTAGGAGGCTATTGCAATAACACAGGTAACAGATGATAGTGACTGAGACCAGGGCGGTAACTGTGTAAGCGGTAAGAAGTGGTGAGATTCTAGCTATACTTTGAAGTTGGGTGGAATAGGATTTGCAGATAGATCAGATGTGGGATGTTAAGAGTAACAGAGGTGGGAAGGATGATGCCAAAATTGGTACCCTGAGCAACTGGACAATTGCAATTGGATAATCAATGTATCAGCAACAGGGTTTCCTGAATATGATCCCGATTTAAATTCCAAACAAGAGCAAAGAGTATCTAACATTTTACAGGCTTTCCTCTCTGGCCTCTTTAACCAAAAAAGTTGAATTTTCTAATTTACTTAGTTCTTAGATACTCTGACAATTCATGATTTCCTCTTTCCATAGTTTCTGTTCCCTATGTATCTTTACTCTAAGTGAAAGGATGGATGGATGGATGGATGGAGGGATGGAGGGATGGAGAGAGAGACAGATAGAGAGAGATCTATCTATAGTTACAAATTTGGGAAACAAAAGCCCATAAGCCTTCCACCCAACTTTCTTCAGGCTGGCTTTTAAATCCCTTTCATCTGCTGATTCAAACCAATGATGCAGGCAGGCACGGAATAAAAGGACCACAGTATTTTTTCTAAAGGCGCCTGAAGACGGAGGCTGTCACCTCTTTAAAATCTTACCAAGACAGCACCAAGGAAAGCAGGCAGTCCACAGCACTGTGAGGAGAAACAACAGTGTCTTTAGCTGGTGAATAAGGTGCGTGCTTCCCTGTTTGGAGCCCATCACCTAAACAAGGTAAACTGGTACAAGCTACCGAGGGAGTGTAAGGTCAGAGGTCATCAGTGGCAGAGGTCAGGCGTGCTTCCTTTCCGTGTGCTTGCTGCTGACGGCTGATGACCGTCATTAAGTTAAAGCCAAACGATCCTGAGCCCTTGATGAGTAGTTTGCTTCTTCCCAGTCTCTCCCAGCATTTCCCCAGGTAAGTTCTGCAGATCATTAACCACATCAGATGCTCTGAGACTAAAAATGATTCTCTGACCAAATATATGTAGGAAATGCTCTGTCCCATAGTCCTCCTGTAGATATTTACAATGCTCCTTCATTAAAGGTATTGTCAAATCCCATGGTAATCAAGCCATGAACTGCTTAACCAGCATCTGCCCAACTTATTTTACCCATGGGCAAAGAAAACAAGGACCTTAATTAGGACAATGAGAAGAGGATGGCCATTCAGAAACATACTGCACAGAAAAACTGTCAAAACTTGGTGAATGGTTTAATGAATGGGTGACAGGAGAGGTAGATATCAAAGTTGACTTCAATTCTAATACCATCAAATTGATGACCAGGTAAGGGAGGGACTTATATATTACAACAATGGACTTCCAAATTTTAGTTTTTTGGGTTTTTTTGCGGTATGCGGGCCTCTCACTGTTGTGACCTCTTCCGTTGCGGAGCACAGGCTCCGGACACGCAGGCTCAGTGGCCATGGCTCACGGGCCCAGCCGCTCCGCGGCATGTGGGATCCTCCCGGACCGGGGCACGAACTCGTGTCCCCTGCATCGGCAGGCGGACTCTCAACCACTGTGCCACCAGGGAAGCCCGACTTCCAAATTTTAAAAAATTATTTTGATTCAATTATACACAGGCATTTATGGATTGCTGCATTCCATACACGAAACCAGGCACCAAGAACAAGAATAATGAACAAGATAGAGACCGTTCTTGCCTTTGCACAACTTAGTCCATGTGAACCATTCCAGCTCCGTATGAGAACTCATCTGATAAGCATGGAGGACGCCCATGATTCGGGAGCAATAACGTTCAACTTGAGGCTGGGAATGTGGGAAGCACTCCAAGAGGAATTAATATCTCAGCTGAGCCTTGAAGGAGCATTGTTCACAGGTGATAAGAGAGAAGACTGTTCACACACAGGGAAGGACAAGGCAGATTCAGCGGGGGAAGGGCCCTGTCGGGCAGGTCAGAGCAAGGTAACAAGAAATCGAATGCATGTGAGTGAGAAGAAACACAGAATTAAACAGTCTCTGTGTTATATTCAACTGCTAATGTATTATAGGCACAAATTTTCCCAAAAAATATGAACATTTCCAAATGAAGTCGAACACTCTAGGGTTTTTTTTCTTTTTTTATCGAAGTATAATTGACTTACAATGCTGTGTTAGTTTCAGATGTACAGCAAAGTGATTCAGTTTTTTATATATATATATATGTATATCTATATATATATATTCTTCAACACTCTAGTTTTGTATGTGAGGAAAGTCTTCTAGGCACCAGGGGGCCATGTAAGTGGTGAAATTTAAGAGAAAGAAATGAATCCCCTTTTGCTTTGGTTACTACTGACATTCAGAAAGGTCACTGGTCCTTTCTTCTAGAAAAGAAATTAAAAGCCAGTCGTAGGTGAATTAGAGACCCCTGAAGAATGCCTAGGAAAGCTGTGAATACACTGAGGTCTGCAAACTCCCTGCGGACTGGAAGTTTGAACCATGTTCTTAAATACCTGATATTTCACAATTACTTCTGCCCTCTACAGCCTTTTTCAAGCATCAAGGCATACTTCCAAATACTAGAATTTTTGCTGACATATTGGAAGGGATAAAAAGGTTCGATTTAAATTCTAGATTTAAACGGCGAGCTCTGTAAAAATGACACACCTCTCTGCAGGTAACTGGGCTCTCCACCTTCATACTCTGACTCAGCTTGAATTAAAAACTGTATCCTGGGGCTTCCCTGGTGGCGCAGTGGTTGAGAGTCCGCCTGCCGATGCAGGGGACACGGGTTCGTGCCCCGGTCCGGGAAGATCCCACATGCTGCGGAGCGGCTGGGCCCGTGAGCCATGGCCGTTGAGCCTGCGCGTCCGGAGCCTGTGCTCCGCAACGGGAGAGGCCACAACAGTGAGAGGCCCGCGTACCGCAAAAAAAAAAAAAAAAAAAACTGTATCCTGCCTTAAACATGTTCGCAAGGTCCAAGGCGGATACTAATGTACCCAAGTAAACGTTCAATCTTTTTCTAGGCACCACTTTGCTGTTAGGCTACACTTCTTACCCCCTAGCAAGACCTGATCGGCTCAAAATTTTGACATGCGTCTCCCTTTGAAATAGAAATACATTTGATATATTCACCAAGTTATGAGCACATGCCCACCCTTGCCCAGCTACAGTCTATACTTCACGTTACTCTTCTGAAAAGCAAGTCAGATCACGTCACTCCTCTGAGATCAGAATAAAATCCAAAGGCCTCAACATGGCCTCCAAGGGCCTCCACGGATGTCCCACTGCTTCGTCTGTGACCACTTGTCACACCATTCTTGCCTTTGCTCCTAGGCTGCACCCTCACCTGTGACATTTACACTTACCATTTTCTCTGCCTGGAACGCATTACCCTCCCCCAGATGTGCACATGGCTCGTCCCCCTGAGAGAAGCAGCAGTCGCCGTATCAGTTCGATCTTTCTTGAACATCCTATAAAAACAGTACACGTGCTCCATCCCTACCTAGCAAAAAACAACTCAGCCTGCTTGATTTTCCCTCACAGCACTGATTCCACCTGAGACGTGATCTACTAGAATGAAACTGAAAGTGAACAGAGGATTTACCTATTTGTTAACTGGTTTTTGAAATGCTCAGAATAGTCTGGTACATAGTAGGCACTCAATAAATATTTACTCAAAGAGAGAATTAATGGTCACTAAAAAGTTTTGACACCGAAAATCAAGGGATAAATAATTGGGGTCTGGGACACAAACTTAAGGGCACTGTCCCAGCTACTTGCCAATCCTGTTCCCAGCCTTACCCAAAAAGTGAGATGATCTCCAGCAATTAACCCTCCTGGGAAGGGTTGGATTCGAGATCACAGTTTATAAGCAAAGCAAAGAAGCTGAAGGAGAGCACAGAATAATGTTCCCCCCACACCCCATCTTAAAACAGTCAATACACTATTCCCCACTCAGAAGGCACTCCATAATAAATGACTGTCTGGATGGATGACCATTTTTATGTTACTGGAGAGGAAAGAGGAATAAGGGACATTTTCTCATGATGGGAGCTTATGTGGTTGGACAAAGGAAGAAAGCAGATATGTGTTGTCGTAGGGGGAAGGGCAGGCTCTTCAAATTCTCACAAAGTACAAATCCCTTGTTATGCTTTGGATGGAAAGGGCTTCATTTCAGGCATGTCGGGGAGAAGGGGTGGAGAGGAAAACGCTATTTTTAAGCTCTTTGGTAAGAATGGCTGTTTTTCCCTCTGATTCTCTTGAGCCACCCATATGGCATGTTTCCACGCACTGTTGTCTGGATGCTATCAGAGGCACTGCTTTGAGTGAGAGGAAGGGGTCATATGCTCATCTTCTCACATGCTGCTACTGCTGCTGATTTTTTTTTAAAAGCTTTGTGACCTAGAAAGGAGATGGACGGTATGAATGATGCACAGACTGCAGAGAGCATTGGGCGTCATCAGTCTATTTATACCTCCAGGAAGGAAAAAATGAGTACAGGCCAATGACTCCATACTCCATGGTCCGAGTAGGCAAAGATCATCTGGAAGAAACAATAAACCCAGCAAGGAAGGCATTTATGCCGTCAGTGAGAAATAAAAGATGAGGCCATATTCACATCTTCCGTGGTCTTTCCAAACCTTGTTGCGTCTAAAGAATTTCAAGTTGATCCCTGATGTTCCCCACTACTGTGGAAACCATCCTGAGTCTTAGGGAAAGACACTGCCACCCGCGTTTTAAAAACTGGCTTCCCTCCATATGTGCATACATACTCACATTTGGCTATAATCAGCAGCCACTTGGAAATGCTGTCAGTTTGGGGGAAATGTTTTTCAGGCTTAACAAAGTATTTGGAAAAGCCTTACAGATACTTGTGTGACTTAACTCTGAAAAGGGGGAAAAAATGGGAAGATTTACACGGATTTGCACAATATGGTAGAGAAATCTTTTTCCCAAGGTATGTCATCAGTTCCTCTGAAATGGTTAAGTATTTCCAGGACAAAGCAGGGGAAAAGCACCCAGGCACAGCTGTTAACACTTTACTCCTGCAACAACTGGAGAATTTAATGCCAGGCTTTACCTTCTAGACTTCTAGTTGTTTCTAATGGAAGCAGTGTACTGTGGGGTCCAATGGAAACGGTGTTGTATAACTTACCCATTTTGCTCTTTTTTCACCCATTTAATCGTGCAATTTCTGCCACCTGGATTTGCTTTGGGAGTTATTTTACTAGCTGTGGTGATGGGTGTGCTGACAACTGGCGAGAGCATGAGATGTTTTCTAAGGCTGGAGATTAGGTACTTAGTGTGAAATTTATTGATCCACATGGGCTCAAACCTGGAGCCTAAACTGCTTCATAGAACATGAACTGATTTACTTTGAATACACTCAAGGTCCATAATAAGACACTTCCTGTTTCTTTTACTATCCAAGTCTTCTCACCATCTCTGAGGCAGACAATTTAAGGCAGGCTTCACCCTTTCCCTTCATTTGCTGAAATCACGTTTGGTTTTTAATTCACTGAGCACATGCTGTCATTTCATTACAGTCATGTCTTCCACAGCCTGACCAGTAAAGGGGGTGAGGCTTGAATTGTTCAGATCAATGCTCTCATCCTGTAATTTCAAAAACTCACGAGGCAACTTTTGAGCTGGTAAATGTCAATCATTTGTTGCCGAGTCAATGATATTCTTACACCGCTGCTACATACGGGAAACGTAGTGACTGATGGATAAAGTCAGTGAATTTAGCTAGAATAATAAACTTCCCTGACCGACTAGATTCCTCAGAATGTAAGTGGGCTGATAGAAACCAATACAACCAACTGGTTTTGTTTTTTGTGTGTGTTTCTTTTGCTGTTTGCGTGAGCTGGCAAGTTTAAGAGGTATTGCTTACTCATTGTTCACATGTATCTGGTGCCAGAAGAGTGACTGGTGTGAGGCCTATTAGAGAAACGTATTCAATGCGCATGGAAAACTGATTTTCATGACGCAGAGGTTGGGAGCTGCTGGGGTAGAAGAGAACAGGGAAAGCTGGGCAGAAATGAAAACCTAGCCATAGGAGCCTTAAACAAAGAGGTACTTGATAAACATTCGCTGTTCAATTACACAATAGAGACAAAAGGAATTACGGGATGTATCATCTTTGAAATCTCCTCTACTTGCATCCCACTACCAAGAATAAGAACTTAATTTTCATGTACTCAATAATTTTAAAGTTTTCTTGTCCTTTAACTTTCCACTACATAAACCAATACTGCCAGGTTCTCCCCTCCATCTTTTTCTTCTCTCACACTGCCACCAAGATCCTGCCTTTAAATGGAGATGAACATGGTACATTCAAGATCAGTTCTTCTTTTGGGAGGTTATGGAAATGCAGACCTTCGGGGGAGCACTGAATAATCTGGCAAACGTTCTGTGAGGCAGAAGAGTGTTCCATAAGGGAATCTGCTAGGTGAGAAAAGCAGACCAACAATCAATGCCCACTTCTCCTTTAAAAAAAAAAAAAAATTTTGTTTTCACAGAATATTATGATTTCCACATGAATCCTTAATTTATGCTAAAGTATCTCTTGATAATGGTGACCAGTTACTGTGAGAAAAAGAAAGCTAAGGGATCTACTCAGACATATTTAACTTACACACAAGAAATGGAAGGAGAAATTCTTGTTGCACAATAAAAACAAAACATGGGAAAAGGCAATTACTGGCCAAATTTTGTGGATCACACAGATACTGCTTTTGGATTTCCTCATTTTATGTTTGTATCCTTGATCACACTGACAGTCATTATTCATCCCAGAAAATAATGAGGTATTTCCTAAGAAGCTAATATTCACAGACAATTCTGGTATAACTATATTCTTAATTTCTATTTTCACCCAAGTCCCCTCACATACATATGAAGATAGTCAAGGTAGGGGTGAGGACTTCAGTGATATACTTTAACAATATCCGTACATAGGATAGAGTAAGATTTCTCTCCATGTTAAATGCCCGTCAAATCAATTTCTATATAACTTCTTCTTGCAAAAGGAAATAAACAGCAATTAATGTCTACAATTGCTGGTCGTCAATTAGTGCTGACAACTGAAAACAAACCAAAGGAGAATGAATATTAAGAAAAACGTTATGTTTTTGTAAATACAACAAATCTCTACAGGAGTACTTCAATGTGGAATTTTGACTCATTCAAACTTGGCTCACTGTCTTTGATGAATTCTAAATGATGATCACGGAAAAGAGGATCCTTCAAGCATGATATATAACCGAGGATAACTCAACCTATCTGCTCTGACACAGCCTTTTTCTTTGACATTATCAGTGGGCAAGATGGTTTTAGCATGTGTTTTTGTTTCCCAGACATTAAGTGCTTACATTTATTAAGTACAAGCATATACGTCAAATTCACGTTTCCAACGGAAATAATGATTTCGAAAGATGCATAATCACATCTTAGGATTTTTTAGTTTTAATTTCCAAAGTGCTAGTTTTGACTACATGTTTTCAAACTGCTAATTAACATAGACTTCAACAGAATTGGCCTACAATTTCTAATTGTTAACACTTTGCAGTGCTGTTGACTAAATATTTCCATTTGTCCTCCA
Organism: Phocoena sinus; assembly: GCF_008692025.1. Classification (NCBI taxonomy): domain Eukaryota; kingdom Metazoa; phylum Chordata; class Mammalia; order Artiodactyla; family Phocoenidae; genus Phocoena; species Phocoena sinus. The sequence goes on from NC_045772.1 coordinate 86,689,612, forward strand.
ACTTTTCCACCACACGGCAGGATTGTACTTCCCTATCTCCTTGATGTCCAGTGAGGCCATGTGAGGTCAGGGAAATGTATTCGCAAGTGGCATGAATCACTCCCAGGATGACGTGCTGACAGCCATTATGTGATTTACCATGTTCTCTTGCCCTGTGATTGGGGAAACACATGGCAGGGGGAGCTTCCTTTGGAAGTAACTGTAATAAGCACAGTCTTCCTGCCAAGACACATGAAAATAAGAGGAAAGTCTCTTTTGTTATAAGTCATTACAATTTTGGTGATTGTTGTTACCACAACCTAACTTAGCCTATCCTGACTACTACACATACCTTGTTGTGATGATATCGCACACACTGGAAGTTCGAAAAAAAATTAAAAAGAAAAACAATCTACACTAAACAATTGTAAAAGCCATTTTAATATGGAATATGGGGCATCGACAGTTAAATTCCATTTTGATGTAGAAATGCATGTCTAGAAATTTTCAAATGTTATATCAACTAGAAAGTTAACAAGTGGTTCAATATTTAATAATAAATGAGAAGAGTGGAGGGGATGGAGGATCCAGAGGTGAGAAAAGCATCCAGATGGAGGTGCTGACCTAGGAAAATAAAGAAATGAGAAGACCAGGAGATTTCAGAGAATGGAGAATAGTTCCAGATGAAGCTATGCAGATTGGCAGGGCCTCGTACACCACGGGAAAGAGCAGGAAACATATGCTGTAGACCTGCAAACACTGTAAGCTTGTAAGAAAATGCACTAGATGATCAGATCTATAATCCTCAAAAGGTTTCTCTCTGTAGTTTGAAAGCAGGGTTTGAAGACAGGAGTGGGTGGAAATAGGAGGATGAAATGAGGCAAAAAGAATAATTGAGAAGAACACATTACTCAACCTGCTCAAAAATATCCCGTGCGTGACGACAGTCCTCATGTGGTACCAAACATCCTCCAACATCATGAAATAGAGGTCAGTGGTCAAGGCCCCCGTCTCTAAATTCAAGTTCAACTTCTGCCAAATACCAGTTGTATGGTGTCGTAGTTTCTCTCCCTATAAAATTCTACTTCTTGGGCTTATCATGAAGATTTAAATAAAATAATAATATATGTAAATGCTTATTTTAGCAAAGTACCTGGTTCTTAGTAAGGATTAACAGGTTAATCTAGTCCATTTTATGACCATAAGTAAGTTATTATTGCCTGATACCATAGTTTTTCATTCTTCCTCTACTAATGATGTTGCCTTTGACTGTGTCTTTCCCCAGTCTCCACCTGCCAAATTCCACTCACCCTTCGGGATCCAACTCAAATACCATCTGCTCCACAAAGATTTTTCTGAATGAATGCTCCCCATCTCTAGGAAATAAAAGATTCCAATTCTGAGCTAGAACATGTTTTCTAACTGCTTCATGGCACTTAATTATAACCTATCTGCTGGATAAAAGATACATAAAATAAAACTTATTTTTCTCAGGTATATTATATTTTTCTTTAGCTAGTATTACTTCTTATCTATCCATGTATATTTCCAAAGGTACTTAGTTGTAATGCCTTGAATGTATTGATCTTCACTGTTGAATAATTTAAGGAATTAGATCCAATTCTAACATAACCTGATTAAGTTTAACAGAACAATATATAATATTTTTATTCACAAAGTTCAGAAACAACAACTATTTCACAAAACTGGTGATTTTCTCCTTCCTTTTATCTGTAAATAATCAAAGGTTAGATAGGTTGACTGTTCTAAAATCCCGTGGCATGTTGATGATAAATCCTAAAGGAAAATTCACAATCTCTGATGGAAAACCCCTAATTCCTATATTCCAGGAGCAGAAAAGGAAGAAAGCTAATCTTCCACAACTGTACAAATAGCATTCTTCACTCCCATAGCCCTCAAGAGGTCATCAGGCAGAGAGGGATCTTCATAAACAACTAGCCATTGAAAAACAGTTTGTTTTTCCCCCAGATTCCACCAACAAATAAACTCTTGATACCCTTTGTGTCTGCTGTGATAAACAAGCATTCAAGAGGTGTTGTGTAAGTGATGGGAATTACTGAGAAATAGATTTGCACTTGAAAAGCAACCAGCCCAATAGTTTGATCACTGCATCCTGAAAAATATACAGCCTGGCCCAGGCCTCTTTGGTTAAGTGATCAAATAAAATCCAGGTGGGAGGGAGGGAGACGCAAGAGGAAAGAGGTATGGGAACATATGTATATGTATAACTGATTCATTTTGTTATAAAGTAGAAACCAACACAGCATTGTAAAGCAACTATACTCCAATAAATATGTTAAAAAATAATAATAATAAAAAATAAAATCCAAAGGGATTTAGGGAACAGCTCCTGCTTACCACCCTGACTGCAAATTTTCTAAAATAGACTTTGACCTTTAATCTCCATCCCATGAACTTTTCTTAGAGCCAGCCAAGTAACCTGTGGGATTATAGAGCCATCTAACCAATTTCTTTTCCATTACAAATGACTTTGGAATTTAAGTCTTTTGGAAAGTAAAGCTTAAAAATGAAGTCCTAAATACTCCTTGTAAAACATAAAAACCAGGCAGTATCACAGACACATACATCACTTTAACTTTTCATACCTCACCATACATGTTAACTCTTTCAAATGTCCCTTGTGTAGGTACTCACATATTCATGAGGGTCAAAGCTTAACTGGATTTCTTTGGATCTTACACTATACTATGATTTTTAAATTTTTGTTATTTTTATAGAATGCCCAAATAAAAATAATCAAAAACAACTAAGCAAAAAACAATTGATTTTGAAAGCATATCCAAAAAACTAGGAAAATTATATTTTATGTATAGTTAATTTAGCAAACAAAATGTTGTCACAAAGCAGAGTTCTATCAGACAGTGCTAGCTGTCTGTCCCGATTTTTTCCAGGCTGACTTATGCAACATCCTGATGTTTAAAACTATCCTGTCATGGAAAATCTGTCTCAGGGGTGCGGGGCGGAGAGGAGGGGAGTCCCATTTTCTTTTTAAAGTTATAATTCGAAACAGATAGTTAAACGATATAATAAACTTCTTGTACTTTGCAAACACTTTAAATTATGCACTGCAATACATACTGCAGTTATTTAAAATAGATAACCAACGAGGTCCTACTGTATAGCACAGGGAACTCTGCTCAATATTCTGTAATAACCTAAATGGGAAAAGAATTTGAAAAAGAATAGATACATCTACACACATGTATAACTGAATCACTTTGCTGTATACCTGAAACTAACACAACATTTTTAATCAACTATACTCCAGTATAAAATAAAAAATTTTTTAAAAGTCTACAAGGTAAAGACAGTAATATGCATTTGAAAGTAAAGACTCAGCAGATGCTCCTGTTTGCCCACAGCATTTACAATACTGTAATATCAAACTATTTTGCTTTGCAAGACAAGCAATCGACAATACTCAGTGATCTGAATATTTTTTAAGTGTAATACTTTATACATCCAATAGAGTTTTTCTTTGGTTTTCTCCCAATGTTACTGTAAAAAAGTAATGATTATTAAGAGATGAAAAGAATTTGCCTTTCCATTAATGTAAGGACTCACTACGTGGGTATAATAAAACGTCATTCATGCTTCACCTCTTGCTATTGACTAGAAGATAAGCTGACATAAATAGATGAAATTCATATTGGATGTCATATATGAATGTTAGGACAAAAATACGTTTCAAGTATTTTTCCAATTTGATCTTGGTCTCGCCAACAATTAAATCTTACTGCTCTTCACCTTTTCCTTCCAAAACTACCCGAGACGGATAAAGCTTTTAAAGTCATATCGTCATTTTATGGACGATTATAGAAAAATTACATTTTCAAACTACGGGGAGATTTTAATTTTTTAACTTTTGCAGCTGACTTAAAGGCAAAACATATTAAGTGACAAGACAGAATACAAGAATCGGGGTCTGGCTCAGTGATTAAAAGCAGTAACTCAGCTGCAAGCAAAGCACATCATGTCTGGACTGTAGTTGCGTTAACAGGAAACATGCTAACTCAGTTCATATCCTATGTTAAGAAGATATGACAGAAACCTAAATCACTCTACGATTTCTACACCATAGTACGTGTCTGAATGCACACCATATTTATCCGTACTGAATTCTGCATTGCCTTTGAGATGAATGACTTTGGAACCGTATTTTCTTATATTACTAACACACTAAGTGCAATGTCAGCATCTGAAGATAATTATTTCTGTGTCTTCACATAACCTTGGAATGTTGAGAAATGTATTTGGCTTCAAACACAGCACAACAGCCATGACAACTCCGCCTTAACAATATGTACAGCAGACTTCTTTAAGGGAGAATTATTACATGGTTAAAACCTTTATAGTAAACACTCAAGAGCAGGTTGTGCTAAAGATAAACTGAAATTTTAGGAAGGCTCAACACCTGTGGAGAGTTAGGAGCTTCCTTAAAAGAGAAACAGGAGTAACTTGGTGAACTCTGGAAAAAATGAAACTAATCCTTTCTAGCAATATTCTACACATCCAATAATAGGACGCCTTCATTACTACGTGGAATCAGCTATAGGAGAACTTAAGAAAAGTCTTCCTGGGAGCAATACTCCTGCACGGGTCTGCTTTGGAAGACAACTATAATAAAATAATTACCCGTTTGACTGGTAGTCTTACTGGGGAAAACAATCCTTTTTCTTTATATAAAGGAGGGTTAGCTAAAACTGAAACAGAAAGCTTTAATATGAGCAACAGAGTGCTAACCCTCAATTGAGTTCACTTCAAACTTTTGAGTTGTGGGCTCTTTCAAAAGGATATCCACCATGATAAACTGTAAGCTGTGTGACTGAGTGTAAATCTCCAGTTTCTACACTAAGCCTACCACCTGTAATCTTACCAGCATACAGTAAGGACACAATCAGTATTTGTTGAATAAATGAGTGAAGGCTGAGTGAGGTACAGGACTGGTTCCCAAATGCAGGCCACGACAAAATTTCACTCAGGTGTAGCAAAATTAGAAAAATAAGGCCTGAAATTTTGTCATCAGGCATCTATCCATCTCCAATATTAAAGCTGATTTACCTCGCCTCACCCAACACTCTCAATTTTTGTTTTCAAAGTCCAGACCTGGAATCAACACACAAAGGAATCACACAGTATCTAGCTCAAAAAAAATGTCATAAATTTCACCCAGGGCCCCAGGCAGAAAAGAAAGAAAAAGGGGAAGAAAAGAGCAAAGCTGCAACACGGTAATCACAGAAGGGGAAAGATTAAAAATTATTTCATCTATCCTGCAAAGAAATGTGCTGTTCTAAGGGAAGAGCTTATTCAATTCTATTTCATCCTAAACCTTGGTAAGACTGGAAGTGAAGATTAATTTGCAATTATATAGAAAAAGTCTGAATATTCATATACTCTGAAGAACTAGTTCCTGTTTACAAACATGCATGTGATCTTTATCGAGAATTTAAGCCACTCTTGGTCTCAATCAATTTCATTCTTCCCTTTATAATAGAATAAGATATATTTCTTTTTCTGCAAAATGCCGAGATGCTGAGAATGTGTGCCTCATGGAACTTAGACCAGGCAGAGTAAAGCAGCACTTACTCACTGTGCTCAGGGAGCAAAGGTGACTAGAAACCAAATCCCAGTGATGAAATCATACAGCTCTCCTGATAAATGCCCAGTTCCTCTGACTAAATATTTCCCTCCTTAATCCCAGCCACTATAACTGCCAGTCATTTTGGGTCTGTTATTCCAATATGAGAAATCTGACTTAAGCACCATAAAAGTCTTGGGAAAAAAACATTTTTGAACACTGGTGGGCTCAGGGGACTGATAATGGAATATGAACCTTTGACCCCTAAGATGGTTTCTTGGGAACAGAAAGCAGCCTATTTTTTCTGTAATAACCCTCCTGCGCCCCCCATTCTCCCAGGTGGTGCTAAAGCATTCAGCAGCTGCTGGCTGCCAGGGTCGCTACATCGTCCTGAAGTCTTTTGAATGATCAGGATAGACTAAGAAAGAAATCTGTCCACCCCAGTGCTTGAGAAAGTTTGCATATAATCAGGAATGATCAGGATAGACTAAGAAAGAAATCTGTCCACCCCAGTGCTTGAGAAAGTTTGCATATAATCACCTGGAGATTTGTTTAAAATGCAGAGTTTGATTCAATGATTGAGGGCAGGGACTGGGAGTCTGCATTTTTAGCAGCTCCCAGGTAACGCTGATACTGCTGACCCATGAACCTACCTTTGAGGAGCCAGCATCTATCCCACGTTTACCTACATCATGGGATTTGAGGGACACCACAAAAATCCCTCTGCACCAAAAATCTCAATCTTGGGGCTTCCCTGGGGGCGCAGTGGTTGAGAATCTGCCTGCTAATGCAGGGGACAGGGGTTCGAGCCCTGGTCTGGGAGGATCCCACATGCCGCGGAGCAGCTGGGCCCGTGAGCCACAACTACTGAGCCTGCGCGTCTGGAGCCTGTGCTCCGCAACAAGAGAGGCCGCGATAGTGAGAGGCCCGCGCACCGTTATGAAGAGTGGCCCTCGCTTGCCGCAACTAGAGAAAGCCCTCGCACAGAAACGAAGACCCAACACAGCCAAAATAAATTAATTAATTAATAAACTCCTAGCCCCAACATATTAAAAAAAAAATCTCAATCTTGCCCAATACCAGAAATACACACACACACACACACACACACACACACACACACACACACACACTCACAAAGTGAGAGAAAACAAATTCCAGTTTCCATTATTGAAGTTATTGGTTCAGACCCAACACCGCATTATATCAAGAGTGGTCACAGGGAGTTTGGGATTGACATGTACACACTGCTATATTTAAAATGAATAACCAACCTAGTGTATAGCACAGGGAACCCTGCTCAGAATTCTGTAACAACCTAATTGGGAAAAGAATTTGAAAAGAATAGATACCTGTATACGCATAACTGAATCACTCTGCTGTACACCTGAAACTAACACAACATTGTTAATCAACTATACTCCAATATAAAATAAAAAGTTCGGGCTTCCCTGGTGGTGCAGTGGTTGAGAGTCCGCCTGCCGATGCAGGGGACACGGGTTCGTGCCCCGGTCCGGGAGGATCCCGCATGCCGCGGAGCGGCTGGGCCCGTGAGCCATGGCCGCTGAGCCTGCGCGTCCAGAGCCTGTGCTCCACAGGGGGAGAGGCCACAACAGTGAGAGGCCCGCGTACCACCAAAAAATAAAAAAAGTTCAAAAAAAAAAGTGGTTACACCATACTTGTGTCCTGAAATCTGACTCTTTCTAGCTTTGCACCTACACTACAATAGAAAAGCATCTGTGCAGTTCTCACGGGATCCTTACAACAGCTACAAGCTGAGCAGAGAACATATATGTAATTACTCTTTCAGAAAAGGAGAAAATAGATTGATCAAGTTAAGCAACTGACTCATGACAACTCATAACTAGTATGAGTCAGATCCAGGAATCATACTCAGATTTTGTGACCCTCCCCCAAGTCTAGAGTCTAACTAATTTAACATTGCCTTTCACATCGCCGGTCCTCCCTACGTCCCAGCCAAGTTTTCTTTGATGTTTTTTATTACACTATTGTTCCCCTAGTTGTAGAACAAACAAAAAAGTTGTAGCAGTGATGTATGGGGTTGTTTGGGGTTCACTATTTCAGAACAATCTGCGGCCTAAATGACTTTTTTTTTAATCTGGAAAAGAAGCCTGGATTCTGCTGGACAATAGAGCTGAAGAGACAAAAAGAATCAGGATTCTCAAGATTTGATTTAACAGCAGAGTGATATTTTTGATCAAGCTGAATACAAATGCCAGCCACAGATCATCAATGTTAGTAACTGAGTGAAAATGCTCCACGATCAAGAATCTCACAGTGACTCCCCAGTAATAGACAATGCAACTGGGATTCGCTCTGAAAGAATGAGAAATGAACAGTACCGCCTGCCTGTCCAGGCAACTCTCAGAGGGACGTTCTCTCTGGAGTGTAAGTTTAATAGCCTGGGCCGTTTCTGCTTTGTTAGCTGCTGGACCCCAGCACCCAGAACAGCTCCTGGTATATAGAAGCTGCTCCATAAACATTCTTTAAATCAAATGAAGAACTGGAGTCTTATGATAACAATACACAATGCAATAAATATTAAAACGTGTTTCAAAATGCTACTCCTTTCTTTCATATTAATGTGAACTAAAAGTTGTTTTAAATATTTTAATCCTTTGGCCCACTAGAGACACTCTGCCCTGCATCACCTGATGGAAAAGTACTCTTTAATATCTAAAAGATGTGATCTCAATGCAATATATCCCATACCACATAAATACTATATCTAATCAAGTAAGAGAAAGATAGCAAATGACATATTTATTTCAAGCCTACTCTTCATGTTATCGTGGGAATGTAATTTCTGATTTTCCTTTAGATCTTGGCTCAATCAGCATTTCGTGAAAGAAATCTATCATAGGCTCTTCAGAGCATGACGTACCTCCCTTTCTCAAACATCACATTTTATATGTATTTACTTTACCTGTGTTTGCCACTGGGCTACCCTGTCTCTGAGGACAGGGATTGTGCCTGGTTTTGCTCACAACTATATCCATCGCCTCTGCCTGCTCGTGATCCTTACCAGACTAAAAACTAGCAAATATCCTCTATAAACAATTCTCAACAGCCTCTCTGGCCCTCCCCTCACATAAAGATGAGTATAGAGGTTTCTTCGAAAGTTTCAATAGGACCACACAAATTCAAAGCCTCTAGGGAAGTTTGATGGAAACACATCATAAACTTACAACATCGCAAATGCATGTTCCTCTCCTGGTCCATGGACAATTTGGGGCACATGCCCTAGTCATGAACAAGAATGGGTAACAGATAGTCAAGGCTGGAGTATGAGACAGAAACTCAGCTGAAATGCAGAAAAGGAAAAGGTCACATCAATGTTCAATATTCCTTTGCTGAGTCAACAAATCAACAGAGGTGAGGTACTTTACTGACATTTCACAAGAACATCAAAGCTCTACATTCTTTTAACAATGTAGGAACCTCGAGCTTCCTACGTGAGACATACTGAGTTTAAGGAAGAACAAATCAAATTGAAGTTAAATGAGAACAGAGCTCAGGGTGAAAAAAATAATTGATCGCCCAATTTTTCTATAAGCAACTCTTATGCAAGGATTGCTTACAGAGTGGAGGTCAGAGTGGAGGAGACAACCATACTTATTAAAGCACTGCGACTGTCTAGGATTTCATCTGTACACAACCCATCTATGAAAAATTCCATTATCTGTTATGTCATTAAATAGAAAACATTGTTTTCATGAACAATGAATTTGAAAGCAAAACTGTAACAGAGAAGACATATATTTTATCGAGGTAGACAGAGAAATCTTTCTTTCCAGCAGCCATTCACCTAAATTGTCTTTCCAGTAGCCCATACTTTCCTCAACCTTACTAAAATTACATTTTGTGTACTTATTTTTTAAAACTTTTTATGCTGTTCTTAGAATTCTGGCATTGAAATATGGTACAATATTTATTAAAAGTTTACTTAATTGGGTTTTAGATTTATTAAAAACCGAATTCCAGGCTAAATACATTGGAAATAAACAGCTATCCTGAGAAAGCAGTGTTGTTTATCAAGTTTCATAATACTATTTTTCTAAAGTCATCCTGCATACAGAGACCCTCTTCAAGCAGAACCAGAAGGTAATAATATATCACCACAATTGATATAATTTCTAAGACTGTATGCCACTGATGTACCCTATATATTCCAACCTTCTTTTTCCTGCTTCATAATGGATGCTCAGACTTGCACACTTGCCTCTTTTAATATTAGGAATACAAAATCTCCGATGTTTCTAAGGTGCAAGGTTTCTTGTCTGTCCATCACGGCCCCCACCCACTTCCTCCTCTTCAGAGAGTCCCAATTTGTTGAGGCATCTACCACTTTCTCACGTAACCCAAGTGTCCCAAGTCTGCTCTGTCCCACCAAAGGTCAGGTTGGTCAGAGAGTGATTCCATTGCCCTTTCAGGGAATGGTTCAAAAGAGGTTATTCCAACTAATACGCTAAGAGGATGCTTTTCGGGGGTAGCTGGGAAAGTCCTGCCTCATCCACACCTCATCCTCATTGTGCTTGGATATGAGGCCCCAGAAACACATCAGCTCCATTGCTGCCCACCAGAGGTGGGCAAAGTTAGAGAATCCCAGGGAAAATGGCACCAGAACTCGTTGATGAGGTCAACCATGGCAGCTTCTAGACTTCCATTTGTGAGACAATATACTTTTGTTATTATCACATATATCATTTTGGGGTTTTCTACTTCCTGTACACAAAAGCATACTAAAAGATATATTTTAATTATTTAATAACCATTCAACTAAATTTCAAAAACTATTTTAACTAGCAAATGGCAGAGTACCAAATTGAATATGGCTTTTGGAATATAATGTGGGTTTTGGTTTTTTTTTTATAAAAAGCGTGGTTTAGAAAGTAGGTTAAATAAACCAAGGAATTAGCCGTCTGAATTTTTATGATAACATGGAAAAGGGGAAGAAGAGAAAGATAATTGAAGCTCTTCCTTTATTTCCTTTAAGAAATTTCCCAGCATCTCATATAATTCCAAAACCATAGTGAGACTTCGATAGCTGTTTGGAGAGTAAATTCTTAGATTTTTATCACAGAAAAGAGTACCTAAGTATCTGGTGAGCTGGGAAATTGGACAGATCTGCCTCTGTGTGACTCTGGGCAAATCATTCAACCACCTAGTCCTTAGCTTGTCCATCTGTAAATAAAAGCATCTCTTCTAAGTTCACGTGTTTCATCAACATTGGCACATTATCACTGCTTTTGGGGGAAAAAAAATTGCCAAGAAAAAAGACACTGAGCTCATAAGTGACTGCATGTTAAAAGTGCTTGCAGATTAATACTTGAAGTCAGATCACCAGGCCACATAATTTCATGTGTCTTAAAAGTTTGCTTTACTTCTCAGCAAACAGCAACTTATGAACCTTACAGCAGTTGCATAATGTGTTATTAAACTAATGTAGAAAATGGAAACACTTTCTTTCAAAAGGTTTATCTACAACTGAAAAGATAAGGCACGTAGATGATCTTTGATTTCATGATTTCTCTTAGTTTACTTTATGCTCTTCAAGTGAATTTCAAAGACCTGAAATATAATCTAATATCATGGAAAATTTAGACCTATTATAGCTACTTGTATGTCCAAATAGTGGTGGTGTTTTGTTTTGTTTTTCCCTGCCCAGTCACTATCTGACAGGCACAGTGTCCTAACACTGAGTTTATCTGATTTAAATTAATCCTCGGGACTTCCCTGGTGGTCCGACTGCAGGGGGCCCGGGTTCGATCCCTGGTCAGGGAACTAGATCCCTCACGCCGCAACTAAAAGATCCCGCCTGATGCAACTAAGACCTGGCACAGACAAATAAATAATATATATATTTTAAAGTTAGTAGCATGCTCTTTAAAAACAATTAATTAATTAATCCTCACAACTCAAGTGTCCCCATCTTAAACAAAAAGAAATAGTCTCAGAAAGACTAAGTAAATTACTTCACAGTTATGGATATACAAAAATCTTTCAACTCCACCATGATATAGACCATCCTCATCCTCTCAAATGATAAGAACTTTTTTCTAACCCCACACGAACCTACCTGGCAGAACAAGATTTCAGTGAACAACCACAAAAATATCGCCTTAAAGACTTTTATGGAGGGGCTTCCCTGGTGGCGCAGTGGTTGAGAGTCCGCCTGACGATGCAGGGGACACGGGTTCGTGTCCCGGTCCGGGAAGATCCCACATGCCGCGGAGCGGCTGGTCCCGTGAGCCATGGCCGCTGAGCCTGCGCATCCGGAGCCTGTGCTCCGCAACGGGAGAGACCACAACAGTGAGAGGCCCGCGTACCGTGGAAAAAAAAAAAAAAAAAAACTTTTATGGAGAAACTATTTTCAGAAAATAAACAAAACTTTTTTTTTTTTGGTTCACTGATTTTGCTTCTGTGACCCTAGTGCCTTATATTATGTGTGAAGGGCCAGGCTTAGCTATAGAGAGAATCTCCATGCAGCCTCACTTCATTCTGTATCTTCTGTTTTCAAAACGTAAAATCAATCTACCCGGTTTAGACAGAATTACAGAATGGCAAGCAAACCAACATGCCAACTTTTGTATTAGGGTGGCAATGTGAACGGGTAGATGACGTTTCCTTCCACAAATGAGACAATCTGAGGGAGACATTATTACTGAGAATTAAAAGGACAGAGAGTAGAGATGTAAATAAAAACTTCCGATGAATCCAGAATATTTTTTAAGTATTGTGGCAACAAGAACAGCACCAAAAGCATGACTTGCCTAGCATCAAGGAGTAAATCTGCTTCAGTCCTGGACAAGAACACAGATATAAGGTAGTTTTCCCACCATAATTATCCCTGCCCACAGAGCAACCGTAGAAAAAGGCCATAAATATTAACTTTGCTACAACACAATTCTTTCAATAATTGTGCTTATATACATATTAAAAGTAGGGAACAGAGGTGCCTAGGGACTCAGCAGCGGCCTATGCTTATATATATACAACAGGGACCTATTATTTTTCAAAATATCATATTTTAGAATAAAATGTTAAGTTTCTATGAGTAGCCCATTGCAACTGTGTTCACCTCCATGGTTTGGCAACACAGTGCTTTCTGACTTTTGCTCTCATGTAGTAAAGTAACACACCGTGACCCCAAAACAAAGGATGAAAAATTGGAGTGATACTTCTCCAAAACAAAATGGACAATTTTCTTTCAAACAAAAGAGAATCTTGTAAAAAAGGCAGAAGCTCATTTAAGGCATGGTGTGTATCAAGGACGGTTATTATCAAAAAGTCCCTTGATTCAAAAAATATCTGCCTAAATGATGTAGTTTGTGAATCTGCTACACAAAGGAACCATGAGTACTTCCTTCCTCCTAGAAAAGGTACCGCCATGGCACAGAAGAGAAGAAGATGAGCATTCATTTGATACATTCAAAGTGTTCTTGAATAAAGACATCTTTGCTGGCGTCTCAGTGTATGTGGGCATAAACGCTGATGCATTAGGAGAGGCAGTAAAAACACAAACCATAAAAGGATCTTCCTCGTATAACATTTAACTGTTAGCAGTAAAAGTTCCCCATTGTATTCTCTTTATTCACTCATCATTGGTATGAATACCATCTCCTAAATTTTCAGCAAAATCGCCCTCTTCTTTTAAAGGAGGTTTTCGTTAGAACCTTTGCCCAAAGGTAATCGAGTGACTAAATTATATCAGTGTAAGGTCTACCTTCAGCCCATTTTTCCCCAGCATCAGGACAATAAGGGGTCCAAAATTCCTCAGTGTATTTTTTTACAGTCCCTTAAACGAAAATACGTATGTGTTTTCTGTTCCTTTTCAGATAATTTGCTCTTTTCATAAAGAAGGAATAAAAGCAGGCGTGAAGGGTAGCTTGGCAGTTAACCACACATTCAATTAACAGGCCCTGTTACTGTTATCTCCGAGTCAGACATGGAAATTTCCAGGACTGTAACATCAGCCAGGCCCATTAGAGGGAGCTACAGGGAACATTAGTTTCAGGACTTGGTATTCAGATGAGCCACTGACAGAAAATGCAAGTGCCCCAAGAATACGAATGTAGGGTATGGAAAGCCTCAAGCCTCTGGGATCTTGACTCCAAAACACCCATAGATCACCATATCCCTGCATGGCCAAGACCCATTTGTGCTCATCTGTGCCCATTTGTGGTAGAGCTTAAACATGGGAGACTATTGGGGCATCTGTTTTGAAAGCAGCGACGTAAATTGCTTACCAGGATCTGGAACACCTGGATATTCCCTGACAGTTTCCTGAGAGCTTTTGCTGCCTTTCAAACTATGCAAGATGATGCCACCAAGTGTACACAGAAGAAATCCAGAATGATGTGGGAATGGGTGGCATCACTGACTGAAATCTTGACATACAAGAATTGTTATTAGTTTTCTCCTATATTAATAAGTAGTTCATCCTGTGTGAAATGCTTAAACATCTAGAAAACCAATTTCTTAAACTAGTAGCTTTTTTTAGTTTCCATATTTGAAATGATTTAATCACGTTCTGCTTTCCAAACTTGAAATCAGACCTTGCGTTAAACATTAAACAAATGCTCACATCGTCTTGCAAAGAAATCAGATTCTGCCTTTTACTGAAGACAGTTAACTGATGTTGAAGCAAAACAACATCTTCCTAAACATTACATAAACTTTTCCATTTAGAGGGGAAAAAAATCCGTTCTTGATAATAGCCAAGAAATTGTATTAAAAATTTCAAAGCTGTGACAAAGTGAGAGAGTGGCATGGACATATATACACTACCAAACGTAAAATAGATAGCTAGTGGGAAGCAGCCGCATAGCACAGGGAGATCAGCTCGGTGCTTTGTGACCACCTAGAGGGGTGGGATAGGGAGGGTGGGAGACGCAAGAGGAAAGACATATGGGAACATATGTATATGTATAACTGATTCACTTTGTTATAAAGCAGAAACTAACACACCATTGAAAGCAATTATACTCCAATAAAGATGTTAAAAAAACAATTTCAACGTGAATCACACTATCACTTCTCCAAATGTTTTAGTGTGCTTTAGTTTTCTGTTTCTTTGATTTTCTTGATGGTGAAAGTTGCCCCGTTTAAAGATAAGTCACTGTAAGGCTAATAAATTGTCTATGGAGTTCTCATTATCCCATATGCTAAAATTACCTCATAATTCTAGCAGAATTTTAACAAATGACTTAACATATTGAGATGATTTAAATCATCACTTCCTTTCCCCTTTCAGGAGGAGTGGTGGTTGATATCACTTTTTTTAAAAATTGATGCCGCACCAAGCCCGGTGCTAGATACTTTACATACAGCATCTCAAACTCTTCCCAAAACATTAAAGACACTGTAACCATTTTGCATCTTATAGATGAAGAAATCAGGGCTTTGGGAGTTTAAATGATTTGCCCCAAGGCCACAATTCTAGTAACTTGCAGAGCCAAGATTAAGTCCGTCTCAATCCAAGACCACGTGAGAACCCACACTCCAGCCATACTACCATTTTGCTACTCGTCACATAAGCACAAACATGCACATTACCCTTGATCATTTTAACCACTAAACTGGAGTCACAGATACTACTAACAACTATACACCCTTCATCAAGTTTTGAAATTTTCATTGTATAGATTTTTTTTATGGCTGAAAAGATCAGAGTTTGCCCACCTGTTTGATTATTGCACATGGGGTACGATCACCTGATTTCCTGGGAAAAGCACTAAGACCACTGTACTAGAAAGGTCGGGCCATGATCATGACCTGCCCATTGATTATGTGTATGTTTTGGAGCAAGTCTCCAAATTACCCTGTGACAAGTATCTCTGATTTACAAGTGATATCCATAATCACCCTCTAGAGGTTTGCAGCTTGTGTTTATGATTCAGCTAGCAAGCCTAACACTTCACACAGAAGCCCTCCCAGAAGCCACACTTAGAATAGCAAATATGCATTCCAATATTAGTATGATTTGTTGTTGCAGGGCTGACAGTATAGAAAAATGCTAGAGGCCCTTTCTTTGTGATAATGTGACAGGTAAAAGATGTGAGAATTCAGGGCTTCCCTGGTGGCGCAGTGGTTGAGAGTCCTTCTGCCGATGCAGCGGACGCGGGTCCGGGCCGAGGTCCGGGAAGATCCCACATGCCGCGGAGCGGCCGGACCCGTGAGCCACGGCCGCTGAGCCTGCGCGTCCGGAGCCTGTGCTCCGCAACGGGAGAGGCCACAGCAGTGGGAGGCCCGCATACCAAAAAAAAAAACAACAACAACAAAGAGATGTGAGAATTCAGTGGGTTATTTAAAAACAAGGAAAAATGACACCAGGGGCACAATTTATGGAAAGCAATCATAGTCTATTAGGTCAGAAAATTCCAATCCTAGATTTATGTTCGATTAGGCTTTCAAATTGCATGCAATAGATGTTTTTTAAAGTGCAGGGTCAATACTGGTTGGCTGCAATGACAACTGATTTGCTTCTCTTCTGTTAGAGGCAAATACTTCAGGATGAAATGTCAGAAAGGTTATTTCGGTTGCAAAAAACTGTAAATGCTTATTCCTTCCCAAAGGTCAGATATTATAATGAATCTTGAAAGACAATGAAACAGCATGCTAAGCCATAAATATTTTAATTTTCAAACCCATGTTTAAGCAATCAAGTCACCTTAGAGGAGTTCCTCTTTTTAACTGTAATGCTCTTTGGAAATGCTTTTGTACAAATATGTTTACTTGAGGAAAGCCACCCTAGCAAACAGTTAAATACCATATGCTACAAGTCATGGAAAAAAAAAGAGTTTAACTACAGTTCACATAAAACTGTGACCTCAAAGGAAGGTTATTTTGAAAATGTACACAAATAAATTTTAAAAACATTTGGGGGCATTTTGGATTTCAAGCCTATAACCATAAGCCAAGATGCAGCAGAGCTGGCATTTTGGATGCTGTGTGGATGCTGGACTAACATAAGAGAATCAGCGTCTAGGATATATGGAACACGGATTTGATGCTTCAGTATTTGAAACAAAATGAGAAACTGAAATGATAGAGATAAAAATCAAAAAACAGAACATCAAAAATGACACTCACAAAAAAAAGTAAACACAAGAGAAATAACAACCTATACCACAGAAATACAGATACCATAAGAAAATATTATGAACAGTTATATGCCAACAAAATGGACAAGCTAGAAGAAATGGACAAGTTTTTAGAAACATATAACCTGCCAAAACTGAAACAAGAAGAAATGATAATATGAATAGACCAATCGCTGGAAGTGAAATAGAATCTGTAATTTAAAAACTCCCTGCAAACAAAAGTTCAGGACCCGATAGCTTCACTGGGGAATCTTACCAAATGTACAAAGAAGAACTCACACTGATCCTTCTCAAACTCTACTGGCCAAATATGTCAACTTCCTCTTTTACAACCCCTCCCTACCAAAGCATCTTACATGTAGTAGGTGCTCAGCAAAGTGTTCTCTATTTTCTCATTTAAAATGAGCCTATTACATTACTCAGGATAGTCTTCCCACCCCACATGGTTAGTTGGCTTAGAAGAGCGCTTCTCAAACACAGACATGACCAATACAATATTTACAACTAAACCGTCTTACACTCAAAATGCTCTTCATCTCAGAAGGCCCATACTTCTATTCTCTCAAATTTTTAACCAATTTTTTAAAAGGGCTGTTACGTTGCAGCACTCTGCCAAGGAATAACTTGAGACAATGGTTAAAAATAAGATAAAACAGCCCCAAAAGTAACCATTTAAAGAAAAAAGAAAGAAATCGGAAGTCAAACTCCCATATTCTATTTTTCTGACCTATATTCGTCGAAGACGATATTAAGAAATAGAACTTAATTATACTCAAAACCATTACTTAATGAAATGCTTATTCGTACTATCAACGAAAGTCATTCTTCTCAAAGGTCCTAATGGAGGATACAAGTGGCAGAATTATAACCAGAGGAGAAGAAAAGGTTTCTAGCATCAATGTTATTTAGAGTCAACCAGTTCCACAAATCCTAGTTACAACGTTTGCCTATTAATCTTTTCATTTTATAGACGAATTTTACAGACGAATCAATTTGCAATCTGAACTCTTAAATGCACAATAACCTCACTCCTTTTGCACATATCTGGTCCCATGCTTTGGAACATTAAAAAAAGAAAAAACCTCCAAAACTGTACAGATTGTAATTAATATACACATCAATTATATCCATCTTCTCGTCTGTATTAAAAAGCAAAATATGCATCAAAATTTTAATAATAAACATTCAAACAAGATGGTTTGATTTGTGATGTTTCTTCACAATTGAACAGATTACAACCAGAAGCCAAAATTCTACGGCGAGGACACAGTCCCTCACCAAGTGCTTAGTAATTCAGAGTTAAGGATAGAAGTAGATGAGACCGAGACCCCTGATAGGATGTGGAGACAGTTCCTCAGATGCATCCATTTCTGTTTCAAGAAGATGAAGAAATTCTTTCTCTGAAGAGTTTGGGAGGATTACAGAATATTCTAGATTATAAAAAACTCATGTTATCTAATACGGCAAAAGAAAAACATATGAACGTGACTTTTTAATTTTCTATTTAGATCTTTCTTTACTTTTTAGTTATTCTACCCAATGTGGAAATATATACATTAGATGGTTAAATTTATTAAATGAAATTTTTAAATACCTGTCTTCTATGAGAAAAATTACTAAAACTATTTTATTGTTTTTTCAAAAAAATTAAAACAAAATTGCTGAAACCAAACAATCTAATGTCTGAGACTTGGTAGTATAAATACAACAAGGGCAAACATTGTGACAAAACGAGTTGAAAGGGAGGCTAACATCTAGGACACACCTAACCAGAAGAAAAGCATATATCGGAAGTCACAAGAACGAGATATCACAGGAGAAACATGCCTGTAAAATATAAAGTCAGTTCCCAAGGCTACACCACAGCTATCTTCTATTATATTTTCCAGTAATATTCACTTCACTCATCCTTAAAGAGAACCTTTAGTGTACTGATATGAACCTCAAATACTGTTTGTATATGAAATTCAAAGGTACACAACATTTCCGCCCTTCTTAATATTTCCACCCAGCTAGAGATCAGGGAACTCTACAGATTTTCTCTATAGGTTTGCTCTGATCAGAAAGAACTATAGGTTTTCTCTGATCAGATCCCAAAATCATACAATACTCAACCAGTCTTTACCAACTATTTTTGTTGGCCTAGATATAAAGAATTCTTAATAAGTTACTAAACCTAAGTTAAAGGAATTTATGAAATTTGGGAAAATACCATATCACCCAGTGTTCCTTGATCCCTTACTTAAATAAGATTTCAAAACCAGCCTGAATAAAAGTAAACTAATTATATAGATGTTTTTTACTCCATGCAGTCAAATAACAGCCTTAAAAATCTTACTGAATTTTCCAGGGATTGTCACTGCCCAAGCCCTGTGAGGATATGAATGCATAAATTTGCTTTTAGTGAACGTGAGTAATGGAATCTAATCTTTGACCACATACAGTAATTCTTCGTACAGCACTCCTGCAAGACCCAGCACCAGTACCCAGCATTAAGGGGAGCAAAGTACCGTAGACCCTTGAACACAGGGGTTAGGGGTACAGACGCTCCGCACAGCTGGAAGTCTGTGTATAACTTAGAGCCAGCCCTCTGCAGATTCAACCAACTGCTGAGCATGTGATACTGCAGTATTTACTGTTTTAAAAATCTGCGTATAAGTGGACACAAGCACTTCAAACCTGTGTTGTTCAAGGGTCAACTGTACTCCCATTATTGGACTCTCTAGTTGTTATAAAGTTTTCTCCCTTAACATAGTGTTAAAATATGCATGAGACTTTCATTCTATTGATTCCACTTTTGCATTCTAGAGCAATATACAAATGTGTCTTTTT
Source organism: Phocoena sinus (assembly GCF_008692025.1). NCBI lineage: Eukaryota > Metazoa > Chordata > Mammalia > Artiodactyla > Phocoenidae > Phocoena > Phocoena sinus. Next base: position 86,709,169 of record NC_045772.1, read on the forward strand.
TTTTTTAATGGCAACCTTGTAAATAATTGAAGACAGGTGTTTTAGTTCCCTCAGCCTTCTCTTTTCTAGGCTACACAGTCCCACTTCCTCTGTTTTCTATATGATTTCCAGACTTCTGTCTCTCCAGTTCGTCAATGCCTTTCGTAAAATTATGGTGTCTTGGACAGAAAACAGTATTCCAACTGTGGTCTGGCCAGTGTTAAGTACATCAAAGATATGACTTCCCATGATGCAGACACTTCTATTTATACTGCCTAAGGAAGGCTTAAGGGTTTTTTCTTTTTCTTCTTTTTTTCTTTTAAACAACTGCATCGTACAGTTGGCTCATATTAAATTTGTAGTCAAGTAAAAGCTCCAGATGTTTTTCGCAAGCTGGAAATTTTCATGTTCAGTTCTCACTTGCAGCCAGCAACCATTTACTCCAGTAACAAGCAGAGAATTCATAGGTATAGCTGTCTGACAGAGGGATCAATATCTGGATAATCCACTGTATTTTGTTATAAAACCTCTTCCAGTTGCCATTCTCATTGCTTAAGTTTTTATCAACTGAATTAAGTATCTTCCCTTTGGGAATGTCTTGAGTATTCAAATACATATTTATGTATATTATTACTTATGTCGTATTTAATATGTGCTGGTCACTGTTCTAAGTGCTTTAAAAATTTTAACTCATTTCATCTGGATAACAACTCTCTCAAGTTGGTACCATTATTATACACATTTAAACAAAGGAAGAAACTGAAGGGCAGACAACTGAAGTAACTTGCCCCAAATCACAAAGCCAGTAAGAAGCAGAGCTGGGATTCAAAACCAGGTAGTCTAGAACCAGACTGGGGCTCATAATCATTATTTTATGCTGCCTCTTAACCCTACGTACATGCTTAGAAAAGCAGGCACTGCGTCAGACACTTGGGAAGCAAACCAAATAATATAGCATCATATTTCTATGTGTCTGTCTTTAGCTCCATTAAATAGATAATAGATAGATAAATAGACAGACAGAACGAGAATAAGCAACACAGAAATAGGTCAGAGACATTCTGAGCATAACTTTACAGTGAATCCAAAATATAAAGGTCTCTTTTAGGGCTGTTGAAAGGCTTACATAAATTAATATCTATAAAGCATTTAGAGTAATATCTGGCCCAACCTGATTGCTAGCAATTATATTATAGTTATATTATTTTGTTAATAAAATAAATGTCAACTTTATAAATGTATTTTAATACAAATATACATATATGAACTCATATTTATAAATTACAAAGTTCCTTAGGGCAAGGAAAAAACAGATTTTTAATTAAATCATAATGGGACTTTATTTTAAAAAGTGAACTATTCTCTTAAATAAGGAAGAGAAGTATGGTGAAAATTAAAGCAGGCAGGCTATCAGAAACACTGAATGATAAAAAAAAAAAATCCATTTCTTTAGCACCCACCCTCTGCTGGAAAGAACTCCACTAGCATTATGTATGTCACCAACTTGTTTGAGGTTTAAAGATAAAACTACGCTAAAAACATGCATTACCACCAGACATTATGGGTCACCTGAACCAATCTAGGAGCTTACCTCTTTAAGTATTCTAAATTGATATTTTTTGGCAACTCACGTACGTTCCTGCTAATCCAAGGTTATCTAAAACATGTGGTTTTTTAAAAATTTATTTTCTTTCTTTCTTTCTTTCTTTTGGCTGCATCGAGTCTTAGTTGCAGCATGTGGGATCTTCGTTGAGGCATGCGGGATCTTTCTTTGTGGCACGGGTTCTTTGTTGCTGTGTGCCGGCTTCTCTCTAGTTGTGGCCTGCGGGCTCTAGGGCGCGTGGGCTCTGTAGTTTGCGGCACATAGACTCTCTCGTTGAGGCATGCGAGCTCAGTATCTGTGGCACACAGGCCTAGTTGCCCCGTGGCACGCATGCAGGATCCTAGTTCCCGGACCAGGGATCAAACCTGCATCCCCTGCATTGGAAGGCAGACTCTTTACCACTGGGCCACCAGGGAAGTCCCTAAAACATGTTCTTTTGCTAGTGCTTTCGAATGATGGACACAGGATCCTCTATAGACTGTCATTTTTGCTTAGGACTAAGGGCTACATACCAGTAAAACTTGAAGGATCTCATCAGTAGAATTTCCTGAGCAAACTAATCCTCATTTGGCTTTGAAGTGTGGTTGCTGTACTGTGTAAGGAGTCAGAGCAGAACATGGAGGCCACGATGGACAGGATTCAGGATGGAATTCTACCGTCATCACATCACGATCCACCGTCTTGATACGGCTATTCTGTTGTTGGTATTCTGGGGTTTTTTTTAGTTATAATCATTGTTAATATTTATCAAAGTTTGTTACTGGCTGATTGGTAGATGAAAACTTGCTTATTTTTTCTATGATTTTCCAATTAATAGATAGTCTATGCATAGCAGTTTCAATGTAAATCATCCATAAGGCAGCTGTAAACATTATTCCACATCACCCCACAAGCAATTTTTATTTTGGCATAGGTAGGAGAACGTCAATGTTGATTCATCTGCGGGTTTATGATAGTAATTGACAACGGTAGGATTTTTTAATAAAACAAACTCCTAAGCATATGTTCAAATTCTTAGCTTAGAAGGTCAGCAATTTACATATGTTCCTCCACATCTATTTGCACTTATCAAATTACTTTCCTAGGGAGATAGAAACTTGTGATCAGGCAAATCAATTAAAAGGGGAAAGGAGGGAGAAAAAGAGACAGAAAAAGCGAGAGGTCTACTTATGTAAATTATCCCCCCAAATGCAAAAGGGACAAGATGCTTTGCTCCACTCCTGTCGACTGATCGCTACCTACCTGTTCCTTTCTCATCTCTGTCCTTGCCCTTCCTAATAACTAAGAATGGACCACCTTGTTTTACAGTCATTCTGTAGTACAGCAAGAATATGGTTACTGTAACACGCTTAAGAATTTCAAGCATACAGAGTGAAGTCAGTCAGAAAGAGAAAAACAAACATCGCATATTAACGCATGTATGTGGAACCTAGAAAAGTGGTACAGATGAACCGGTTTGCAGGGCAGAAATAGAGGCACAGCTGTAGAGAACAAACATATGGACACCAAAGGGGGAAAGCGGCGGGGGTGGGGTGGGGTGGGATGAATGGGGAGATTGGGATTGACATGTATACGCTAATATGTATGAAATAGATAACTAATAAGAACCTGCTGTATAAAAAAATAAATAAAATTCAAAACTTAAAAAAAAAGAATTTCAAGCAAAAAAAAAATTATCCTTTCAAAGTTTTGCTTTGGTAATACCTATTGTCTCTGAATTCTGTGTTTACAATTATGCTAAGAAATGCAAAAATACAACATTTTCTACTGCTAGTTTGTTTCATCTCTCACCAGCTTCCCCCTCACTGAAAGACACTGTCATTTCACCCTTAAAACAAACACAATGTCTCCACTCCCATCTTAGTTATTTCTTACTAGGTTATGATGATAGGTACTGTCTGCTCTTTCTACACTGTTAGCACCCAAAGGAACCAAAAACCCACCTTCTTCCCCCACCTTTACAAGCACTAGCCTTACCTCAGCATGTGTTCGGGCAGAAGTGCTTATTATCTCAGCCAGTGGGCCCAGCATATCTCCAGGAGGTTACGAAAAGCGGGAGGGCTGTCTTTGGCCCACTTGCTACAAATGGAATCAGATTTGTAACAGAAGACACATGCACGCAGGTGTCACAGGGAATATGCAAGCAAGGGAGAGGCAAAACACAGATCAGCCACTCACCGGCACTAAAACCTTACGCATGAGAGTCCACTTAACCTTTATAATTATTTCTAAACCAGAATTAATGATTCTGAAAGTCTGTTTTGGAAGGAACACCTTTGTTTGTCCAGGTGCACGAGGTTGTTTCCCTCTGCCACAGAAAAACAAGTTCAAGGCGTTATGAAAAGCGTGCACTTAAAAAGAACACTTTCATCTCAGCTGTTTGTGTGCTAGGAAACATTTCAGGATTAAAGTCTCAAGAAAGAAGTCAATCAAGGAAGATATGGGCATATGAGCGTGTACATTGTGTCTATGGGAGGGACGGAAGGAGGGATATTGGGGTGGGGGGGAATGGAGCTCCTGACAGAGGTGTAACATCTAATCATCATTATTTTCTGTAACTTTCATATCTATGATAATACAAAAATTTATAGGGCTCTATCTTTTTTTTCTGGCTGCACCACGCAGCATACAGGATCTGAGCTCCCCAATCAGGGATCGAACCCTTGCCCCCCTGCAGTGGAAGCTCGGAGCCCTAACCACTGGAAGGGCAGGGGAGTCCCAGGGCTCTATTTTAAATATGTGTATATTTCACATGTATGTATACTTTACTAAAAATTTGATAAATTTGTAGAAATACATTTTGATAAATACAAAGGCCACTTTTTTTTTTTTAGAAACCTGAATATAGAGAGTGGCATTATAATTTGGTACTGTATGAAGCCAAACATAACTAAAATCAACCCAGGCTTCACTGGATATATATACCAGTGATTTCTAGCATTCCAAGACTAATTATCATGCAACAAAAATTTTAAAGTATTACTGTTAATTATATAACAAATTAGATAAAGGTATCAGTATTGCAAAATTACGATCTCTAAAAATGTGTTATATTCTGAAAGTCATAACCGTAAAAGACAGGAAATTTTTAAAAGGTAAGCCCTAGACTATTAAATCAGATTTCAAAAGTCTATAGTAATTTAAACTTAATCATCTTTACAGTTTTAAGAATTGTCTCCAAGGCAGGAGCTAAATACGCTAGTAACTCAGACTGGCGTTTAAAATTCATATACTCCGAAACATATAAAAATATTCATATATGTCTTCCCTTTGGGACAACTTAGCAAGATCGGCCTGTTTTTCTTTTCTTAGAGGGAGGAGGAGATAGTAGCATTGGTAAATGGGATATTCTCTAAGTATTCACAGAAGTCTAGCTGGAGCTACTGTTATGTCCTTCTACACACATATACGTTTTACAACATGACCTTGGTGAAAATAGTCTTTATTAAATTATGTGGGGGTTTTCCTGACAGAAAATATTTTCTAAAACAGGACATAGTACATATTATAATGGGTACCCTCATCGATAATACGCAGTAGGACAAAAGGTTTATCTTTATTAAATGTATTAGTTCAGTATTTAACCTAAAATTTACATTAGAATTCTCTCTTCTGATACTATGTCTAATTACCAAAAAAGGCACTCAGGGGCTGGACTGTCATTTTAATACGCTGGCCAAGAAATTATTGCTGCCCTAAAATCTAAAAATAAATACAGCAATAGCTCTATCTAAAAACACAAGTCGAGACTTTTCAATGATTGTTACTTGGGAAACACATGCTATTATATTAGTAAAACTTTATAATTTAGGTGGGAAAGGAAAACACAGCTATGACAAAATCTGAACCAAATTATCCTAGACTGGCTATTCTCAGAGCTTGGATTTTCCAAATATTTGCCCACTCTTGATTTTATGTTGCCCGTTACCAATCTATGTTTTTAGGACTTCAAAGGCCAGCTATTCCAAGGAGCAAGAAGCTAGACAGACATGAAACTTGGATGCCACGCTTAGGAACACAGAGTGCTCTGGCCCAGCCACAAAACCAAGCCTCATTTCACCTCTCCCACTTCCTGTTAATAGCAAAGGTTAGAAACAGATTCTGTTCCCAAGCACAAAAGTCAGCATGTCTTTTTTTTTTTTTTTTTTAACTACCAATAAAACTGAGCAGCGCACACAGGTACAAGTGTTTTATGCTATTTGCTTATTCTCTACCAGAGTTATAAACCCTTAAGACAGATGGCAGTATAATTGTTAAATTCTACAGATTAACTTGGCCGCAATTAAAGCAACAAACCTCCCAGCCAATAGAATATTCTCGGTCTTGAGTTGTTATACCTGGTGTGAACACAGATTTACATCTGATAGTGACATGTATAAAAACATTAACTAATTTGATCACCAACATCAGAACTACTATTAGTAGAAAATGTTTCCTGAACAACGAAACATGAAAATTATATTTACACAAAGGCAAAATAAATGGTGGAAAGGTCAACTTTTGAAAAAAAAAATACAAATATATGTGTCTAAAAATCAACGCCATAATATTTTAAGGTGGGTAATTTAACACTTTGACAATTTCTCAACCAGTGGAGCACATAAGTTCATCTAATATAACTATTCTACTGAACATATCATTACTATTATGGTTTTACCATTTCAACATCCTCTATTTTATCCTGACCAAACCCAGTTTCCACTTATGCTTAAACGCCTCCCATGATCAGAAGAGCATTTATTTTTGTCCCTAGCTCTAGTACTTGTGACAATATTAAACAAGTCTATCACTCATATACCTGCCCTTCCCCTATTCCTATGAAAGGAGAGTCCAAATGCCTGTCAGATTTATGACATATGAATGAAGGGTGAGACAGTCATGCTTCTATTGCCTGATAACTTATCTGGAATCTGATAGCAAAGTGGAATGACTAAACCTTAACCCAGAAGGATCCAGAAGCTTATATGTCTAAAGATAAACCTGAAGCGCACCCAGCACAGGGACTTGCTTTAGCACCAGGGCAGCCAATCTTCAGGGACTCTGCTTCATATAACAGTGAAAAGCAGAGCTTGTGCTATGACCTCAGCAGTGCTTATGAAAACTCCTGTAACTGAGCCTTCACCTGGCATCCCCCAGGGCCCTGGGATACAAGAAAAATTGCCTTGGATGCCCCCAAATTCGAGTCAGACCTTTACGCTTGACTAAGATTCCAATCACTTATAATTATCAGTTGAGTTTTCAATCTTCTTGGACATTAGTTTATTCCAGGGCTGCCTCTATCCCACATCATGTCAACCTCAGCACGAAGCTCAGACCATGCTTGCGTGTTAAAAATAATGTAAAACTTGCAAGCAAACATGCATGAATTTATGAGACTTGATTGAGCTTAGAGAATGGAGCTCTGAGGGATTTACACATTGCAGTTTACTGCCAACTCCTGATCTTGTCCTTTCTCCTTCTCTTACTCTTTTGCAAGTTGCCAAGAAGATTCCAAAATATTCTCTATCACAGTTTTTTCTCTCTTCTCTGAAGCCCTAGCTCCCTCTGACATCCAAGCCCTTTGGGGACGGGTGGAATGAGAATAGAGTGATATTTTCTCCATACTTGCAACAGTATCTAAAGATTTTTCCATACTTTTTTGTAAGAGAAATTTTGGTGACAGTTGTCAAGTTGGTAAAATATTCTTCACCTGATTTTTAAAAGTTCCTAAAACTACCCTCCTGCCACTCTCTTTCTTCATTAATATTAACCAGATTGCTGAAATTTAATTTCAAAGAAATCATTTATTAAATATGGTATTTAGGATATAATAGTGTTCAAGATAAACCTTTCATATTTCATCATAAAAATGAAACAAAAACACATGACTTAAATTTTTGTCAAATCTGACATTTTGAAAGTGCATCCATTTCACTTGCTATAAGAAAAACACATGAGGGATTTCCCTGCTGGTCCAGTGGTTAAGACTCTGCGCTCCCAATGCAGCGGGGCCGGGTTCAATCCCTGGTCAGGGTACCAGATCTCACATGCCGCAACTAAGATCCCACATGCCACAACTAAAGATCCCGCATGCCGCAACGAAAAGACCCCATGTGACGTAACTAAGACTCGGCGCAGCCAAATTAATTAATTAATTAATTTAAAAAGAAAGAAAGAAAGAAAGAGACATGAAAAAAGTTACCTTCAGGGTATAGCTCTTCCCTCTCAATAGCAACCCCAAAGGAGATGTCACAGAGTACTTTAAAAACCACTGCTCTCGGATTTTTAAAAGAAAATTCCTTGTAATTTTAATTATATACTGTAAACCATTACTTTAAAATACAGAATACTTAGTTTCTTTAATCCATAATCCCATATATAGAAATGTACCTGGAAGAAATAATCAGAAAAGCAAACCAGGGTTTATAAAAATATTTACTTCAGTATCATTTACCCCGACAAAATCTAGAGATAATCGACCAGTCCAACAAGAGAGAAATGCTTAAATAAAATGATACATTCACACAGTGACCATTAAGAAGTGTACAAGTGATAAAAGTGATGCAAACTGATACAAGTATAAAAGTGATAACGTTTTCATACTTTTAACGTTGTAGAAGATGGTCAGAAAATACCATTAATTTAAACAGACAGAAAACCAATCAATAAAAACATTACAGGGACTTCCTGTTGGTCCAGTGGTTAAGAATCCGCCTTCCACTGCAGGGGATGCTGATTCAATCCCTGGTCCGGGAACTAAGATCGCACATGCCTTTGGGGCAACTAAGCCAGTGCACCACAACTACTGAGCTCACACACCTCAATGAGACAGCCCGCATGCCACAAACTACAGAGCCCACGCACTCTGCAGCCCACGCGCCACAACTAGAGAGAAGCCTGTGTACTACAACGAAGAGCCTGTGCGCCACAACGAAAGATCCCACATGCCTCAACGAAGAACCCAAGTGCCCCAACTAAGACCCGACGCAGCCAAAAAAAAAACATTATAATCCTAATTATATAAACTATGAAAACACTGAAAAAAGGAATCGGAGGAACTGATAAAATATTAATGATGGTCAGTTTCATTTTGTGGTTGTCTATTTCAGAAAGGATTTAAGCTAATGAACCTTTTTCAAATGTTACTGCATTAAATAAAACATAGACAAAATGTATCAGGAAAGTGGACAACCAGAAGACAAGCAGAGGAATGCCAAGGTGCTGCCGGCCGTGAAGTTAGTTCACAAAAGTGTACTGCTCAAGTTTGGTGCCCAGGACCCAGGGAGACCACAGCCAATGCAATCGGTTGGACAATGCACACTCCTCAAAGCATCAACAACAGTTAACTTTAGTGGGTGCCTATTATGTGACAAGCTTTGTGCTCAGCAATCTACATGCATTATCGCAATTAATTCTCCCAGCGCCTCTCTAATTGGTACTATCAACCCCACTGTGCAGAAGGAGATATTTTGGAGGGTTAAAAAAATATATGCTATTAACTTTATCAGCAATCCTGTAAGGCTTGATCTTTAGGATCAAAAAGTAATGAACACTGTAGAATCAATTTTCAGTTTCAGGTGCACCTGAAACCCACACCAATAAAGAATTAAGTTGCTTTAAACAGCATGTACAAGAGTACCCCTAAATTTGGAGGAAAACCTGTAACTTTAGAAAATGTTATTTAGTCTGCTATTCCTGGTACATAATGCCTGCTTAATAAATGCTTTTTGAATGTTTAATTCTGGCCTTATTTTAAATCATAACCATTTAATCATATACACACCCACAAACTCAACACACACAAAAGGGGGTTGTATGCATTTTTTCTTAAGTTTCTGAACTTGGCTTAAATGCTTTTATTATTTCATTTATTGACTGAACCACTATTGATTCTTCCCTGAACACGTAAAATGTATTAAGTAGCTCTTGGGAATAAGGACAATAAAGATAGCTCACAAGAAAGCAATTCAATCTAGTTATCAAGTATTCTGCAAAGGAAAACAAACCTAATGACAGGGCGGTTTTTTTTTTTTTAATATAATTTAGACCACTTACTATCAGATCCTGAAATTCAAAGGGGCTGATATTCACAAGACTTTCAATCCCTCATTTTTTGAGTCCCTCATTCCTTCTGTGTCCACCCACGATTTCACATACATTCACACACCACCTTGGGAAATGTTTCTGCAACTAAAATTCAGACTGTGCTATGGGTATGGTTGAGCCATGGATGTACACCTTAGATGAGCAACTGTGATTTTATATTTATAAACGAAATAGTGATGGGGCCCATTGCATATTGGTTTGAAATCTACCCAAACGACTCCTTCTGGGTCAGAGTTTCCAAGGGCAGGTAGTTATTACTTCCTTTTATACATGAGGAGGTTAAAACCCACAGATATTGAATATTACATCCACAAGCTAGTATGTGTCCGAGTTTGAACTAAACCTCACTTTGTCTAACGCTGAAGCCCATGTTGCCTCTCTGTGTCCCCAACTCTCTTCCCATCTCACAAGCTTCACTCACACTGAGTTTACAGAATCTCAGAGTCATCTGTCACCATGTCACCAAGGGATGAGGAATTCAGTGAGGAAGCTGAACGCTTATTCAGAGTGAACTCAATAATTTATCATAAAAGGATCCCTGGTTTGGGGGTAAAATAAGCATAATCACCCCTATGGGAAACCTGATGGATTGTAGCTTGGCCGTAACTACTATTCGAACACGTGTTTTACTTGTCAAACTAAGGATCAATGCCAAACAAGAGCCATAAAAGGAGCGTGGGAAAGCCTGTGGGTTGGGTTAAGGGTTAGGGAAACAGCTGCTATGGGCATGATACAAAAAGAAAAGGGAAAAATAGCAGGAGAGAAATTAGCAATAAGTAGAACGTAACTATCTCTACATTCTGTGGTTTAAAGAGAAGGTCTTTAAAGAAAAGATATTTTGGAGGGTTAAAAAAATATGCTATTAGCCTTATCGGCAACCCCGTAATGTTTGATCTTCAGGATTAAAGAGTAATGAGTATTTTATAATCAGAATTTTATTATGTTTGACATACTTTTATATATGGTTTATATTTCCTTATGAGACTCATTTTTTTTTAAGCCAACCTTTTGCTCTTAAAAAGAACAACGGCTGCCCTCAATTCAAACCATGAGAAAAGACAGCTACTGGAAAAAAAGAACATTAGCTTAATTGTGTCTCTGCTACCTACAAATATCTATACTTGATCCAAAAGAAAAATGATTAATAAGTGAATATCTTTTAAAAATGTATAGTCTCGGAAATCTGCATGGTTCATTCATTCAGCAAATATTACCTATATTTTGCCAGGCACTGTGTTTCCCTGTATTCAGTGAATAAAAGAGAAGGTCCACCTAGAGTCCAAACAAATAAGGCTTATGAAAGCAAGTACCTGATACACTTTTAAGCTCACAGAAGAACCGGGCTGAGCAACCAGGGAAAACAATCTAGAAGAGATGTCCAGGGAATTATTATATTTGATAATTTTTTTATAAGCAGGGACAATGTATATACCTAAATTTGATTACCTGAGAGAGATCTTAAATTCTGCTACCCCTGAAGGGTGTTAAGTATAAACATAGGGACGAAATTGATACACTCTCACAATTTATAATTCAACGCAGACAAAATGCCAGTATGAGGCTGAAGTGGATTTTAAAAACCTACACTAGAAAGGCAAACTTGAGACTTTTACGCCATGACTTACAGAAACTGTATCACTGAGGCTAACAGGACCTCTCTGACTCATCTTTACTTATTTATTTATTTATTTATTTTGGCATGGTGTGTGGCAGGCAGGATCTTAGCTCCTGGACCAGGGATCGAACCCGTGCCCCCTGCAGTGGAAGCACAGGGTCTTAAGCACTGGACCACCAGGGAAGTCCCAATTCATCTTTATTTTGACTACATCAGATCAGAAGATGTACAAGATATTTTCCAGTTATGTGATTTTAAATCTATACTTATCCCCCCAAGCGTACCTCTACCCTCTCACTAGATATTTGTGTTTTCAAGAGTACATCTTTTCTACAAATCCCCAAGAAATTGTGTCCAGCTCCATGGCCATCTGTAGAAGGATGATTCCAAAATCTGTACTCTAGCTTCAGTTTGGTGTCTCATCTACAGCCTATATCCCAGTTATTTTCTGAACCCTTACTCAGTATGATAGGCATATAGTTCCATGTATATAGTTGACCATTGACCAATGTGGGGGGCTAGGGGTATTGTCCCCATGCAGTCAAAAATGGGCTATCCCTACCTCAAAAAACAAAGGAATTGATAAATGACTCACCACCCAAAGGCAGGAAGCTCAGTTTGGATAGCATCGTTTCTTTTGATTCCACATAGTGTGATCTCTAATCAAACACAAACTTTTCCCCACACTTAGTTAACTTAGAGATCTGTAAACTGAAAATACAGGTACTGTATTTATTTTTTTTAAATCCAAGTATAAGTAGACCTGCACAGTTCAAACCCGTGTTGTTCAAGGGTCAACTGTATTTACCTTCAGTACTTTCAGTAGTTTAGCAGGTGCTCAAGCAGCGCTCATTATTCTGCCTGGGATTTTTGCTATCAGCCCAGTTTCCCCACGCATCACTTTGAAACCAGTAGCTCTATCAGGTCAGGAGAATACTTGCACAAGATACAGTTACCGTAACAACTGTGTTGGAGTTGGACTGTAGTTTGTTCTACAAGAGGAACAGATCAGCTGTCATTGACTCCTCCTGTGTTCCTGTTAATAAAGCTTCTACAAATGAGGAAGCCTGGGGCAGGTGTGAAAACGAAACCAAATTCAAAACAGAAGCAGTATATTGGGCTTAACGATTTCTGACCTACTCCATACTCCTGGACTGCACTTCTGGGCCTTATTTTATGTCCTGTTTTCTTCACATCAGGAATGAGACCAATGCCTTGGACCATGAATTCTGAAATATATTCCCTTTGGGTAAGAGGTACAGGCAATACATGTTCATCTGGAATAAACTGGATTTTCAATGCTCTGGTTCCACTATCATTTTTACACACGGCAGAGTATCTTATATACTATGCTGGGCAAGGCAGGAATTACTGTCCCCGCTAGACAGATCAGGAAGCCAAGGCCAAGAGAATTTACGAAACTGCCCAAGGGTTCAGCTTGGTTTGCTTTGTGACTTTCAGACCCACATTCTCTACACAGCCATGGTGTCTTCCTCTCACTGTAACACTTGGCCACGCAACCCAGATGACCTAGTATTATTTTCTGATTATTTCCCTGATTATTAGTTTATGGATAAGACATTAAAAAAGCTTGTGGTAAGTGTTTAATGTGAACCAAACTGAAATGAAATAAAGGACCCCTATATTTGTAAAAGATGCATATATATATGTATAAAATAAAAAACACTTTCTCAAAGGCCCGCACCAACCCCATAAACAAGGTATAAATCCCTTGCTATTCTCTCCCACAGCAATCGGTATTCTACATACCTTTAATCACATTCACATACTTGTAATTACTTAAGACATTCCTACTAAACTATAAAATCCACCAGGGCAACATGGTGTTATTTTGTTTGTCATTGTATTCCTAGCGTGAGATGCAACTGGTGATTCAACGCATTATTACTGAACTGAATTGTGTCATATCTACTTGATGCCACATAGGTAGTATGAGTTAATATATTTACAGACTTTAAACATGTACTCCCTCAAATTACAGCATTTGATCTTTACAGCTATTACGATGTTGTTTAATATTAACAGAAAGAAGGGAAATCAAGGCCAAAATGATAAGTCCCATTCACCTGAGATGGAGGAAAAGGCTGAGTAATATTCCTTCTCACTCAACAATGACCTTGAGTTTAAGCTTCAGAAAAGGAATATGAGAGTTAAGGAAGACAGAATAGTCAAAAGAAACGAAAAGCAAAAGGACTAAACAAGACTCTTTACACAATACCCCATTTTCCACCTACATAGGAGGTCCAGCATTCAAATGCTCTAATAGCAGTCCGTTTCCTAGTGCCAACATTATTGTTCAGGTAGGTTTCTGTTTGTTTTTTCCCTCTCTTGTATATGTATCTAATGATAATCACCTACAGATATATCAAATACTTCTCATTTTGGAATGATGCTGGGCCAAACATCAATTAAATCAAATAAGTCGCCTGTGGAAAAAAAGGAACACCAATAATTGTCTTAAATGTTTTCAAACTTAAAAGCACTTGCAAGTAAATTAAGCACGGGTGGTTTAGAAACAAGAGTGAAACAGAAAGTGAAAGCTTTTATAGCATGCCTATAATGCGTTCTATTATTGTCCTACTAACATGAAAATGCCACTAACACAGCAAATACTTATTGCCCACTTAATGCATATTTGCACTCTGCTTGCTAAAGTGGAGCTAGGAAAAACAAGCATCAGGCTTCAGGAAACTGAAATCTAGTTAGCAAACTACTAACCGGTACAGCACAATCTATAGTGATGTATTTAAGGGTAAGAATGTAACTAAGTGAACTATAAGTAGGGAGGGCTGTAGCAGTTGTGACGTTTTCATGAAGAAAGTGAGCTACACAGAATATATGGTATTTGGATAGGTCATGAAAGTTAGTTGAAATTTTCATATGAAAGGAATAAAAGGCAAAAAGGGGAAGAGACAAGTATAAACACTGAATTCTGTAGAGGAAGTTAAATGACCACCTGACAGAAATGAAGGTCCTTGGCGAATAACAGTGATACATAAATTAAAACACAGGGTAAAGAGATCATTAAAAAAACCGGAATCTGAGTAGATTATGAAGGACTCAAAAATTAAGTAGAAGGGGCTAGACTAGATGGGGAATATCAGGAGAGAAACTGTAATGCTTTTAGCAAGAAGGGGCTATTCAGAGCTTCTGTGTTGCACCAACCCATCCATGGGGCTCCATTCATGGTAACCCTGTGGTCAACGACCAGATGAAAACCACGCTTTCAAAGATGACTCAGACATCACAGCTTATGGCTGTAAGCAGGGGGAGGATCACCAGAGACTTGTTAAGACATTATTTCAGGAACTCAGGGGCAAAGTGATAAAGGCTCAGACCCCCAGTTGTCAAAGAGGAAAGAAGACAAAGGTTAAGTGAAAGAATAACATCGGCATGAGAAATGCCAATTTCTGACCCATGCTACAACATGGATGAACCTTGAGGACATTACGCTAAATGAAATAAGCCAATCACAAAAAAGACAAATACAAATACTGTATGGTTCCATTTATATGAGGTACCTAGAGTAGTCACATTCACAGACACAGCTAGTAGATGGTGGTTATCAGGGGTTGGTGGAGGAGAAAACGAGGAGTTATTGTTTAACGGGTACCGTTTCAGTTTTTCAAATGAAAAAAGTTCTGGAGACTGGATAGTGGTGATGGTTGCCCAACAATGGGAATACACTTAATATCATTAAACTGCACGTTTAAAAATGGTCAAGATGCCGGGGCTTCCTTGGTGGCGCAGTGGTTGAGAGTCCGCCTGCCGATGCAGGGGACACGGGTTCGTGCCCCGGTCCGGGAAGATCCCACATGCCGCGGAGCGGCTGGGCCCGTGAGCCATGGCCGCTGAACCTGCGCGTCCGGAGCCTGTGCTCCACAACGGGAGAGGCCACAGCAGTGAGAGGCCCGCGTACCGCAAAAAAAAAAAAAAAAAAAAAAAAAAAAAGGTCAAGATGGTAAATTTTATATTATGTGTATTATACCACAATTTAAAATAATAATTAAAAGAAAAAGAAATTCCAAAATTTTGTGTCAGATTGAGATTAAGGGAAGAAGGAGCAAAGAATTCCAAATTACTCTTAGATCACTAACTTAGAAGAGGGAGGAAAACTGAAATAAAATAAGGGGATCCAGGCTGACAGAGGGGAAGAGAGTCATAACTGTCAAATATGTTTGATAGGACCATCTAAATGGAAATGCTACACAGGCAGCTGGAGACAATAGATAAGGCTCTGTGGATGGAACAGGAAATATGCTGGGTTTTATTTTCGTGTCACCATGTTGATGGGTGAGGGGAGGAAGGGCTTGGAATCAATCATCAGGTTCAATTCTGAGCCCTAGAATTTAACAGAGATGTTTTTAAAATATACTGTTATGTTACATTTTTTCACATTTTGATATCTTTGAATTAGGGTGGTCTTACAATGAAGTGTCGTTTACTTTTTTTAACATCTTTATTGGAGTATAATTGCTTTACAATGGTGTGTGAGTTTCTGCTTCATAACAAACTAAATCAGCTATACATATATATATATATATATATATATATATATATATATATATATACCCAGATCTCCTCCCTCTTGCGTCTCCCTCCCACCCTCCTTACTCCACCCCTCTAGGTGGTCACAAAGCACTGAACAGATCTCCCTGTGCTATGCAGCTGCTTCCCACTAGCTATCTATTTTACATTTGGTAGTGTATATATGTCCATGCCACTCTCTCACTTCGTCCCAGCTTACCCTTCCCCCTCCCTGTGTCCTCCAGTCCATTCTTGAAATTGAGTTATTTATAGTGAGGTGGATGGACCCAGAGTCATACAGAGTGAAGTAAGTCAGAAAGAGAAAAACAAATACCGTATGCTAACACATATATATGGAATCTAAAAGAAAAAAAATGGTTCTGAAGAACCTAGGTGCAGGACAGGAATAAAGATGCAGTCGTAGAGAACAGTGTCTTTTGATGAAAAACCATGGATGCAATAACAGAAACTAACTCGATATAGCTCAGGGCAGGGTTATTCACGGAATGGGGGGCAGGAACACAGTGCAGCCTCAGGGAAGAAGGAGGATCAGAGTCAAGAAAGCCCTGAGGAGATTCAGATCTCTCTCCCTTTCCCGCACTCTCTGTATATGCTTCATTCTTTCCGCAAACTGATTTTTCTCTGCTCCTTAGTCCTTAGGGGTTTTGGAAAGGGGCTTTTACATTTTGGAAAAGACTGACTTAACTTACACTTGGTCCCAATACCAAATTACTGGATCAGAATTTCACTGCCCAGCTTGAGCCCAATCCAGTCCAGTCAAGATAACAGGGTCATGCCAAACAAGTGTGGCTTCCAGAGGATAGCTACTGTAAGTGTAGCCTGATACCCCAGTAGGCATCAAGTACCACTGCATCTCATGGAAGAGGAAAGATGGTAACAGGACAATTGAATTATATGGACACCTTTAGTCAGAGGAGAAGACTTGAGAGTCCTAAGAGGCAAATGACAATGCTCTTTCACTATTTAACTTTATCACATAAAATAGTAAATAAATATTAAGAAAAAGGGGTCAAAGTTACAACAAGGCAGTTTTTGACTCAAACTAACCATCCTATAGCAATATTTTATTAAATGTTTTGTATTAGACATAATCGATTTACATTATCACTCAACAAACCTGCAGAGCTGGGATTTAGTTTTTCATTTAATAGATGGAAAACCAAAACTAAGAAATTCACTAATTTGCCCACAATTTGCACCAACGTTCCTTTGGATTCAAAGCCCTTCTCTTTCTTTTTTTTCTTCCCCAGCTTTATGAACATATGATTGAGTAATAAAAATTGTATATCTTTAAGGTACACAACTCGATGTCTTGATATATATATACATTGTGAAATGACTACCATAACCAAACTAATTAAATATCTACCACCTACCATTTTTTTCCCCTTCTCTTTCTATTACACCCATCTCTTTGTATTGATTTGAATGTGGCGTGCTTTCTTTCATTCAAGGTATTCAAGTAGTGGCTAAATAAACATTTGTCACAGAACTACTCTAGGAATAATCATTGTTTTGGGTAAGAAATTTATCCGGCCTCTCTGATGATTTCCAACTGTAATAATTCATAAGTTTACTATTTTGGATTCAGTGACCTCATTTTGAAAGCATTCATTATAAGCAAATATGAACACTTTTCCCATCTATTAAAGGTTTTGCAATCTTGATAATTTCCAAAAAGAAAACATATTCCATCTATTGCATTAAAACTGTTGGTAAGCATTTTTTAAGGAAAAGAGATCTGGTTCATCTTTAAGTAAGAAAGCTAGTAATAGTAAATATATTCAAATCTGACAAACAACATTTTCTAGGAAGAGCTGTAGAAGTGACCACAGTTGGTGAAATAGAGAATATTTTTAAATTATAAACTATTTTTCACAGAACTAGAACAAATAATCCTCAGATATACATGGAACCATAAAAGACCCAAAATTGCCAAAGCAATCCTGAGGAAAAAGAATAAAGCAGGAGGCATAACCCTCCCAGACTTCAGACAATAATACAAAACTACAGTAATCAAAACAGCGTGGTACTGGCAGAAAAACAGACATATGGATCAATGGAACAGAATAGAGAGCCCAGAAATAAACCCACACACCTATGGTCAATTAATCTTCGACAATAGGTAAGAAAATACAGTGGAAACAGGACAGTCTCTTCAGCAAGTGGTGCTGGGAAAACTGGACAGCCGCATGTAAATCAATGAAGTTAGAAGACATCCTCACACCACACACAGAAGACCTAAATAAACATTTCTGAAAAGATGACATATAGATGGCCAATAGGCACATGAAAAGATGCTTAACGTTGCTAATTATTAGAGAAATGAAAATCAAAACTACAATGAAGTACCACCTCACACTGGTCAGAATGGCCATCATCAAAAAGCCTACAAATAACATACTGGAGCGGGTGTAAAGGGAGCCCTCCTACACTGTTGGTGGGAATGTACATTGGTACAGCCACTATGGAAAACAGTATGGAGGCTCCTCAAAAAACTAGATTTACCACATGATCCAGCAATCCCACTCCTGGGCATATATCTGGACAAAGCAATAATTCGAAAAGATACATGCTCCCCAATGCTCACTGCAGCACTATTCACAATAGCCAATACATGGAAACCACCTAAACGTCTATGACAGATGAATGGATAAAGATGATATGGCACATATACACAATGGACTATTACTGAGCAATAGTCCATTGTATATATAGAATATGGCCATTTGCAGCAACATGGATGGACCTAGAGATTATCAATATTAAGTGAAGTAAGTCAGAAAGAGAAAGACAAACACCACATGATATCACTTTTAAGTAGAATCTAAAATATGACACAAATGAACCTATCTAGGAAATAGAAACAGACTCACAGACATAGATTTGTGATTGCCGGGGTGGGGGGGCAGGGATGGACTGGGAGTTTGGGGTTAGCAGATGCAAACTATTACATATAGAATGGATAAACAACAAGGTCCTACAGGGAACTATATTCAATATCCTGAGATAAACCATAATGGAAAAGAATATTTTTTAAATGTATATATATTTATATGTATAATTGAATCACTTTGCTATTAAGCAGAACTTAACACAACACTGTAAATCAATTTTTAAAAAGAACAAATTATTCAAGGTAGAATGTTGCTTGTGGCTTCAAGCTGGGTAATTCACTTATAAACCTAACAACCATTTAGACTTCAGATGAGAAAAAGGCTGGTGCTCTGGGTCCCCACATCCTTCAGTGGTTGGATCTGGTTGGTTGGTTTTAATCTATCGCTCATTGGATTTACATAGGATTTCATAAGAAACAAATGTTCCATTTCCAGAAGGAGAAAGGGAGGGAGGAAGGGATGGGGGAGGGAGAGGGGACAAGGAAGAAGGGAGAGAGGGAAGGGAGAAAGGAAGAAGGAAGGAAAATATATGTCACATTTTTAGAACTTTCCAGAGTCCTCACTCTCAATGGACTCATCACTCCACTTTGAGAAAGTATGCAGCAGAAATTAGATATGTACACATAATTAACATTATCGCAGATTTTAAATTTTTTGTGGCATTTAGAAAACTCTTTTCTAAATGTACAATGAGAAATGTATTTAATAAAATGAATATTGTGATAAGAAAAAGAATGGTAATAAATTATATAATCATTAAGGTTGCATATTTTCCTTTAAAACTTATTGTATAGCTTACAGAATAAAAACATGGCATATTCAGGCCGGTACCGGTGTGGACGGTGTGGGTCGTGGCCGCGGGTTCTGCGGTTCTCCCCCTCCCCTACTCTCCTCCCTCCCTCCCTTTCCGTCCCTCTACGGCGGTAGGTTGTCCGTCGCAGACTCCCTGACCCGTCCCTAACCCCTTTTCTGACCTCGGGGCCACCGGATTGACCTTCTCCCGTTTCCCGGCCCAACCCCAGAGTCAGGGCGGGGGCCTTGAGGAGGCGGAGGGGGTGCCACGGAGGAGAGGAAAGACCAGACGACCCTCAGCTCCCCCCCACAACCCCACCCTCGCCGGATCGCAAGGCTAGCAGCCGCCGTGGCAATGAGGTAGACGCCGCTCACCTGCTCGGGCCACACGCGGCCCGTGGCGGATCTGGCCTTCAATGGCATCACGCCTTACTGCTATTTCCTGATCGACGCTTGCAAAGATGGTAAACCTATTCTACTCCAGGGAGATACGGGAGACTGCATTGGAACATTTTTGGGTCACAAGGGTGCTGTTTGGGGTGCAACATTAAATAAGGACGCCACCAAAGCAGCTACAGCAGCTGCAGATTTCACAGCCAAAAAGTGTGGGATGCTGTCTCAGGAGATGAATGCATGACCCTGGCTCATAAACACATCGTCAAGACTGTGGATTTTACACAGGATAGTAATTACTTGTTAACCGGGGACAGGATAAAGTGTTACACATATATGACTTGAACAAACCTGAAACAGAACCTAAGGAAATCAGTGGTCATACCTCTGGTATTAAAAAGGCTCTATAGTGCAATGAGGATAAACAGATCCTTTCAGCTGATGATAAAACTGTTCGCCTTTGGGATCATGCTACTATGACAGTAGTGAAATCCCTGAATTTTAATATGTCTGTTAGCAGTACGGAATATATTCCTGAGGGAGAGATATTGGTAATAACTTAGGGACGATCTATTGCTCTTCACAGTGCAGTAAGTTTGGACCCAAGTAAGTCTTTTGAAGCTCCTGCAACCATCAATTCTGCATCTCTTCATCCTGAGAAAGAATTTCTTGTTGCAGGGGGTGAAGATTTTAAACTTTATAAGTATGATTATAATCGTGGAGAAGAATTAGGATCCTACAAAGGACCTTCAGGTCCCATTCACTGTGTGAGGTTTAGTCCTGATGGAGAGCTCTATGCTAGTGGCTCTGAGGATGGAACACTGAGACTATGGCAGACTGTGGTAGGAAAAACATACGGCCTTTGGAAATGTGTGCTTCCTGAAGAAGATAGTGGTGAGCTGGCAAAGCCGAAGATCAGTTTTCCAGAGACAGCGGAAGAGGAGCTAGAAGAAATTGCTTCAGAGAATTCAGATTCCATCGATAGTTCAACTCCTGAGGTTAAGGCCTGAGCATCAGGCAGATGTACACAACTTATGGACTAAAACAGAGAAAAGCATCAGCCTCCAGAGTCACTCTCTGCTTAAGGCAAACATGAGAAGTAAATAATGAGGAATATGAATTAGCTCCAGTGCTGGAACTAACCAACTTGGTGATACCTGTAAGTGAAAACACAAGAGTATCAGCTGAAGGCGGATGGAGTGATACCCTTGTAGTACGATAGTCTTTTGTCTTTTTCGTGAATATGTGCAAACCAGCATCCAATTTCTCTTACTACAGGTAGATTTCTTGTAGCTGTTTATGTTATTATGAAGAGGGAAAATATATTGGCCTATTTTTCTGACTCTTCCCTTAAAGCAGAAAGCCATTTTTTTTTTGCTTTAGTTATAAAGAAGAGGGGGAATACATGATAAAGTAACTGGCTTGATTTCTCTTTCATTGTACACTGCTTCTGAGCATCTAATTGTTTTTAGTTGTCTAAATAAAATCCCTCTAAAACAAAACAACAACAACAAAAAAGGCATATTTCAGAAGAAAATTCTAAATAGGAGAAAAATAAGAACAGATGCTACTTTAAAACAGTTATTTATAAATCCATTTAATCTTTGAAATAAGAAAAATGACCCTCATGAAAAGCAACTCTAACAAAAGCTATCTGCAAATTAAAACCAGCTTGAGCCAATTTTCCACAAAAAATGTGGAATTAATAATTATTATTAATAATGAGAGTTTTCTCACATCTATAAAGCCAAACAACAGTGTAAATACCACAGTCATACAACATCATTAAGAATATTAATTTTTTAACTATAATATCAGTTTTCACTTAAGGTATATAGGTGCTATACCAGTATTTTATAAAGGGAGACACATACACGTTTAATTTTTTAAATGTCATCCCTACTGTTTTATAGATTTCTAAAGTATTAAGTTATACATGTGATTTTTCTAATCAAGTTTTACTCGTAAGAAAATACATTTTACTGTACTTCAGTACCAGAGGAGTCAGAAACACTGAAATTCCACAAAAAATTAAAATAGTTTTTATATTTACTATTTGCTTTCCTTCACGTATTGAATAGTTACTAAGACTATAGATATAATGCTAGGCGCATGGAAATCACGTGGCAGCAATTTTTAAACAACTGTAATTTTACAACAACTAAAACTCTAAACTTAAGTACTCCAAAAGCAATTAAAAATTTAATTCCGAGCAACAGAGTCTTTGAGTTGTAAGGAATGGGGGAGTGCAGGAATATCTTCCTTCATGTATCCAATCTAACAAATTAGGCCCAATAACACTGCCAACCCCTTTCTTTACATGGGAACCTTGGCAACCAGGTACAGGACATAACAACAGACCTCATCTTGCTAGATTTATAGCACGATGAATCAGCAAGCAGTAGGAGCCCATTAGCAATTCTTCGTCAGGCATTAACCAGTAGACAAATACATATTCTTCAGAAAGGATGTATGGGCTAGTTCCCAACACCCACCCACCCCTGCAAAAAAATGTATAGGCTGCACGGACGTGGACGAGCAATGGTGCTTGGCAGGGAGCCAACAGCTCAAGGCATATGAACCATGCCTCTTAAGGAAAATAATTTAGATATACACAAATAAGGTGATCTGAGGTTGACAGGTCAAAGAGTTAAACCTTTAAGCATGGCGATTTCCATTAAAGAAATACTAGTCAAGCCAAATTAGTATTTCTCCGTAAGACAAACAGTACATTTCAATACATTTATTTTGTAACCAATAAATCAATAAAAACTATGTAATGAGTGTCTATCATGTATGTAGTACTTTATTAGGTTCAATTCAGGATAAAAAAAAAATAAGAGATGTGGTTCCTACCTCAAGGAACCTACAGTATTATATTTTTAACTTGGAAATCACCCAAGTTGTCTCATTCCTGTTCTGTACGTACAATTATATGGCTTCCTACCTAAGTGTGATTTTATTAAGTCCCGGACCCAATTAGTTTTAAGCAGGATGAAGCTCCAAAGTTATAATTAAGTCACTTTTGCCAAAAGTTAACTCAGTAAAAGTGGGGGAGAAAATATTTCCCCTCTGAAACAAAGTAATAAACCTAATGAACTTATTAAAAGAAACAGAAAATGCTATTAAATTATCACTGGAGTTTAAGAAAATAACACGTATTCCTACTAATATGGCATACGATTTCTCTAGTTTAGTTTCTCCGAAAATTCTACCACTAGAATGCTCAGCCACCCTACATTTTTCTGTCTCTTAAATTATTCTTTTGCAGGAATCCAGCCAAATGATGTCATGTTAGATATGCAAACTTACCTGCCAAAAAGGGAGAAATTCCAGGAAAAGCCTTCGAAAGGAAATAATTCATTAGGGAGTTCACGGAGAAGGCTAAATATTGAACTTCGACTAAATTATTAAATTTCAGAGTTAGAAAATGAAAATAAAAATTAGAGTGCCTACCACGTATCTGGTATCTCTCTTGAAATAGATATATCTAAAAACAGTTACATATTTATATAATTGAGATTAAATTTCTGATTATCCCAAAAAATATAAATAAAGAATTATTAGAATTGATAGTCCTCACTTGTTTTGTTGTTATTTAAAGCTCAGATTTGAAACAGCCCTGAAATAAAAATGACAAGTGATATTTTTTTGTCTTATAAAAAAAGACAAAATTTAGGTTGTCATACTTCTAATTTCTTTCTTTATCACAGAATTATCATTTTGAGCGTTCTGATGTTGTGTCTTCACTTCCTTAAGGAAACAACTCCAACAAACTCTTCCACTCATAACACAGTTGTAAATCCAGCTGTAATGGAGAAAAGGCCCCTGAATGGTAAGTACACTGCGGTCACAGATCCTAAACTCTGTCCTACATGGGAAAGATGTCTGTTCACCCTCAGGCCTCCATCTAGAGCTCCCTGACTACAATTGTGAATAAATAAGGCCATCAAAGTTAACAAGCGTGGTTAAGTGCTCTCCCTGCAAACTTACAATTCTTCCTTGCAGCAGAATCAAAGATATCTGCTAAACACTTAGGATAGCTAACTATCGGGGAGGGAATAAAAGTTTAAAGAGGCACCCATAACAATATGGCAGCATGGCAGGTTAAGCCATTCACCATCAAGAAAATACCTCTATAAACATTTTAATGGTCTCTGAGGATGTTACTGTACTGCTGCATTTTAAAATAATTCAAGTTGATAATGAAGACCTTGAGCTTGCAAGAAAAATTTTAATTAAAGTCAGTGCGAACTACGTACACACCCACACACTAAGAAAATGAAATAAATAAATTTGGTTCCCACTTTACAGCAGCAATAAAAATCCAAGTGATGGCATTCCTTAAGAAGAGAGAGAAATAAGTCATTACTCTACAATGAGTAGGAGTTACATGTTATCTCTCTATTCCTATATAACTTTCTTTCAACAAATAATTTGCATTAATATATAAAACGTTTTTTCCTTTTTGGAGTTTTAAATATAGTATTTAAAGCTTGTATTTCCCAAAAAATGTGCTGACCCAGAGTGTCACATTATAAAGTGCTCAACTCTGATAGCTCAGAGTTAGGATCATATCAACGTAAATCTGTGCCTCTGAAGTTATTCTCTTACAACTAGGACATAGACCTATTTTTCAAGTCAGCATCAGAAAATACTTAATTTTTATATCCAGAAAAAACAAAATCTCTAATTTGAAAAGATACATGCACCCCAATGTTCACAGCAGCACTATTTACAATAGCCAAGACATGGAAATAACCCAAGTGCCCATCACAGACAACTGGTTTAAGAAGATGTGTTATAGAAATACAGTGGAATATTACTCAACCATAAAAAGAAGAAATAATGCCATTTGCAGCAACATGGATGGACCTAGAGAATATTATACTTAGTGAAGTATGTCAGACAAAGACAAATACTATATGATATCATTTACATGTGGAATCTAAAAAATAATACAAGTGAATCTACATAAAAAACAAATAGACTTAGACATAGAAAAACTTACGGTTATCAAAGGGGAAAGGAAGGGAGAGACAAATTAGGAATGTGGGATTAACAGATACAAACTACTATACATAAAATAGATAAGCAGGGCTTCCCTGGTGGCACAGTGGTTGAGAGTCCGCCTGCCGATGCAGGGGACACGGGTTCGTGCCCCGGTCCGGGAAGATCCCACATGCCGCGGAGCGGCTGGGCCCGTGAGCCATGGCCGCTGAGCCTGCGCGTCCGGAGCCTGTGCTCCGCGACGGGGGAGGCCACAACAGTGAGAGGCCCGCATACCGCAAAAAAAAAAAAAAAAAAAAAAAAAAAGATAAGCGACAAGGATTTACTGTATAGCACAGGGAACTATATTCAATATCTTGTAATAAACTACAATATAATCAGAAAAAATATATATACATCTACATAACTGAATCACTTTTTTCTGTACACCTGAAACTAACACAATATTGTAAATCAACTATACTTCAATAAAAAAAGAAAATACTTAATTTTTGATAATACTGTAGAAACAAAGGGAAAATGGAATGTCCATTTTATAAAAAGAAAAACAGGCCAACTATGAATGAATGGGTCAAAATTTTTTAATGTGTTCATAATAGAAATTATTAATCTCTATCATAAATTTCTTCCATAAATTTGGAATGATGAAATATTTTTCAAAATCATCACATTTAAAAATAAAAATACCAGTGTCTGGGTACCAACTCAGACCATCAGATCAGAATCTTTGGAGATGGGGCTTGCTTGGTAAATAACTTATCTTTAATTTCCTGAAGGTGAGTCCAAGGCACAAACAGGGTCCAGAAACCCTGAATTCAGTTGCCCTGGAGGTCCTTTTAGCTCCAAACTGCTTAACTCAGAATCCTGTCTGGCCACTCTCCCAAGAGTAGTACTGACGCAAAGCTCCATAGACACTTCCTGAGCCTATCTCTGTAAACTTCCAAATGCCATCCATAAAATGCAGATAACCACCAAATTCCACCCTACTGTTGTCAAATTTAATAAGGAAAATGTACACTTCTCTAAATTTCCAAGCACTGCCTACATGTAACTTACGATACTCTCTCATTTGTTGACCCTCTCCATGGCTCTACGATAAACACTGTGGCACACAGGACAAGCGGGCTCAATTCTACACCAACATCCCATCCCCCCCATGCCAAGGACCTCAATCTCACTTATAAAAATATTTACAATCCAAGGTGGAAAATATAAGTGCCATTAGAAAGTAACTGGTACAGTGCTATGGAGACTCAGGAAGGAGAAAGAACTTTCAACTGGGATCATCAGAAAATGCATCAGGAAGCAGGTAGAAGATGGGTAAATTTTTCATTTACATTGATTGAAGATCAGGTTAGAGAGATGGGCATAATGTGATAACAGGAATAGAATCAAAAAATAGAGATTCCCCCTATCCACTGATGTCTCTAAAGAAAAAAGAAAAAATAGAGATCTATATACCTAGGGGAAGAGAAGGAGAGAGAGGGAGAGAGAAGGTGGCAGGGCGGGAGGCGGAGTGAGAGGATGCAAAATTACACTGTAGGAAGCAAGCAGTTTGAAAAGGCCGAAGGGTACGAAGGGCAGATGAGAGAGGGTCATGAATGCCAAATTTAGAGGTGTTCACTTTATTTGAAAGGCAACTAAGAATTACAAGCTGCTTTTTACCAAAGGATTGATGTGATTTTTACATTAGCATTCGACAAAACTACTGTCGTGAGTAGAGTTGACCATGGTGAAGATACGGTGCAACAGTGCAGCAGTGCAAGGGATGAATTAATATTCAGAAAGCAAGGGAGTGGGAAGATCAGTTCAGAAGCTTCCGCAATAGTCCATTCAAGTATGTTGTGCCCATAAACCAGGACAGCAAGAGTAGAAAAGGAAGGGAAGGGCTTGACATAATGATTATCACTTTGAAGAAAGTTATACCCTGGAAATTCCGGTGATGCCTTTGCTGTCTAGTGCAATGGAAACAGGAAGCCTTCAGAGCCAGACAGAACTGGACTCAAATCAAGACTCTGCATCTGATAAACGGTAAAATCTTGGGTAAGTTACTTAACCTCCATGAGCTTCAGACAGGACCAATAATAGGTATCTCTAATGCTGTAATGAGAATGAGTTGTGATATCTGAAAAATGCTTAGCATATTGGGGGGAAATTAACAATAGGGAAGACAGCAAACCAGTAAAAGAAACAAAAATGGGGATTAAGATATTAACAATTTTAAGGAGTCAATGAGCTTTTATACCAGAACTCAGCTACCGTCCTCCACATTCATTAGCATCTGGCTGTCCCTCTCCTTCAGATAGCAGGAGACATTCTCCAGTATCTCCCTGGTTCCAGGTACCAACTCCTTATTTTAAAAACAGAGTTCAGGCAGACACATGACAGAGCACAGAAACAGTTCTCCAGAAGGTAAAATGATACCTACAAGCTTGCTCTTGATTTCACTTGTGTTTGGGACAGAGAAAGGATCAGTGTTCAAAGTATCTACTGATGAATGTCTCAAAGCAGAACTGAACATGATGGGACTCAGGGAGAACTGTGCAGACAATGCAAGTGGAGGATTTCTGACAAAGCTTTTAAACTAGACAAAGAATGTGCTCTTCCCTTTGTCCAATTCAATCACTGTTAAACAAAACTTTTGCCTCATTTGGAATGACAAGACTGAAAATTAAGATGAATACACCATTGAGTGTTTAAAGCAGCCTTCAAAGAATATTTGTAACAGGTTTGCCAAATACGGTGAAGCCATCTTCACAACAGTTATGAACTCAGAATACTGGTATACTGGTTTTATAGATGAAAAATTTAATTTATCTCCTCCTGTTAGAAAACAATAGAGAAAAGCAAAGCACTGAATGCTCTTGAAACAAATGTGCTATTTCTGTCCATAGTTTTATTTATTAAGAGAGGTTTCTTTGCTTCTCTAGTAGAAAACAACTAAAATCATAGTATTTTGCAGCTTTTTGAATCAACTATTAAAATAGTCTGAATCCTGTATGTAATGACCAGCCAAGCAATACAATTTCAATTTTAACCCCAAGTTTACAGTTTCTAATTACTGTGCTGAAACTGTCTCATGTATGCATTTTATTCTCTTCCTACAATCTTTCATCGTTCCATGAGGAGATGACTGATTAGGATCAGTTTGGGAAAAGTGTCCTCGTTAAATAAATGCAGTTAGGTCACCCACATTAGCTGTAGCCCCTTTGTCAGCTTGATGGTTTTACATAAAAGGTTTATGTTACTACCATTTTTTTTTTTTTTTTTTTTTTGCGGTACGCGGGCCTCTCACTGTCGTGGCCCCTCCCGCCGCGGAGCACAGGCTCCGGACGTTCAGGCTCAGCGGCCATGGCTCACGGGCCCGGCCGCTCCACGGCATGTGGGATCTTCCCGGACCGGGGCACGAACCCGTGTCCCCTGCATCGGCAGGCGGACTCCCAGCCACTGTGCCACCAGGGAAGCCCACTACCATTTTTTAAGTAACATAAAAATCTTCTTATTTGTACACCCATGTTCATAGTAGCATTATTCATAATAGCCAAAAAGTGGAAGCAGTCCAGCTATCTAGCAATGGATAAGCGAAATGCTATCTACACATGAAATGAAATATTATTTAGCCTTAAAAAAGAATGAAGTTCTGACACATGCTACAACATTAGATGAATATTGAAGACTATAGGCTCAGTGGGATAGGCCAATCCAGAAAAAAAAAAAAAAAAGACACACACACACACACAAATACTCTATGATTCCACTTATATGAGGTACCTAGAGTAGTCAAATTCGTAGACACAGAAAGAAAAATGGTGGTTACCACGGGGGTTAGGGGGAGATGGGAATGGGGAAGAGTTATTATCTAATGCATAGAGAGTTTCAGTTTGGGAAGATAAAAAAAAGTCTGGAGATGGATGGCGCTGACGGCTGTACAACACGTGAATGTACTTAATGCCACTGACTGTACAATTAAAAATGTTTAAAATGGTAAATTTATGTGATGTCTATGTCACCAAAATTTTTCAAAATACAATAAAATCTTCCTCTAGCTAGCACTGAAACTTCTTAGAGATATTGGAGCTCTAAGAATGAATGAGTAAAGAAAAGTTTGGGTTCCAGAATAATATGTCCAATCACTGATGCTAAACAAACTTGTCCACATGTCTACTTTCATTCCCTTAATTTATGCATTTAAGAATCATTGTTCTCTCATAGACTTGGAATGAAGACCACTAAGAGAAAAGGCTTTTAGCAGCCTACATCATTTTAGGGAATGCAGAGAAACCTAGAGTACAAAGTAAGTACAGTTCTTTAGATGACCCTCTTTCTTCTTTTACAAAAGCATTAGGCTTTTTGGAAAGCAGAGACTCAGTACAGATTTTCAAACCAGTATTGGCAGGATTATCAGAATAAAAGTTTAGGAGGTAGACATAAACTAATCAACTGATGACACAGAGTAAGGCACCTGAGATGTCTAAATTAAGAAAATAAAATAAGGTATTTTTATTACCATAGTATCACTACAAGAAAAAAAAAAAAGTGAAATAACAGTAAAGGTTTTGCAAGTGGGCTCCTCCAGAAAAATACTAAGTTCCTCCTCCCAGGCTTCCCACCCTCCTTCTTTACCCATAGGCTACCAGGTATTTTCTTACTTCCTTCTAAGTTGGTTCAGCCTTAGTAATTACTCATTTAGAAAGAGACGTCAGAGTTTCTGCTCTGGTCAAAAAAAAAAAAAAAAATTGTTAGAATTGGATAGAGATGGCTGGCACTCCTGAAAAAATGGGCATTCTCACAGACAAATGGATATCAGTACGTTTCTATAGAATGAATTAAAGATTTGATTAAAGTTCAATAAGTATTCACCAAATCCTCTACTTGTCCTAGACCTCCCCATACTTAATCAATACGCTTGTGAACAACATTCCTTCACTGGCATTCATTTGAAACCTGATCTTTTCCAGAAGTGTTAAAATTAGCTTTGTTGGCATTTAAGAAAATGGGCTGATTCTCCTTTTCACTGAATTGCCTATTTTAATCATTTTGAATTAATGAATACAGTTTACAGGCCATCTTTAAAATAAATACCCAGTACGCAATTATCTCTCAGTCAATTCCTAAAACACCTCTACGGGGTAGTTTCTTTTTACATTATTTTTATATAACAAAACCTAAACTTTAAAGATTCAGCATTATAATTTACCCAAAGCCAGACAGTTAATACATGGCAGAGCAGGGATTTGAATAATTCTAGGCTTTCTGACCACTTTATAGTAGTCAATATTCCTTTTAAACTACAGCAAGCAGAACTGGTCAAAATGCTACAAACGCAGGAGGAGAATTCTGGAAATTATGCTACCAAAACCACATCTCACAAGACAGCTCATAAGAGGCAGACAACTCACTGAACTTAGAGGCACTCAACCCTTAGTATTTATTCTTTATTTAAACGGGAATTAGATAA
Source organism: Phocoena sinus (assembly GCF_008692025.1). Taxonomy (NCBI): domain Eukaryota; kingdom Metazoa; phylum Chordata; class Mammalia; order Artiodactyla; family Phocoenidae; genus Phocoena; species Phocoena sinus. Next base: position 86,739,570 of record NC_045772.1, read on the forward strand.
TGGTCTAAACTCCCTCATCACAAAATTATATAATTATTTCTAAAACCAAATTTATAGGAACTTATAATTTCTCCTGTTAAATTTAATATTCTTATTTTTTTCCCACTGTCTAAATCTAGCACAGCTTGAAATTTATATCCAATCACCCAAACTATGATCTATACCTTCCAGTTTCAGACAACTAGAAATTTAATAAGTACGCTCCCTATGTATTTTATTCAAGACCTTAATAAACTGCTGAAGAAGATCAGGAAAAGAAAGCATCCTGGCTTTAGAGATTCAAGTTATAAATTCTCCTGTCCTCTTTTTTACTCACCACCCAGACCAAATTTCCCTGGCTTCACTGACAGCACCACATGCCAAAACAGAAGATAAAGGCATCAATATGACCAGCTTTATCACGCCAGTAAAATTTTAATGGGTCCTACAGCTTCACCACTTTTAGAAAGGTGACTACAGGGGAAAACCAACTAACAGAGATAAATTAGCAAAATGGGAAACTCTTTAAATTAGAAGAGGTATGTTTTAACAAGTATATTTTTCAACGTTTATATTGGGAAACTCTGAGGGGTTTGTTATAATGTTTGCAATGCTTGCTTTCTTAATTACAAAAAGAGTATAGGCTTTTTGAAAAAACTATTTAATAGAAGAATGTAATTTTTTTTAAAAAAGAGAAAAGATCCTTTTTTCTTCTTAATAAATCCCACTGGAAATTTGTGTTACTAATTTGACATTTTTAAATGTTTGTTTCTTGTCTTGAAGATTGCATTATTATAGATCTTTCAGGTTGTCAAATATTCTTTTCTAGTTCTTCAGATACACAGAGATAGAGATATACAGACAGGGATTCATATATTTAAAGACTACATTGCTTCATTAAATTGAAGAGAAATCCTTATGATTCATTCCCCAAAAATCATCTCTATTGATAATATCTCTACTATCTCACTCCCTATAAAACCATATAAATATTACACTACCAAACCCAAATTACTTTCTAATCGTAACATTTATGAAATGTGTCATATCTTCCAGGTTACAAATAGCATTTCATTTACCAGATCAAACCTGTAAGGTAGATTTTATTATCCTTATTTTACAAATGAATACATTCAGTCTCAGAAGGATTAATCATTTTATGATTGCTTATAAATATTTAAGGTCAGACAGCTAATAAGTGGCTGAAGTAAATATTGGAACACAAATATGACAACAAATCCTGCATCTTAATCACCGTACCGTACTTGAATCCCTCCATCAATAGGTCTTGCTATCTGGCTATTTTCACACACAGAATAAAAAAAATTAAAATTCAACTTTCATTTATTTCATCCACCTGTCCATATGGAGTATTAATAAATGCACAATACTCTAAAGTTTTTCTCAATCTGGGCACTATCGACATTTGGGGTTAGATAATTCTTTGTTTGGGGGACTGTCCTGTGTATTGTAGGATGATTAACAACATTCCTGGACTCTGCCTACTACGCGCACCTTGGTAGCACTACCCTCCTGAAAGTCCTGAAAACTAAAAATACCTTCAGATTTGGCCAAATGTCCCCGTGGGGCAAAATTAGCCCCCGTTGATAACCAATGCAATACTCTATTTAAAACTTTCGAAACCCAGAGTAAGCAGAAAAACTGACTCAAGTTCTGATATATTTACATTTACAAGTATTTCTTCCACGAAGATTATAATTATAGAATTCGGCACTTTTGGAGGAATATGTAGAGTTCTACACAATCAAAGTGCTTTTCTGAGAGCTCATATATTACACAAATCAATATTTAACTAAATTAGGTAAAAATATTTCAGGTGCAACTCTTTAGCGGTCCATTTCATTCCAATGTTAAATAAAGTAAACCTTCATTTATTGCCCAAAGTGGCACAAAGAGGTTTATTATTTATTCCAACTCATGAAAAAGTAATTCATACCATCTCTAATGAAGAGATATCCTTTTAGAACATTCAATGTTCTAGCTACTCTCTGCCCCATTTTTTATGATTTCCCTGTAAGTTACAAGCATGAACTCATAAACTATAGAAAATAAATAATGAAGCATAACTTTATGGGAAAAAAATTATGAAAATAGTCTGCCGTTCAAGGTTAGAAAACCAGTAATTAAAGTCAAAAGTAAAACCAAATGACCTGTAAAAATCAAGGCAAACATTGCCTCTTGCAAGAATATTTCTCTGATGTCAAATGAAACTCCCGAAAAAGGCCCTTCCTCTAAACTATATTTATTTAAATCGCTCCTAACAGGAGCTTTGTACAGGAAAGTAAATGCTCACTTGGTCCACAGATTAGGTTCATGCCCTTCTTGGATTAAGTCTATAGAGCTGTGATTTGCAAACTTTTCTTTTTTCTCACTTCAACATACCTGATGGATGTGACACACACATCAGTAACTGTGGCTCACTACAGCATTGATTCAGGGTGTGGGGAGTTCTCCCTAGAGAGAACGTATCAGAAACAAGGGCAGGTTAGAGTCTGAAAAAACCTACCCTGTGATAATCACCTTTGTAGAAGACAAAGGGCCATTGTTTCTGCCATCTCAAAGAGCAGGCCTAGGATGAAAAGTTCATTTCACCATTGACAGTACCATCTTATGTGGATAATATTTCCAAAAGCACCCATAATGTGGTGCATCAAATCTCCAGCCTTCCTTTGCCAGCTATATTTTAGACCTATATGGGGTGATAGTTATAAATCTGTCAAATTGTTTTAATATTTGTATTAAGTATTATGTACAAAATCATGTGATATTGCCGTACTGGTTCTTTTCCTACCTATGTGTGTTGTTTTTCCTTTTTTAGCTAGACAAGTTAGTTTTTTTTAATTTTTATTTTATATTGGAGTATAACTGATTCACAATGTTGTGTTAGTTTCAGGTATACAACCAAAGTGATTCTAGCTATGGTTTTATACTAAGGAGAACCTTAGGCATTATTAAACTTGCTTCAGATTTCTATTGTGTTAAAGATCTATTTTGAATGAAGACCATGTAGGTAAATGGAACTACTTAATTCCCTAAAAACTGACCAAGTGTTTTTTGTTTTGTTTTGTTTTGTTTTTGCAGTACGCGGGCCTCTCACTGTGTGGCCTCTCCCGTTGCAGAGCACAGGCTCCGGACACACAGGCTCAGCGGCCATGGCTCACGGGCCCAGCCGCTCCACGGCATGTGGGATCTTCCCGGACCAGGGCACGAACCCGTGTCCCCTGCATCAGCAGGCGGACTCTCAACCACTGCGCCACCAGGGAAGCCCTGACCAAGTTTTATATACAGTGCTTCTTCCTCCCACTTTCCACTATTCTATAGCCATACATAAATCACCAAAGGATATTTAACACAGCAAAAATGTTGGCTTTTTTCCTTGTTTTCATCTGAATCGAACAAGAGGAGAGGGTTCAAAGTATCAAACATACAACACAGATAGAGCTTCATGTTAACTCATGTGATGGTCTTCAAAGTTTTAGCTGACCAAAAATTAAATATATAGATTATTTTACTGACAAAAAAAAAACCAAGTTCAGTCTTAGTATGTGTTAAGGGTCTTCCTATCAAGATGAGTGGTGTGTAGGTAGGTCTGTGACAGAATCACACAGCTTTCTCCTGATCACCCAGAGTTTGATAAGGTTTAGGTTTAGGACTGGTGTTTGGGCAAGTATATGCTGCAAAAAAAAAAAAAAGATGCATAAATTATTTTGGTACAAAAAGGTGACAGTCACACTCTGCTTTGTTCCAGTTAGACCACATCTAAACTACTGTACAAGGTTCTGGACTTCTCCAAAAAGAGACGAGCAGAGGGGAGGGAGGGAGAGGTGAAATGGCATGGAAGGGAACTTAGCTCCCCATCAGGGTACTGACTAAGCAAAAGTATAATGAGGACCATTTGTTAGGGATTTCATAAATTTGGCTTGACCTTCAATTTCCCTCCAACCCTGTAACAGCAGCAATGCTACCTTCAATTTCCCTCCAACCCTGTAACAGCAGCAATGCTTTCTAGGAAAAGGAACACATAGAGAAGCAAACGAATTCCTCCAAAAACCCACTATGATAATATATAAGGACAAGTTTAGAAAAATACTGGGAGTGATGAAAATTTTACCAGGTGGGAATCTACACCAAGTGGGCAAAGGCTAGAAATCACATTGCAGTTATAGAAACTTGACCTAGAGTGTGTAGCCTAATTTATGTATGTGTAATTATATATATATTATATTAAATAGAAATATATGCTTACATATGTTAATTATATATATATAAATTACATACATGCAATTATATATCATATAAATATAATGTATAAATTATATATGTTATATATTATATACAGAGACAAACCATTTATATATATATACATATATATAAACAAATCATTATAAGCATCTGGAATAACCCAAGAAAAACATCAAAGTGGAACCCAACCTGATAATTTCACAAGATTAACTGCTCTAGACTATCTAGATCGTCTCAACTGACAAAATAATTTTTAACCAGTCATAATGATCCAGCATCCACTTGTTTCAAGGAAAAGAATCTTGCCCTTGTAGTTTTAACATGTGATGGGGTTATGACAGTCTATCGTGGCAGGGATTCCCATGAATCCCTCCCATGAGGGTCACCCAGAAGCTGCGGTCTGTACTGACTCTGATCGGTCTATTTCCTTGGTAAGATCAGCACCAGTAGTACAAAGTTGTCTGCCCTGTAAATACTGAGGACCCTATTTAAAGTCTAATCTGAAATAGGGTGACAGCCTTTGTGCTTATTAAAATGGCCAAGGCTACAACCTTTCTGTGTTTGCAGTTGCAGACTGAACACAGGAGGCTTCTGATTCTAAAAACGCCATGTACATACAGAGCAAAGGAATGTGGTGAGCAAATCTAACTCTGATACTAATATTTTTGTGAACGAATGAAATTGGGTGCCTTCAAGCAAACAAAGATCACATGAGGTTGTGAAAGTAACACACACAAATATGTCCAAATCAAACCCACACTTCATCCTCCCTTCCTCACTCAGAACCTAAAACAAACAAAAACTGCTCTTCTGATGCTTTTTCTCTCAAAGAACCGACAAGGGATTAACCTCCAAAATATACAAACAACTCATGCAGCTTAATATCAAAAAAACAAACAACCTAATCAAAAAACGGGTGGAAGATCTAAATAGACATTTCTCCAAAGAAGACGTAGATGGCCAAAAGGCACATGAAAAGATGCTCAACATCACTTATTAGAGAAATGTTATTAGAGAAATGCAAATCAAAACTACAATGAGGTATCACCTCACACCGGTCAGAATGGCCTTCATCAAAAAATCTACAAACCATAAACGCTAGAGAGCGTGTGGAGAAAAGGGAACCCTCCTACACTGTTGGTGGGAATGTAAATTGGTACAGCCATTATGGAGAACAGTATGGAGGTTCCTTAAAAAACTAAATATAGAACTACCATATGATCCAGCAATCCCACCCCTGGGCATATACCCAGAGAAAACCATAATCCAAAAAGATACATGCACCCCAATGTTCACTGCAGCACTATTTACAATAGCCAGGTCATGGAAGCAACCTAAGTGTCCATCAACAGAGGAATGGCTAGAGAAGATGTGGTACACATAAACAATGGAATATTACTCAGCCACAAAAAAGAACAAAATAATGCCATTTGCAGCAACATGATGGACCTAGAGATTATCACAGTAAGTGAAGTAAATCAGAGAAAGACAAATATCATCTGATATCTCTTATATGTGGAATCTAATTTTAAAAATGATACAAATGAACTTATTTACAAAACAGAAACAGACTCACATATCTTCTCGAAATCAAATATATGGTTACCGAAGGGGAAACGTGGGGGGAAGTGATAAATTAGGAGATTGGGATTAACATATACACACTATATATAAAATAGATAATAAGGACCTACTATATAGCACAGGGAACTCTACTCAATATTCTGTAATAACCTATATGGGAGAAGAATCTGAAAAAGAGTTGAGACATACATATATAGATATATATAACTGATTCACTTTGCTGTACACCTGAAACTAATCTAACACTGTAAATCAACTATACTCCAAAAAAAATTTTAAAAAGAACAGCATTCACAATCTTTCCAGTTCCCCGGATTCACAACATTAAGGACTGTTCATGCCCTTCGTTCACACCTGCCACCATCAGTCACTGAGTAATCCTGCCGATCACAGCTCTTCATTTTCTCTTCAATCACCTTTCCTTTCCACCACCACTGTCCTAAGAAATCTTCAACGTCTGTAACCAGGACTTTCCCAACAGCCTCTTAAATGTCTCCTGTGTCCAGTTTGCCCCCATCTGATCCACTGTTATCAAAATCATGTTTAATCTGTTCACAGTAGTCTCTGGCTAAAACCCTTTTAATAACTTTCGGTGCCGACAAATAATGTTCATCTTCCCCAGCCTAATTCTGAAGACATTTCCCGTTTTTCATTCCCCACGCCCAGCCTTGTCTTTCTTATCTCTTAAAAACGTCCCACCACCCCCTTCCCTCTTCCCACCACAAAGGCTAGGCTATCTGTTCCACGTGTTGTTTCCAGAACACAACATTGCTCCACACCTGGCATCCAGCTCCAAAACAGGCTTTATCCTATCCCTCCCTCCTTCCCTCTGGAAGTCACACCCACAGGAGAAAGATAGCAAAACATTCTTTTAAAGATCCGTTCTTATTTTCTTTTCTAGATATATTTTTTGTATTGTACTAAAGTTCATTATAGTGAGCTTACTATCAACATAAACACACGAGAAAAGTTAAACATAAATCAAAAAGAGAAGTCAGGAAGAAAAGGAAGACAGAATATTACCAGAAATCCATGTGAAGAGGGTGATGGTATTTGAGCAATAAATTTAGCTATGACCTCTCTGGAGGGCAAAGTTCTCAGGACTTTCTGTATTTTAAAGCATTTATCACTTGCCGCTGGAATCATTTGTTAATGTAGTATCTTTATTATAAGCTCAGGGAGGGGATGCAAGGGCAGTCCCTTCTGAACCCTCCCCCCAGTAATCCCACCCTCTTCAGCGTGTTACGGGCACTCTTCAAACTTCCTAGAATAAAAAACATGAACAGTGTAATGTTTCCAAGGGGAATTCTCATAAACCAGAGATCCGCAGTCCCGTCCTAGGAAACAACCATGCTAAAGGTGACTTTCCCACTAGGAACAAGAAGCATTTACCAGTAACTATTGGCACTCTGGTCTTCCTTACAGCTAAGCTCCCCAGTGTAAATGAATAACCTGACATTCTGATTGATGAGTTACAGTTTTATTATTAGTGTTTCTCAGCAATTGATAACCCCTGGTTCTACGGAAAAAGTGCATCTCTGGCCTGCAAGGCTGAGAGATGAACCGCAGGCAAATGCAAACTTCAGTGCCAAACCCCCTCTCCACAGTCCCACCTCAGCCCCTGCCCCGCCAGCATCCACCAACCCACAGACACTCAGCAGAGAAATGCCTAGAGTCTCTTGTCGCCTTAACTCAACCATCTCAGACAGAATCTGCTAACTCTCTTTGGATAGAACAGTAAAGACAGGGTACAATGCTTGAGTAAAGGTTATGTTGCTTTGTTTAACTACTTTGTCTGATTCTATCATATTTATTTCTGAAAACTTTTTTTTGGAGGGGTTAAGTGAGACCCACAGTCTCTTTATTTTTTCAGGTAATTATAGAAACTGTTTGATATTCTCAAATTTATTTCCACAGAAATGTATAGTTCTTCAAATGAGAAGACATGTAAATAATCCTAGATGTGGAAGTGATTTGTGATTTGTTACACACTGCTTTCTTTTCCTATTCATTTATTTAAACAAGTAAAAACAAATGGAACACACAAAGTTCCTCAGTCTTAGACAGGAAATGAAAAGAATAATCAACAAATCCTGACAAGCAAGACTGAAATTAATCAATATTATACACGAGGTAGCTCAGATGCAGAAAAAGCAAAATACAGAAGCAACTCATTATATGTCTGCATATGAATTATGGATAAAATTTTAAACTATCCTAAAATTAAAATGCTTATATTTTATTTACATTTTATTTATAGACTATGCATAAACTATTAGAAAAATCATACTATGTATTAACAAGTACTTTGGCACACAGACTTCTTTCAAGCCAAAAAAAATTTTTTTTAATATTTATTACTTTGAAAAGCAATCATTATGAAGCTGGTTTTTATTTGCAACTTTACTGGTCTGATAATCAGCAAGGTAGGCTCAATACTCTGCTTATATATGTTTTATAAAGAATTTCCCCTCCTTGGGCTTCCCTGGTGGCGCAGTGGTTAAGAATCCACCTGCCAATGCAGGGGACAACAAGAGAAGCCACCATAATGAGAAGCCTGCGCACCACAACGAAGTGTAGCCCCCGCTCACCGCAACTAGAGAAAAGCCCAAGGGCAGCAACAAAGACCCAAGGCAGCCACAAATCAATTAATTAATTAATTTAAAAAAAAAATTTCCCTCCTTATAGAACCCAATTCATTTTCATGTTCATCTCAACATATCACAATCATGATTAGTTTTGTTTCCACTTTTTAAACAAAAATAGGCCCAAAATCCTTTGTAAAAATTGAAGCATGTTTCAGTACATGTGTACATATTTCAGCACACATGTGTGTACTTTTTCATAAAACCTTACTTTCAGGTAAAGTTGCAAATATTGTGTGTATGCCAATCTATAATTACAGGGACACATTTTTCAGGATCACATACCAACTGAGCCTCCAATCTTATAAGAAACTTACACCTTCCCAGCCACCTGGATGAAGAATTGGGAATGCACATGGACTATACTTCTGAACATGTTTTACCCAGTACTGAACATCACATTACCATTCATAATCATAAAACCACCTGGAGTTCCTATTTCCATGTCTGCAAGTCCAACAACTAGTTACTGGGTAAGTGGCCCTCAAAGCACTCTGTGAATGTACGCAGGGGAACAATGTCAAATGACTACATTTCTTTATAAAGTTTTGTTTTTCTGATTATAAAAGAAGTATGCAGGGTTGAAAACGGAGACTCTACAGAATAGAAAAATAAACAAAAATCACCCATGATACCCTCATCCAAACAATAAAGAAACATTTTGACTGCTTTCCTTTCTGCTATGCATTTGATTGTTGAGGTGAAAGCATGCCATATACTCCATTTTATTTCCCGATTTCCCTCTCCATTCATCAAAATATTTTCCCATGTGATTAAAAACTCTTCATTTTACAGGCTTGAAAATTCCTTATCTTTTGTGGCTTCCAAGCAGCATGGAAAATATTTCATAACCAGATGCTAGCCACAATGTAGAGTTAAGCAAACTCTGAAAAGCTACAGGGCAATCAAGCTATCGTAATTTAAATATTTATATAGCACCTATCACTGAAGTGCTCTGTAGGTTGACAAATGGTCTGAGTTAATACGAAAACAAAATAGAAGCATTTCCTCTATAGGAAGGTCTGGGAAATACTGGCAACAGGGCTTTAGATAAAAATGGGATTTGTCAGACTACTGAAAGACTAATAAAAAGAGAAAGCCTTGCATTTTCTTTGAAAGGTCTAACTGTTTGCCATATTAAACCTTAGGATATTATAGCATGAGTTATAAAGGTATCTGTTTAAAAGACGGAGCGTGAGGATGACACTTAAATGTGTTAAAATTATATTTTATTCAAATTTATTTTAAAATTTAAAAGATATTTATATAAGAATAAAATTTCAAAACTAAGTTTTATCAGACCAAATGTTATAAAACCCAGCAAACTAACACTTTATGCAGAGTTTAAGATACTTGATTAGAGTTTCAACGTAAGGAGATCTGATGGTTTTCTGGAAACGTTCACAATTTGAACATCCTCTGAAAGGCGAAGACAGAAGGTAAAATTGAAAAGAAGGAGAAAAAAAAAAAAAAAGGTCAACCCAATCAGATTTTTTTTAAAGCAAGAAATGCTTAATATTAGGCCCCTAAATAAAAGAGGAAACATTAAAGGAACTCTCTCCCTACCTTCCAGGAGATCACCCAGTCAATGCCAATCTTGGTGGCATTGCCTTCAATAGATATTTACAATCTCTCTAACACTACCTCCTGGTATCATTCCCAATCCTCCTTGGATTACTTCAATAGTCTTCTAACTGATCTCCCTTCTTCCATCCTACCACCTATTTTCACTCAGCACAGATTGCTTGAGAGATCCTACAGAATGTAAGTTTGATCACATCCCTTCTTCACTTAACCCTTCAATGAATGGCTCCCCATTCTGCTTGGAGCACCAGGCTTGCAATTACCTCCACAGCCTATTGATCTACTGGCCCTCCCCATCACCCTTCTGACATCTCCTCCTGTATCACAGAAGTGAAAACCAAAAAACTTCCTTTGATCAAGTTGGAGAATAACATGATTACCCCAAGCAGAATTTCTAAATTGAAACCAATGGTGGTAGAGTGAGATGATACAGGATTCCTGCTCCTGTGGAGGTCAATCCAAAACAACCACCTCACTCGAGACTCAAAAATCATTCAATGGGTGGGAAAATCTGGAAGAAAAGTGGTCTGAGTGTTGAGGCCCTGTGGAAGCTGGTAAAAAGAGCGAGTAGCTACAGGAATATGCTAATGTGGTGAAATCAACACTCACTGAGGGCCACTGCTGAACTAGCGCTGAACTAGCTGCTTTCCACAGATTATAAGCAGGAAGTCCCTATTATTTGAGAATAATGGTCTCATTGGCAAGTAACGAGCAAAACAGAAGGGTATGGCTAGAATGTCACCACAAAAACTTAAGCTAAAAATTTTGAGAAATAACTTTGTTTCTCACAACAAAATATGGCGTATAATGGCAGCAAGAGCACAAATCAGGTTGCCGATGGGGTTATATGATACATGATGGCACAACCGCCTCAAAGGAGCTCTCAGCTATTTTTACAAACATGTTCAATTCCATCAATTTTCCTAAATATCCCCCTTCATCCTTTGTCACTTCACATCTTTTTCTTCTGAAGCACCTGTCACCATCTTTGTCAAATCTTTCTTCTTCCTCTGTGAGCTTGTCTGAATCTCTTCTGTAATTTAACTGTAATTTAAGCAACCGTCTAATATCATTTAACTTAAGAAAACCTGCATCTTTTGTAGACCTGCAAGTCTATTTTTTTATCAAATGCAAAATTGTTTGCATTGTTTTGCGTTATACTTTCTGACATTTACCAACAGCCTTCGGTGACATGGCCCTAAAGGGTAGGAATATTCTTGTTCAGTCACGGGATGGGGGGAATGTTTGACAAGAACCGATGTCCATTATTTCTATTAATTTAATCTTCACACCTTAAGAAGTAGGCTGTAGTATTCCTATGTTACAGATAGGATTATTCAAGTTCAGAAAGTTGAAGGAACTTTACATTATAAAGCCTCAGCCTGTCTCTGTCGAGTGCATATACTCTTTCTACTTAACATTTGTAGGGCAATATATTTTTATTTAAGCTTTGTAACAGCATATGAGATAAGTGAAGAAACTGTTACTCTTTTCTCACAGAAGAAATGGATCTGCAGAGCGTCGAATAACTTCTCTGAGGTATCCTCAATGGGGAAATCAAAGTGAAAATTTTATGAATGTCACAGGTTGATTAACTATAATCTCTCTGTGCGTCTACGTACGTACGTATACGTGTGTGTTTACATAAATAAATAAGTTTTCCCCATGATACCAAGCCAAGTACTTTTTAACTATTTGCTTAATCAGATTGCAAACGTCCCAGCTTTCTGTCTAGTTTTAGTAGACAGAAGTTTATAGTCCTGTGTTTCTTCACTGAGGCAACCAAAATGCTCTAAAACTCGATTTCTGGACCCTGCTCTACACATAACTAAATCAGAGTATCTGACCTTCGGACCTAGGAATTTGCATTTTAACAGGCTTCCCAGATCACTTTTATTCACACTAAAATTCGAGAACTATAGCATTGAAGACGTATAGCAGCTCTATTTAGAAAGAGCCAGATAATGTGTAACGATAAGTAGGTGAGGTCAGGCCATCTCCTACAAATTCTGAAAGCATCTGAAGGAAGTCTATAAATCTACTAATCAGAGGCGTTTACTGTTAGAATTCATAAACAAGGGTTTGATGAATATGACATTATAATAATTACATAAGATTAATTAGTCCCAGGGAAAAAGAAGATAAGAATCCAGGCATATTGAAATACTTAGAAGGTAACAAAGAATCAATGTGAAATAGAGAGAGTGGATCTTAAATAAGATATATTTACTTGCTGGCATTTTTCACCAATCTGGTCACATAAGAGGTAAAAGTTCACACAAGACTGCCCTAACGGTACAGTTATAGGTCAAAGTGATAAACGTGCTAAAGAACTAAAATGTAAGAATCGACGACTTGGAAAGTAATGAACGTCAGGAAAGTTCAGGAATAGCACTATGACCTCTGAAAAATGATCGAAGTGTTTTTGGTCTAAGCACAGATCCTAAGCCAACGCATGGCTGGACATCCTGCCCAGCGTCCAGGAGTGACGCCCGCAGGGTCTCCTCTTTCCAAATCATAAGGAGTTCTAGATTTTAAGGGCACCAACATTATGCCCCCAGAAGACCATACAATAAATATGTTTTTTAAACTGAGGAATTCTTTTGACTCTGATCTAGTCTTCTCTCTGCACAAGCAGAATACTAGCATTCATTTCTTTCACTTATTTATGGTGGGCAGTTTCCATTTCTGAATGCCACTTTATTTTTTAGATAATTTACTTAATCAGTGTTCAGTTATATCTGAATCCAACATTCCCAACCGGATTCTCACACTTTTCATTGAGGACTAGTTAATGGCTTCAGAAGTTCCACTGAAAAGATTTAAAAGCTCTCGCTGTCATTCTCTGAAGGGGTGAAGAAGAGCTAATCCCATTATTATTCAAGTAAAAAGGAATGAGAAGTGGACAAAATGAGGCTACTGCCTTAATAACTGTGCTATAATTTAGGTCCTGTTTATCTAGCAAAAACAATTTCAGTGTAGCCAAAACAAGTCATTAAGAGGAAAAACAGACACTCTTCAAATGGTAAAGACATACAGTTAGCTTCCTGTCTCAAAATGAAAATAGAGTGGAAGGTTTTGCTCCTAAATTTTTTATTTTATTTTACATTTGACAAAAATGTCAAATACATTTAGAAATGGCTCCTTTACCAAAAGAATATACCATGCTTATTTCAAAAGATGAATTAATTTATAACTAAATTCTCAGTTTGTAATTTATGTTTTCAAAGAGAAACAACATTCAGATTTTTTAAAAATAATATATTCAAAGATATCTCAAACTCTCAAAGGGTTCAGAAATGGCAGCCTTTCTAAAAGATTTATCTATGATATCATTTGACATCCACAAACTAAAAGAAACTTATTCCCAGAAAACAAAGTTGGAGATAACTTTTATTTCTAAACTGTACTCCTAGATTATTTAAAGGCAGGATAATCTGCCTAACATACTCAGAAGAGAAATGTCTGATTTCAGTGAGAGGAGATGACAATATCTCTATTAAGAATTATAACTACAGCAACAAAATATTCTTATTTGACTTAAAACTTTCTATTTTAACAAGCCAAGTTCTATTAAAAACTAGATGGACCAAAAAAAAAAAATTGACTAGATAAACTAAAACCTGTCATTTCCATAAAACCTTGTGAACTGTTGAATTTTAAATTCCTCTGGACTCTGAAATATGCTACCAAACTTCTAGATTATTCAGTACAATTGGACTAGCGCTACAGTCAGATGACATTTGAAATAAGCTAATTTCACAAAGTCATCTCTGGACGCAACAGGCTCAAATTATATTTTGTAACTGAGCACAATTAAAAGATTAAAAAAAGAGATAGTATTTACTTTACATTAGACTTTTCAGAAAATGCAGCGATTGAATAAGAACCTCGAATAAAGATACAGACTGACTGTAAAAAGGTGTAGCTGAACACCTGCCAACACTTTGTGGAAAGTGACAGAACAAATAACGTCAAAGTTGATTCTTTCTCAATTAATGTATTAGTTGCACGTGAAAAAGACTTGAATTTTTATTTTTCTGAAAAATGTACCCTAATTTCAGAGACCTTTCTAAAGTTCACACCACAGTGATCTTGGTGGTGGCTTTGGTTATTTTCAGTTGTAAGTGAGCTAAAAATACTTATCTAGGACTCATGCTGAACGTGGGATTTCCTACCATGAAAGGCACAGGCAAATTCAGCCCCTTATCTGACACGCGGCAGAGAATATTTTTAAAGTAATAAAAGTACAAACATTAAAAATGTAAGTTCACAGACCAGTGAACAGGCTATTTCTTTTCTTCTCTATAGAAGTTTACTTCAATGGGTTTAATCACTAGCTCAACCTCAGGAGATTAGGGGGATAAATATTTCAGTTTAAAATCATTTCTTTCTTTTCTATCCATTTATTCCGCCAGTTAGCGCCTACCGCAAGCAAGGCACTGGGCTGAAATTTTCTAAAGCAAATAACTTATGGCTGACACAAGGAGGCCAAAAATGTTGATTCCTTTTATAATGAGAACCGTTGTGATGTGAATCTGACTTCTTCAGTTCTTGAGCCTAGAAAGCAAACGTTCAAGGAAGCCTAGGCAACTCAGGGTGCCTCTCCCAACTTCCTGGGAGACTGCTGCTGAGTCGGGACCCCAAAATACTAACTCCCAAACAAGGGGATGTTTCATATCACAAGGAGTAGCACTGCCTCCTGAAGACCATTTCCTAAGCGGACCTGTTAATTCCATCCTCTAAAATACTTAGTTTAAAAACAAGAACGATTTCCTTTCTCTGTGCTCAAGCTAGTTTAACAATGTCCAAAGGAGGCTGACTTCACAGGAGTCACCACAAAATAAAACATCCCCCCCCAAATAGTACTGCTCTGACTTCAAACTTCCATTAGGTTTATTTAAGTGGATTATACCTGAAGAGGAGGAAACACCTGCCACAGACATAGCATAAATATTCAGTTATTTCAACTTACTTCAGAAGGTGGAAAATTTCTATTAAAATCCTATTAAATCAAAACCACAAGCTTCTTGCATAAAATTATTTCAATATTCTGACACGGTACTGCGGGGTGTAGGGGATAGAAAGGCATTCCTTAAATTTTTAAACACACTCTGACTGAGAAGAATCTATTATGTTAAAAAAAAAAAAACATGAAATAAAATGCATTTCTTGGAAAAAAATATATACATACACACACATACAGTACATTGTCAGAAGAGAAGACTGGCCAAAAAAAAAATTACAAGACCAAACTCTACGTTAATTTAAAGCAATTTCAAAATTAGCCAGGGCAAATGACTACTTACTTTCAAATACAAACTCTTTCAAGTAACAGTTATGATTACTATGGCATTTTACTCTCCAGCTAGCTACTTCAAGAAGTCTAAATTAATCCAGCTTCACCAGGAGTGAGATTGAGTCCACATTATTTCACTTTAGACAAATGTGCTTCTTTGTATATCTAGATTCTATCACCTTTGCTCTTTCTAGATTATTTCCTAAGTGATATGTAAAAACCTATGTAGCTCACTATTTTTATTCTCTAATGCAAAGGTACATAACAGATCTTGCTTTAAAAGGGAGAAATTTATGAATCAAAAGTCATCATAAAGTCATTTATAAGTTTTGATTTCTAAATCAAAAGTCATGATAAACATCACAGATATAAACCAATATACGCAAAATAAATGCATACTTTAAAAAATAATTCTATACATCTGTGTATATAAAGGAACATGCTATATTTAAAAATTGTTTTCTCATCACTTCTCGATGCAATATTGGAACTATGACTACAGTTCTGAATTGATAGAGCTTGGGGAAAGGAGATGGAGGGAAGTTGACATTTAAAAGTTCTTCTTTTCCATCTGTACATTTTTTTGAGTTTACCCGGCAGTTTGAAATCACACAGAGCTTCAAAAGCCACCTAATCTCAATTCCTACTTTAGAAATTCCACACTATCAAAATCTCCAGTCCTCTCTATACACAAAATGGAAGCATTTTCCTTTTGTATATCCATGAGAGTGGTGTTTACATAAGCAATACTGAGGAATCATCAGCCCTTTACAGACACTGTTAGAATTTTCATCCATTAAAGCTACTAGCCAGTTTGCGGCTTTAGTTTCCTAAGTTACCAAGATACGACCTGCATTACAAACATAAGCACTTTCATTTCTAAAGAGACATTAGATAACCCAATTACAGACTGATCACCATGAACAAGGCTGATCACGTGTTCACACTGTATATATAAGCCATCCCTGTTAACTAATCACACTTCGAAAAGCAAATTCATAATTAGCTGGAAAACCTGATTCTGTGTTACAAATCAAGTTAACAAAAAGCTTCCGTATTTAAGGGCTCTGTTAAACTCCCGCTCCAATTAAAATCAACATATTTTAAAATAGGTGCAATAATGAGAAACGAAGAAAAGAGGGAAAACAGACTGACGTGCCAACTATTAGAGTGGTAAGTGGTACAAAAATGAGCTATCAAGACTACATACAAGGGCTTCCCTGGTGGCGCAGTGGTTGAGAGTCTGCCTGCCAATGCAGGGGACACGGGTTCAAGCCCTGGTCTGGGAAGATCCCACGTGCCACGGAGCAGCTGGGCCCGTGAGCTACAAATACTGAGCTCTGCGCGTCTGGAGCCTGTGCTCCGCAGCAAGAGAGGCCGCGACAGTGAGAGGCCCGCGCACCGCGATGAAGAGTGGCCCCCGCTTGCCACAACTAGAGAAAGCCCTCGCACAGAAACGAAGACCCAACACAGCCAAAAATAAATAAATGAATAAATAAATTTATAAAAAAAAAAAAAAAAAAAAAAAAAAAAAAAAAAAAAAAAAAGACTACATACAAATGTGAACAGTTGTATTTTAAGTGATATCATTAAATCTATATGGATTTTCCATTATAACAGAAGAGGTGACATTAGTATTCAAGCACTTCACCTCTTTAAAAATGTCCCAAAAGGTAGCCATTAGCCACATGTGTCTACCAAGTACTTGAAATGTGGCTGCACCAGATTGAGATGTGCTGTAAGTGGAAAACACACACCACATATTTAGACTTTGGCACAAAAAGCAGAAAACAAAATACCTTGCTTTTTTATGTTGATTTTCTGTTGACAGGATATAATGGATTAAGTTAAACAGTATTATCATGCATTTCACCTGTTTTTTTTTTTTTTTTTACTTTTTTATAAGGCTACTAGAAAATATAAAATTCAGTACCTTGTTATATTTCTATTGGACAGCGCTTATCTATAATGTTTACAGGACTGTTTTCATCAAAGCCACTGGGTGACACTGTTTCTCCACTAAATTGATGCAACCAAAGCAATTTCCTGGCAGAGGAAAAAGTCTTACACATACACGTACACACACACCAACGGACATCATGTGCTCTTATAACTATTCATATTCTTAGGATGAAAAAACATGAATACCTGTAAGTAACTTCATCACTATCTTAGCAGGACTGGCAACACTTAAAATCTGTAATAATGCTTCCGATTCCTCAATAATAAATGACAGCTCTAATCAAATCAAACAGACAGAAGCTGTTTCGTTTGTGACTTTTCCCAAATAGCTTTCCGTCTTCTAAATGGTAATGTTCTTCATGACTTCTAATATCACACCCTATTTACTTACATTTTAACAGATTCCTACAGAAACCATGCAAAATAATTTAGGTGAACAAAAACCACCAGCTGTTTTTGCTAACAAAGAAATGCTTTACCCATGTGCAGATGACTTTTCAAACTGAAGTCTGAAATCCTGAACATTTTTAAATCAATTTATTGAAAAACTAAAATGAAAACCAAAATCAATATTTACACCACCATCACACACTCTTCTTTGATGAGATAAAGAGTCTACAAAGTAGGACTCTGCAATGCAACTGGCATTCATTTCTGGGACAAAGTCCTGATTAATACATTCTGAAGGCTGCCTGGTAGGTGACCAGAAAATTCACTGTAAGGGCTTGAAAGAGTTTTGTGATATGTGTCCTCTGAATGGGTTTTACTCAATCTTCTAATTCTGAATTAGAATGTAGAGTTGAAAATTACAAATGAAACGTAGAATGATCTGATTTACTCCTTTCCTACTCTGTTCCCCCAGCGGCAGATTCAAGTCCAAGAGAGAATTGGATAAAAGCCAACATTTTGCCGCAGGCTGCCACATACTTTTAAGGGGCTCTCCCTCAGTTTCCTTTTCTCTAAAATCAGACTAATTCTAGTCTCCTAACTACAGCCTGCACAGAATTAAGCACTTTAAGATCTCATTACAAGTTCCTGACAGCCACAGACTACCTCAGGCTCGGAGAACCATTGTTGTGGTACCTTGAGGTATATAACATGTCCTAAATCCTATCATATTTTTACCTGTATTTCAGAAGTCCTATTAGTGTATACTAAATTAATTTCCACTTCAAAGAAACAATTCTCCCTTGTCTTCAAAACCTAAACCTGCTCAAAATCCAAATAAAACATTTATATTTAACCATTATGTATTAAGGACCTTCTGAAAATCTGTGAAAATATCAACATTTTCCCCAGAAAAATGAACAGATGAAGTTTTACATAACGTTTCGCAGAAGGGATGAACAGTTCTGGATCTAGATTTAAAACCTTCTCTAAACTATTGTATGCATTCCTTCAACGATTAGCTAAGAGGTCATTTAGATATTTTACTGTGATTTCCCCTTTTCTTATGTTGATGTCTCATTACCCTAACTAGGCTCTAAGCTCTGCAGAGCTAAGGTGCTACATCATACCTGTGTGCAATCTGTATGCTTTCTAGCACAAGGCTTAACACATAGACAAAAATATGTTGATATGACTTTTTATAGGTTCACTGACCAAAAACTTTTATGAACAACATTAGCTAAGGATAGCATCTTTTAAAATAGTGTACATTTTGGGTGAACACGTATGACTAATATTTTCAACAACTGCTATCTGACAGATCTTTCTCTGAACTACAACTTCTGCATATCTTTAAGCTTCTTCCCCCCAGAGATCAAACCTGTGTATCTTACATTGACAACAGTGCAAACGCACATTCTCAAGTGCAAAGTTAGGACCATTCCCCAGGAAAGCCTTACGGAAAACAAAAACAAACAAACAAAAAATACTCCTTTAAAAAATACTGCCAATAGTAAAAGTATATACTGACAGGTAACTCCTACAAGGATTTAAATTTCTATGTAAAGGAAGTAACGGTCATTTGAATATTAACAGAGCACAGATTTAGGTGCAAAAATATGGAGGTGTCTGACTCTTCTGGCTCATTCTGAATTATTTGATAGAGCTTTGCTGAAAACATGAATGTAGAAAATAAACGCAAATTGAGTTTTCAATCTAATATATTTGAGGCTTTTTTTTTTAAGACACAATTATAAATATCACTCAGAAGAGGAAAGGGAGGCGGAGACTCCATGGAATAGGAGACACATGGCCAATGAAAACGATTCACCAGAAACACGCAGGATTATGTCTAATTTCGCAAAGCTCAAGAAACTTGCCCCATGCAAAAAAGGTTTTCTGAAAAATCCAACTCCCACCCCTAAACCCCAAATAAACTCATTCTTTTGCTAGATTAAATATGCCAAGTTTTCAAGGAAGTCCACATAGACTCTGCTGGGCTGTTACTGGCACAAACCCTATTAATTGAAAATCTTAAAATGTAATATATATTCTAATTTTGAGGCTCATAAACATCCTACTTCAACATAATAAATGAGAACTTATTGAAAAGGGAAGTGAAATTAAATCTGGTGAGGCCTTTATTCACCTAGAGTCCTGAAGAGATTCTTCTCAGAGCTGTATTTCCTAACAGACTACAACAAATTCACACAAATGTCACTACAGATCTAATGAATGTTTTTTCATGCCAGTGTCACTCACCCTTGCCTGCCTGCACCCCCCCCCCCCCCCCCCCCCGCTCCAGGCTTTTCAAAATGTATTTCATACACAGAGTCACTGTTCTGGTTGTTTATTTAATTAACATGACGGCCCAGCACACACAGCATTTCTTTCAGTTCTACAGTTTTAACTTTTTTACACTTTAGGCTCAATACAGAAAGAGTAAAATTACTGTTTGCCTCCTTCCAACCTCTGTAAATTTATATAGATTCACTAACTTTCTGTCAAAACAGTTTTTCAGTATGCCTTAAACGTCTATATTCACAAAGTAAAAATCACAATTTTGTCCCTACACACCAAAAAATTCTTTTCCCTCACCTTTCCCAAGAGATGAGAAAATCTTGTTTTTCCTTTTCAGGGTTTTCAAAATTTGGCATTAATTAATTTTAATTCTGTCAGCAGGCCATAAATAATCAATATTGTTCTTTGTATAGCCATGAGCAGAGGTATACTCCTGAAATGTGATAGAAGCTACAATTGAATTAAAAACCCATGGTTGTTCTGGAAACTTATTCAATTTGAGAAATGTTATAGTATCCTGAAATATATTTTGGAGTTTAAAGGACAATACATTCTGTATTTTCAGAAGCAATCTATACTGTAAATGCAAGTAAGTTATACTTTTTACCAGTGATGTAAGAAGGCCTACCGTATGCCTACCGTTGAAAACTACACCTACTCCTACATTCTGCTACTTTTGTTTTGTTGTTGGCTTTTTTGCTTGAAAATACCTTTCTTACATCACTGATGAAAAACTTGCTTCTACTTTTGATAACCAACCACTAGACTCTCACGAAAACTACTACATTCCTACACAAATCTGCTAAAGGTGTTTAATTGAGAGCTGTAAGGACTTATGTCTGGGAAACTCCTTTGATTTTTAATTACACAATGTGAAGTATATAGCTGTACATTTCTGACCGATACTGTACCCATCACAGAGAATTTTGTCATGAAATGGTAAAACTGCATTAACAGTGAGAGGCGTACGGCTTGTGTTTATCTTATGTGAAACCATAGGCAAAGATATTAAATTCTTCTTAATATGTAACTAAAATAAAATTGCATTGGTTTGGAATCTTTCTTAAATCAATGTGCATGGTGGTCCCAGTAATTAGAGGGGAATGTCTGGCCAACTGCATTCTTTGATGTATAAGGAGAATAGAGAGACATCCCTTCAAATACAATTTCCAAGTGTTAAAAATTGCTAAATTAAAATTTTATGTTTAAAACTAACATATTCATTAATCATGCATAATATCTAATAATTCAAGAAATTCTAAGGACCTTAGAGTTCAGAGGGCACAGTGATACCTGCTCAGGGATGTGAACATCTGCTCAGGAAAGATACATACACCTTAATGGAACCATCTGCCTTCTTAACCAAAACAGTACAGTTTGACTCACTGTTCTACAAAATCTTGAGGATACTGGGCTGGTAGGATTGAACTAAAAGTCATGCAAATGTTACCAACTTTGTTCTTTCCTGAAGTAGATACCTTCACTTGCATCTCACAGACACACCCCATGTCCCATTAATTCTGGGACTGAAGACTAGATCTGTGTCTCCTTTCTTTGGTTGAAGCCAAAGCATTTATGATCAGTGCTGCAAAACTCAATTCTGTATGTAATAGCTGATCTACTGTCTTCAGTATGGTTGGGGAAGGGAGAAAGGGAGTGAGAGAGGGAGGGAGGAAGGGAGGGACAGAAATCCATCTGTCATTTGGTTTGCCTTATGAAAATTTTATCATCTATTCTCCTTGACCTTTTAGAATTGAGTCATTGCAGAGAGATAGTTCCCAAGCAAGTGGCCACTATCATTCATCTGGAAAAGAAAAGGCTGGAATTCTCTCACCTTTAAACCTCATAATGAGCAAGGTCCAAATAAATTCTCAAGAGGCCTCTGCCAGCCTCTCTGTGTTTTATGTCCTCACACCTCTACTTAAAATTCACTTGTTGCCTGCGGATTGTCTTAAGAGTAGACGTTCTTTCAGAAAAGAACTCCTCATCAGGTAGCATTCAGGCCAGTGTTACATATGTGGTTTGTAATTATTTTGATTCTTGACTTCATAAAGCATGTGGACGACAGTGGTACACTTTGCACCCTTCATGAGAAGTTTGTTTCCTTGTGATAAAACAGATAAGCCAATTACTATATAGCTCCTGAACTTTTCACACAGGCTAACATATGAGATATTGCCCTGTCTTATAAGATCCTAGTGCATATTAGTTCCCACCCACCCCCAACAAGTATGCTTAGTAGCAACTTAAATGGGTCATATAGAAAAACTTGCCTTAAGTTAACACGTACACACTCACCCGTGCCCTCATTAAAACTTCCAGTAAATAAATTTCTGCTAAATGTAACCTTGTTTTCCCATCAACCATAAGAGAAGAGTCTTCATAAACACAGGCTTTAAAAAAAACAGCAGCCAAGAAAACTGACCAAAACAGATTACAAATATACATTTTCAACAGAAGTCATCAGCAAAACACATAAAAATGCAAAGCTCAGTTACTTCCTTACAAGTCTGCAGATTATTCAAATCCTCCATTTATCAATTCAAACCAGAGGAAACCAATAAAAATCTACAGGTTAATTAACGCAGCTGGTTAACTCCCCTAAACAACCTCCTATCTTAAATCCACCCTTAACTCCTGAACTTCTAAATGTTACTATGAAATTTCAGAAATTTAATTTCAGAGGCTAAACGATATTAATTTGGAGTCAAGTTATTTATGCTTAAATCACAGATTTGACTTAGAAATTTAGGTTAAATTTTGCAATGATCAGATCACATTTCCTTATAAGTTAAAGCAAAGTGTGTTCAAAAAATATTTAAACTAGCAGTGTTTTCATTTAAAAGACATTCCCTAGGTGACTCTAAAAAGAAATTAAAATGTTTTTTTCCCCTAATTGGTTTACCCTTAAGTAGACAGCTTACTTTACTCTGGTGATGTCCAGATTTCTACCAAAACTGAGTATCAGTCAGTGGCCTGTTTTTAACTTCACTCTTAGAGTAAGCTAAACCCAAGAAATATTTGCTTTATCTAAACGAAAAGCTAAATAAGTACATTTGTTTTAAAATAAACACAGAGACTATGATGCTGTCATCCATTCTGCTAAATAATGTCAAACAATCACATTCTGTGGATTCAACTCCATTTCAGAAACAAACTGGCCACCACACCATATGGTGACTGCTATTTCTTAGAAACACCCAAATGATTATCCACAGAATAACCTAAAAAGAAAAAGCTTAGTATATCTTAGGATACTCTCTCACTCCCTAAAGTCCTAATAGTACCACAGGTAGGCATAAGTTTAAATGGGAAAAGTGTAAATTTCCACTTGCTGTACATAACCAGCTCTCTGCCATCCCTACCCCCAAGTGTCAAATCAGCTTGGAGTAGAGAGGCAAACACTGAGGTACTTCTTCTCAGATACAATCTGCTTTTAAAATTGGGATTTGTTCTTTTATGTCCTTTATAGCAACTATACTCCATGGTCTCAAAACACTTAATGATAATAAGGAAATTGGTCCCCATAATTCACTAAACTTTTATTTGGTATAACTTCACTCATAATTCTAGATTCTTCCTCCTCCTTCCTGAAAGACTGATAATACCAGCAATTTAGAAATACTCCCCTGAATTAATGTTTCCTGTATAAATCCATTTGAATTTCTAAATATTCACTTAAGCATGTAGATAACTCAAGAGATACGTTTTCTGAAGTTGATACTAACAGCGCAGTCCATGATTCTGGCAAATTCTTAAGTTCAGACATATTGTTCCCCAAAGTGAAGTTTATGATGATAATACAAAACACATGAGCATGTAATAATGTATGTCCCCAAATCACACTTCAAAACAAACTGGGCACCACCAAACGCAGTCTCTTCAAGTAAAACGTACTGCAAGACGAGAACGCGTATCAGCACCTCACCTTCAAGCATTCCTTGCTTTAATTGTAAAATATTTTTACTGACGTCCATAAACGTTTACCTGTCCCTTTAGAAGAAATTTTATAAAAAGAAACAGAAAGAAATCTAGTAAAATCCTCGTTTTAAAAATCACCCATCGCTTAAAACAATAATTAAACTTAATTTGAACATTTCTGCTAAAGGAGGAAAGCATGAGGGCAAGCCATACGCAGGTGTAGCAGATCTAAAAAGTTGGCCCAGCTGTGGAAGACCCCGCAAAGCTCATCTAGTTTTACTACTTATTCGGGTTCCTGTTGTTCAGGTTATAAAATACTGTGTGAGAGGGGGAGAAAAACCCGCTAGTTTCCAACTAAGTCTGAAGTTAGAGCAGTGTTCTGGTCTATCTTTCCTTCTGTTCCCAGCGCTCAAATTCCCTCCACTCTGTGGCGGATCCCAGGGGTTTCAACTTTTCCCGAGAGGTGAGTGAGAGGGGCTGCCAGCGCTTACCTGTTCCCTCGGGATGCAGGGCAGGGAGGTCCTCCGATGGGACTTGCTGCTGCAGCCCGACATCTCGGCGGACACCACGGAGCTGGACCGCCTCCTCCTCTTAAACACCGGGATCTCTTCCTTGGTCCCAGCGATCAGCTGGGACCCGAAATGCTCCCTCGGAGCCGCCCCCGTGGACTGTGGCAAGATTTGCTCCACGTACCTGGCCAGGAGGATCCCCAGCACTCCGGCCAAGTACGCCAGGTAAGGTCTCCAGGCGACCTTGAACCTCTCTAGGGAAATGAGGGCCACGGTCCTGACCGCGCTAGTCAAGGCGATCATGAGGACGCCCAGCCTCAGCCTCAGTACCAGCCATGTCGCGGCGGCCAAGCAGCTGAGCACCACCCCCGCGGCGGGGAGCGAGAGTAAGTGATCCTCCCCGACGCCCAGCCCAATCTGGACGAGCGCTTCCCCCCCGCAGCAGGCGGCCAGCAGCGTGACGGCCAGAGGCAGGCGCACCCCGGCGCGCTGGAGGTACAAGCCCATCCAGAAGAAGGCACACAGGAGACTGAAGAGCAGCGCCGAGGGCTGCAGCCAGGGGCCGAGCGGCGCGCCGCCCCCGGGAGCACCTCCCCGAGGCCCCGGGAAGACGCCCCCTTCTGCTCCGGGGGCCGCTTCCTCCTCCTCCTCCAACGCCGCCGCCGCCGCCGCCGCCTCCTCACTCCGCTCCAGGTCACAGCCAATCTCTCCGCGGACCAGCCTCACCAGCAACGCCAGCAGAAAGGACAGGGAGCCCGCGCACAGCGCCGAGGAAAGTTTCTGCGAGCGCCGGAGTAGCCGCAGCACCAGGGCGCCCCAGCAGCCGCGGCAGCCCGGGCCCCGGGGCGATGAGGGGGCCGGCCTCGCCTCTGCGTGGCCGGGCTTGGCCCCGACTCGGGCGGCCTCGCCCGGCACGGCCATGGTGCGCCCTCTTCGCGGAGTCCCCGAGGTCCCCCCGACGCCCCCACCCAGCCACACACACACACACACACACACACACACACACACACACACACACACGCACGCACGCTCGCTTGCTCTCCTCCCAATCCCACCCTCGGAATCCCTCCTTCTCCCAGACCCGCGAGCACTGAAAGTTTCCGCTTTCGAATAACTCCTGGAAAAGGCTAGATGCTCCAGAGAGGAGCCTTCAAGTGAAAAGCTAGCACAGGCAGAAACGATCAGACTTCCTCTTCTTCTCTCTTGGAAAAGCTTGCAAAATTCTCCGCTCCACCCCCATCCCCCGACTTCTGTCCTCCGGGGTCTCTTCGGACTTCAGGGTTTTAAAGATTGCCCGAGGCGTCCTGCGCGCGGGGTCCGCAGCCGCTGCTGGAGCCGGGGGCGCAGGGCGAGCTCGGGGCCATCCCGGGCGCTGCTGCGCGCGGGGCC
Source organism: Phocoena sinus (assembly GCF_008692025.1). NCBI lineage: Eukaryota > Metazoa > Chordata > Mammalia > Artiodactyla > Phocoenidae > Phocoena > Phocoena sinus. The sequence continues at coordinate 86,765,393 of NC_045772.1, forward strand.
CGCGGCAGATGGAGGTCCCCCTTCTCTTCCTTCCTGCAGCTCTTTCTCTATCACTCTTTCTTTCTCCTCGGCCGATCCTCCCCGGCCCGGCCCCAGGAAGCGAACCGCCATTCCCTGGGGCAGAAAGCACAGCCTCCCCAGCGTCTGTAGGTCCAGTTCATGGCCAAGGGTGGAGAAAATAGAAAAGGGGGTGAGAAATAACCAAGAAGTTGCTAAGTCCCGTCGGAGAGAGACCTAGTCCGAGAGACAAGCGGCTGCCGCAAGGGAAAGGAGGGAGGGCGAGCGAGCTGGAGAGGAAGGGAGGGTGAGAGGAACGGGAGGGTGAGAAGGGAGAAGGAGATTTGCTCTCTCTCTCGCTCTTTTTTTTTTTTTTTTTTCCTTCTTTTTGGTGCGAGGTTGGTGGTGATTTGCAATTTTGCAGAAGGGAAGCGAGTGGAGACGACTAGTTACAACTGTATAAAAAGCAGACAGCTGGACTGATCTGCAATCCCGCTTGCTTTCTTTAAGGCAACTCCCTAGGAAAGCTTTCCCAGCTCAGCTCCCGCCCCTCCCCCGGAGGAGGCGCTGCTCTCAGCTCCGGAGCTCCTTTCCCCGGAGCCGGGCCGCGCAGCTAGCACCTTGGCGAACGGGTTGCTCAGACCCGCCCACCGCCCAGCTCTTTGCATCCGGGGGGCGCGGGGGTCTGCGGCTGGCCCTCACGCCAAGCTGACCAGGACGTTGGGGGAAAAAAAGGACTGTGCTTGGATACTTAGCAGGCGATGGGAGTCAACAGACTTCCCACTGTCGTGAAAAATGACAGCCACATCTACTGTCTGAGTGATTCAAAGATGCTTATGTCAGGTACAACAGCAAACCAATTTCAGGTGGTATTGTAAGGCCTTGACTGCTCCTACTGGAAGGTCTGTTTTCAACAGAAAAGCCAAGCTTTTCTGTTGGGCCAAATAATGGAAAATCTCAACAAGTTACCTAGACTGTAATAGCATTATTTAAAAAGAAGGGGGAGGGGAGAGCATTTTTTAAAAAATTGTTACTTTAAAAAAATGCATAAGAACAATAGTCAACAGTTGTTGTTGATGGTGGATGGTAAACTACATTGAGATTAAGTGACCCTGGCCTCAAAAAGGCTTGTACAAAGTTAGGAAGCCCAAACAGTCAATCAGAAAGTAATAAAAAGAAATCTCGGGCTTCCCTAGTGGCGCAGTGGTTGAGAGTCCGCCTGCCAATGCAGGGGACACGGGTTCAGGCCCCGGTCTGGGAAGATCCCCCGTGCCGCGGAGCGGCTGGGCCCGCGAGCCATGGCCGCTGAGCCTGCGCGTCCGGAGCCTGTGCTCCGCAATGGGAGAGGCCACAACAGTGAGAGGCCCGCGTATCACAAAAAAAAAAAAAAAAAAAAGAAATCTCAAGAGAGGGACGGTGAGAACAGGTAGGTTAACACTAGAAAAGATCTTAGAAGACCGTCTGGTTGTGAAATACTATGTCTACCATGAATAAAGCTTATGAGAAAAAAATCAGGACCCTAGTTACTGAAGTTTACAGGCTACACATTTTATGTACTGTAGGAATGTAGTATTTGGGAAACTGAAGGAAAAAAATTTAAAGCTAACTTTTTTTTGGCAGATTATGAGAAATAATTCAATATCTGTTCAATGGACCTTTTTAAAGTCCATCAATGTGGGGAGCTAGTTTCTTTTTACACTTAACACAAGAATAGTCCATTCTTGTTCATTTTTAATATGGCTACCTTAGATGCCATTTGCCCTCAATAATAATAATAATCCAATCGTGTCTTAATTATCTGAACATTCCAGGTTAAAATGTGTTTAGAGCCTGGAGTATTTGGATAATTGGCTCAATATGCCACTGTATTTTACGTGTAGAGATGAAGCAATATAAAAAGAAAAGGCAAAGGAGATACTTGAGATAAAATTAAATCATGGGATAGGGGAGAAGATGGCTTAAGTCTTAAGCTTAGCTTCATGGGAAACAGCCTGCTCTAGTTTGGGACAGGTATTAATATTAGGGCATAAAGGGATATGAGGAGCTATGATGATACAGGATACAGCTTCTCTCCATCAGATGTCCAGAACCATGTTTCCACATGGAAAACAAGTTGGGCAGCTAGTCAATGGCAGTGGGCACCATCTGTTTAATAATTAAAGAAACAGGAGCAGCGATGTCTTTGCCAAAGACAAATGAGCCCCCTAGCCTGCACACATACTTTTTTGAGTTTCCTTTTTCCTGAGACATATGATTCATATGCCAGCGCCTACCTGAAACGTTTCAGAGTGAAAAGCCTTGACTGGAATATCATGCTAATATCCACTGGCATCAAAAATAGCATATTAAAATGAGAACCTTAAAATCTGGGCATATATCAAGGTTAGAAAGAAAGGAATAGTGAGAATTTCAGAATATTTCCATTTTCACTGTAGTCTACTCCCCACAATTATCTCAGTTCTTTAGAAAAAAGCAATAAGTCACCATAAAAACTGAACATGTAGGAGGCGGAATGTAGATATTAAAGCAACATTGTGACGGAAAAAACATAAGAATGGCATTTGTTAATGGCCGCAAAACAGAAACACTAGATCTGTTCGTTAAACAGTGACATTCTTGAGGTGTTCAATAGTATTAGAGAGGCAATATCCTGATTTCTCCCAATTCTCAACAGACATCACAACCAGAAAGTTATTTGTCCCACCAAAAGGAAAGAAGGTAGATTCCACCCCTCACCGGCATTACCATCCAGAATCTGGAGGCAGAGAAATGAAAACAACAAAATACTCTTCTTAGGTAGATGCAGAAAGCTGCAGTGCTCTACTGCCTGAAAGAAGTGTCCAGCGTTGTGCGCAGCATATTAAATGAACTCAGACCCAACTCGTAAAGCGGGCATTGAGCAACCACATAGAAATAGAAACTTCCCATTTTCTGCAGACAGTGACTGATGAGTTCTAATTCAAGAAAGTGACAACACAGCCAAAAGATCAGGAAAATGTGGTACACACAGAAAAAGAAAATATGGAAAATGGAAAGAAAAATTCAAATTTGACTTGCTAAAGCCCTCCACCTAGCCAAAGCCAGGGATTGTGTTTTATTAGTACTTTGTGAAGAGGATCTAGAAATTAACCCCACTGCATATCACTTGCATTTGGCCAAATATAGTTATCCTTAAGGGAATTCTGTTAAATGCAAAAGTTTACACCCCACAGTATGGGTTCACTCATTCTCCACTACACACCTGGCCTCCGTGCATGTAATCCAATGGGTATCTAAAATATAATTTATCCAATACACAATTCGTAACTTCCAGCTCCCTCCCTGCCCTTCCACAATTCCCACACACTCAACCTATTTCTCCTTGGTCCTCTCCCACCCCAGGAAAAAAACATAACCAACTATCTAGTTGCTCAGCCCCCCAAGGAGGGTATTGCCCTCCATTCCTTCCTCTGTTTGCCTTGCTCCAGTTCCAGTCTATTAGCAAGTCCACTTGATTCTTTCTCTAAAATACAACCTGAATCTATCCACTTTTCACCATTCCCCTTATAATAACCAACCCAGGACCCATCATCATCCCTGGCCTGGACAATTGCAATAACTTTCTTGGAGGAGGGTGTTGCCCTCCTACCACTCATTTTCTACACAACAGCCAGAGTGATGGATTTCAAATGTGAATCCTATGATGTCGCTCCCTCCTTAAAACCGTCCAAAGGCTTCCCGTCACACCTGCATGACCTAAGGTCCCCCAACAGCCTGCAAGCATCTTTCCAAGCCACTCTCTGTGACTTCTCGTCCTATTCCAATTCTACCTCACTATGCAACACTGTCTATTAGAAAGTTCTTCTACAATGGAAACGTACTCTGCACTTCAAATATGGTAGCCTCTAGCCATGGGTGGCTGTTGAGCCCTTGAAACATGGCTAGTGCCACTGAGGAACTGAGTTTGGGTATTTTATTTTATTTTAATTTAAATTTTAATAGCCTCACGTGGCCAGTGGCTTCTGATGGAGAGTGCATCCCTCATCCTCAAGCCATCTTTCTGTTTTTTATCATGTCAAATCAGGACCTTAGGATCTACAGGTTTTCGCATAGCTGGGTCTTTCTGCTCCATCAGTTCTCACCTCGATTATTACCTGTTTACAGAGGCTTTTCCCCAACAGTCTTATCAAAAAAGTCTTGGGACTCCATTTGCACGCACACGTTGTTCATTCCCTCTCACACAGCCCTGTCTCATTATATTTGGAGCACTTATCCCTACACAAAATGGTCTTGTTCATTTATTTGTTTTCTTGTTCATTGTTATTCTTAAAGACAATCTCCGTATATTTTTACACATAATTGCTCAAGTGGGCAGATGCTTCAAAATCTGCAACTGAAGATGTGGTTGCCCAGATTGAACTCATAGGCAAAATCATGCAAGCAGCGCTTTTCACAGAAAGTTGCTTTTTAAAAAATTGCTAGATAAGTTACTCATTTATAAGAGAAATAGGTAATAGTCAATGTTCTGAAAACTTCGTATTGCTTCTCAGGTGAAATGGGCATCATCTACAACAGTTTTCTGGCAGGCACAGGGGAAAAGCCGTTTAAATATATGTGTTTGGTTAGCAAGTCAGCTGAGAAATCCAGAATTAGGAGATATCTGAATATAAGTTACTGCCCAAAAGTCATAGCTCACATCATCATCTATGAGATAGCCTCTAACTATTCCAATTAACACTACTTGAGGGGTTGAATTTAAGTTAAAGAAAATTACATATTTTGGTAAGATAGACCTTATTAACACTAACTATTCCACATCTAGTCAGGGAAAAAATGTAGAAAACTTGCATTTGGGGATGTATTGTCTCCCTCCCCCTCTGTGGAATGCTGCCCCTCTTTTTAATTCCCAAAGAATTTAAGTAACAGCTTTGGATATACTGTTGTGAACTAGTATAAAAACCCTAAAGAGTAAAAGCGAGATGCAAGAACAGGTTGCATCCACAAAGCTGTTATTCACAGAGTCAGACTGTCTATAGCAGTAAACCACCAGGAAGCTTCACTTCGGCTTATGTGTCCTCTGGTTCCCCGTTGTCTGAGAGGTGGCCTTCCTGACATCACATTTTGGGTGTTAAAGGCTGTCTCTACCTTATCTAAACAAATCGTTAAGGAAATCAGAGTGCTTTAGGTACAGGGATTCCCAACCTTGTTCACTTGGTAGCACATGCAGAAAACAATAACATTTTGTTGTCATGTTGGATTAAAGGGACAAAGCTTTTTGCAGATAAAGTCTTCAGGCCTGGAGCCTGAGAGATTATAATCTCAGGTATACCTCTAACCTTTGGCACTTTACATGGGAATTTTTGAGACATCTAGTATTTGAATCACTAATAAAATGTGTAATTCAACTGTATTCTTTATGAAGGCTGTTAAAATAAACATAGTGTAAATCCCAAGACCTTAGTAGCTTGCCAACTACAAATCATAGTTCTTTATCACTTCCCCATAAATTCCCTCAGTTGGTCTGCAACACAAATGCATGATCTTTATCTAGTTTAAAAATTTGGAAATGATACACACTGGCTGATTTATAAAATAGATGTGATCATCATCAGGCCTAGAATCCAAATATTTCCTACCATACATTGATGTGTTCTCCATCGCATCCACATCCGTTACTCTGATTGATAACATCAGTCTCTCCTCCGGACTTGCAAGTGTTGTTACTCTTTGAAAAGTGAATTATTCTGTAAAAATACAAATATATATTCTGTTAAAGTCTTAAAAATAATGATAAATTGTGTGTGTGTGAAATCAGCATACTTTTCACTTAATAGTCTCATATACATATATATCAAAAGGTGATGTTCTGTTCAAAAGTGAAGACATGCTTTGCTTTACAGAATTCTTTGCACCCTCTGTGTCTCAATCCCAGTGGATTATAAGGTTACTAAGGAAGAAGGAACTCACAGGGCACAGAGCACATGAGTCAAACAAAAGAGTTTGAATGCATTTACTGTATATCTGGTTTTTTTACAGATAGCAAAATATTATGGATATTATGAGTAATAAGAGCTTTAAGATTGCTTATATTATTATTTTAAAGAGTTTTATTAAAATGAATTATTCCACTTCTCTGCTTTAGCGCCGTCAGCAAAACACATTTACTTGAATCTTTCTGTGGTGATTCAAAATCTTGTGATATCTCAGAGCTATCTTTGTAAGTAGTAATTTTCAGCTGTATTTGTGCAGGTAAGTGGTGGAGGAAGGAAAGGACTGAATGTGAACTGCTTTCTGTTCAGTAATAATTACTTTTAAAATAATCCTAATCTCTGGCTTCCCTGGTGGTGCAGTGGTTAAGAATCCACCTGCCAATGCAGGGGACACTGGTTCGAGCCCTGGTCCAGGAAGATCCCTCATGCGGTGGAGCAATTAAGCCCGTGCGCCACAACTACTGAGCCTGCGCTCTGGAGCCCACAAGCCACAACTACTGAGCCCGCGTGCCACAGCTACTGAAGCCCGCGTGCCTAGAGCCCGTGCTCCACAGAGAGGCCACTGCAGTGGGAAGCCCGCATGCCACAGCAAGGGGTGGCCCCCGCTCGCCACCACTAGAGAAAGCCCACGTGCAGCAACTAAGACCCAACACAGCCAAAAATAAATAAATAATAATAATCCTAATCTCAAAATATAAGCAATATGTTGGCAAAAGCCTGAGAGTAATAAAGATTTACTCTTGTGTCTTATTCTTTAAGATCATTCACTTTAATTTAAAAACGAAATAAAAATTCTCTTCCACTGGACTCTGAATAGGGCCATACAGTAATAGTGTAAGAAAATCAAAGAACTTAAAAATTATTTGTTGGGGCAAAGGGTGGGCAGAGAGCATGTAATAGGGGAAGAGGTGGCAGGAATTTTCAGTAACATCATCTTCACGAGTGAATTACAGCCCATATTTACTATAATCTACAAAAATGATCTTTTCTGTTAAAGGAACACCTCAAATCCTATTTTATGAAGAGGAATGAATTTTACTAAAATGTAAAAGGAATATGTAACAGTATGAAAAAAAAATCTTCTTTGGGGGAGAGTTAGAAGGAAGAAAATACAGTGCCTACCAAGTAAATTACTGATAAATGGTCCAAGCCTGAGCTCTTTCTGACTTCATGAGCAAATACCTCAGTTCTACAGCTGCCACTGATGTGCAGACCATTCTAAAGTTTAGAACTTAAGGATGATTTGTGTTTTCAGTTAGAGAATATTTATAGAGAAAAATTTGAGGGTTGCTTGATAGAAAGGAAAATGTAAGTATAGGCTATTTCTTTTGATATGCCAATACCACTGAATTTTAAAGTTAGCTTTTACTTTACCCTCAGAAGTTATAATAGCACCCAAACTATTACTTTTTGTACATGTGATAGTAGGATGCCAGGACAAAATTTATATACAGCCCAGAAACATCTTTGGTCTATAAAATTAATCCTCTTTTATATGAAATCTACCAGTGTTTTTAAAGGTCAATAGAGCATTTTGAGCTTCCTTATCGTTTCGGAGGAAAGTTATAATCAGCCAAATGTCTAGAATTAGGCAATTGATGGAAGAAGAGATAAAAAGAAAGAATAGAGATAATTTACTAATTGAAAATCTTTGCTGAATAATCCATCACCCACTGCTCTTTTCCTTTACAACCAACCTAAGGAGAAAGCATATTTAAAAATAGAATGAAATTATAAATTGGAACCAAAACTCATTCATAAAAAGATTAAATTATGTAATTCTGGAAATATCCTAATACAACATCTATATTGTGCTCTGCAGCTTTTAAAATAATCCAAATTAATCTTCACAATGTATGTGCTGTTCGTGAAGCTTATATTATTATCCCTGTTTTACACAAAAGGGAACCGAGACCCAGAGAGACTGAGATCTGCTCGAGCTAATGAAACATCAATGACAACAGAACCCAAATCTCCTGATTCTTGATTCCAGGGCTTGTTATTAATTGCCATAACGTATTCTCTAATATAATCTGAATCTAAGAAAATTTAGAGGTCACCATCTGTCTCTCACCTAATCAAAATTCTAACAGCTTGAAAATTTCCAAAGATGGGAAGTCCCACTACTTTTTAATTTTTAATTGGAGTATAATTCACATATCATAAAATTTACCTCTTTAAAGGGCACAGTTCAGATGTTTTTAGTGCATTCACAAAGTTGTGCAATCATCAATGCCATCTAATTCCAGAATATTTTCAGAACCCCCAAAAGAAACTCTATTCCCATTTGTAGCCACTCCTCATTCTCCACTCCCCACCACAGTCCCCACACCTGCTAATCTACTTTCCATCTCTACGGATTTGCCTGTTCTGAACATTTCATATAAATGAAATTATATAATCTGTGGCCTTTTGTGTCTGACTTCTTTCACTTAGCATGTTTTCAAGGTTAATCCATTTTGTAGCAGGTATCAGTACTCTTTTTGATGGCTGAATAATATTCCATTGATGGACATACTGTTGCAAGTGTTCCTTTATATTCTAGATACTAGTCCCTTAAACCCCCAGAATTTAAAAAAATAGATTGCAACAAGAGGCAGCTCTCTCGTTCTGTGTAATGATTCTTTCACTGTGTACAATTCTTTCATTGTGTACTTTAGTCAAAAACAAGGGGCCCCTAGGTAAAACAGCATTCCCAGTAAGGGGTGTTTAGTATATTTAGTGGAATGTTACTCAGCAATGAAAACAGACAAATTATTGATACACACAATAACTTGGATAAATCCCCAGGGAATTATGCTGAGTGAAAAAAAAGAATCCCCCAAAATCACATATTATATGATCACTCTTACATATAACATTCTTGAGATGAAAAAGAAATTATCAAAATAGAGAACAGATGAGTGGTTGGCAGAGGTCAGGGAGAGGGTTGAGAGGAAAACATATGTGTGGCTACAGAAGGGCAGCTGGAGGGATCCTTGTGCTGAATCTGTTCTATATCTTAATTATGTCAATGCCAATATCCTGCTTCTGAATTTGTCCTATAGTTTTTCAAGATATTACCATTAGGGGAAACTGGGTAAAGAGTACATAAATCTCTCCGAATTATTTCTTACAACTGCATACGTATCTACTATATAAAAAGAAAAATGTGGGCTTCCCTGGTGGCGTGGTGGTTAAGAATCCACCTGCCAACACAGGGGACATGGGTTCGATCCCTGGTCCAAGAAGATCCCACACGCCGCGAAGCAACTAAGCCCGTGCGCTACAACTACTGAGCCTGTACTCTAGAGCCTGCGAGCCACAACTACTGAAGCACGCACGCCTAGAGTCCGTGCTCCGCAATGAAGAGTAGCCCCCACTGGCCACAACTAGAGAAAGCCGCGCACAGCAACAAAGACCGAACACAGCCAAAAATAAATAAAATAAATAAATTTTTTAAAAAGAAAAGAAAAATGTGTATTTTGCATTTTCTCTGACACTACTTGAAAGGGAATCGCTACTATCTTTTGTGTGCTTAGGCATGTCACTTAAAAAAACTTACCTTACTGGTTTTCTCTGTACTGTTCAGACATTGAAATTCTTTTGGTGTTTGGTTAATTTGTTTTGAAATAATTGTAATATATAATATAAAGTAAAAGTATAACTAAAAAATAGAAAATACAATAGCTTACTCTTTTAATTATTATGAAACAGTTTGTCCTAAAAAGAAATACAAGTATTTAAGTATAGTTTTATTCTTTGCTTTCAAAGATGATTTACATTGTTCACTATGAAATACACAAAATGGATGGAGCAGATAATAGCATCTTAATTGAATAAATATAGAAACAAGCACAGATGCCTCACTTAAGACACTCCACAGTTCAGTCTGGATTCCAGGTCTGGTGATGCCATGATCCAGCAATTATGTATTTTTCATCTTGAAGTCAAGGTAGCTAAAGAACACTGGAGCTTGACCATTTATCCTACACTCCCTACATTTACAATGTTCTTTTAACTCGCAGATGTATTGGATCTTACAGAATCTGGGGCTATCTGTTACACTGCCTCTTAAATTCTTGCCTCCCCAAAAACATTAGCTCCAATAGGGCAATCTCATTTATGACTCTGGCGTGGCGTGCCTTGAACACAATAACTATGTTGTAAGAATATAGCAAAAGTGTCAAAATGCAGCATTTAAACAACAATCACCTGTAGAAACTGTAGAAAAGAAGTAATCAGTGTCTACAAATTATTATTTATTCTTAAATAATAGACTTAAATTTAGACTCAAATGCAAATATAAAAAGGAAAATGCTCAAGTCTATTATTTCTCATACTAATATGGGGTTCACAAAAGAAGGCATCCTCTGGGCTTCTTGATATAATCAATATCTCACATTCAGGTACTGAGAGGGAAGTACCATGTTAATTAATCTGAGTTATTCTCTGCCTGAAACTGTGAGGCATTTTTTTCATCCTACTGGAACCACAGAGCTACGGTAAATTTCCACAGAAATTGCAAATTACCTACAGACCTTAGGCTCAATGATTTCCTTTAACCAAAATCTAGAAATGGGGCATTTTGAGCTCTGTAAGAATAGTGATTGTGGAAGAAAGCAATGTGATTCTTCTTCCACCCCAGAAAAGCGTGACTCTAGATAAATCTAGGAATGTGTAACTTTTCTCTGATAATTACTCTCCTCTCCTTGACCTAAGCTTTATGTTGATTTTATTTTTTCTCTTTTTTTTTTATTTTCTAAGGACCTTAGTCCATTACTATTAGGAACAAATTGTACAGTCTTGCTGTGATTTTTGTAATTATAATGTAAAATTATGGGTGACACATAGCTAAATGGAGTCAGGAAAAGCTTTCAGATTATTCTAAATTAAAATAATTATTATCATGCATTATGGAACTTATTCCATTTCCTATCCTAAATATCAATTATTCTAGGGAATGAAGAAAAGCCCAGAAAAAAACCCTCAAAATACAAGTCATTTCATCACCATATATAAATCCTGGTGAGGGTCCTTAAATTAACCCTTATTATAAGAACTTATTAAGAAAGGGGATTTATCTCTCATCTACAAATACATTTATGCCCCAATAAGAAAGTCACTCAGGTATTTTATTTTGCTACTTCCTAAAAGAAGAGTTTGGGATACAATTTTGAATCAATCCATCTGAATATTCTCCCATAGAAATGTTAATCATCCTCCTGAAATTTCCATGCATATTTTTTTTTCTAGAACTTACTAAGAAGCCAATATTGCAACCCAACTGGAACCAGATTGTAGAACACAAGGATACATCCTTAACCTTATAAAAATGCCCTGGAATTTTTAATGAGCAGAAGTGGTCAGAACCTCAATCTTACATATCATCCAATAGATGGTTCCCCTACAGCGCAGTGCTCTATAACTCAGGGCCGGGAGTTGGCTCCGGACCACCTTGGGATGGAAGAAGGCCACCTACTGAATCACCGCCACCACATCCTGCAGCATCTTCCACCCAAGTCTTCTCTGGGCCCACCCCTGCCGAACTCCCAAGGTCAGAAGAGATCCCAGCTTTAGAGCATTTCATTACAAGTTTTAAATTTCCAGTCTCTGGTTTTCATATTGCATTTCAAGATCAACATCCTTATTAGTAGAAGTATATTTTTTGCTTTAAAATTTTATAACACCTTTTTCCACTGAGAAATTCAAAGCAGGCTACTGAGCTTCATTACCACACAGGCAGAAATCCTCACAACATCTCTATGAAGGAGGTGTCAAATGAGAAAGAGAAAGAGAGAGGGGTCACCATCACCTCCTCTTACAAAAGCCCAATCCTCAATAATTAATGAATGAAAAGACATTTTGAATCCAGTGGTCATTGAGAGTAATTGGCATATAATTTCTCAGCTGCCTCTAAATTAAAATGGTAATAATTTAACCAATATATTTGGGCTGAAGGCTGAAATAAGTCTCCTCTTGCACCCAAGCAGTAGAACTAAGTGGGATGGGAACAGACAATTCTCTGTTACCACTAGATTGCGGAAAACTCACACGTTCTGCTCAGTAACCGAGGACTTCGAGTCCTGCTCCCAGTTACAGCTGTCCTTCTCTGTCCTCATTGAAGAGGTCCTGACACGGGTCATATTTGATCTGATTTATTTCCTTTCCTCTGTCCTCAGGTTTACCTTACGTAATATTTTTGTGTGTCCAAACGATAGCATAAAATAAAGGCTAAAACAAAAGAAGGGCTTCTCTGAGTGATAAAAGCAATAGAGTCCAGCTATCAAGATAAAATCATGTGACATGATGTATACTTCATAGTACAGCACAGTGGTTCTCTGCCTTATATCTATTGCCCCTCCAGTGTGTGGGGTTTCCCCACACTCTCCAGCAAGCAATTCTTGGACACCAGCTGGGCGTCCTACAGTTCAACTCAATTCTGACACTACCCGGTGATAGCATCAGATCCCAAGGTTAATGGCTCAATCCTGTAAGATTGCCCTCCCTCCCATGTCCCCTGTCCCACAGCCCACCTCACCACCACATCAGAACGAGTCAAAAGCCCAGGTCATCACTGTGCTTATGACCAACCCGCTGTAGATCAGAGGTTCCAATGACCTCCTCCACATGTTCAGCTCATTTGCTAGAGTAGCTCAGAGAACTCAGAGAAACATTTTACTTACTAGATTACCACTCTGTTATAAAAGGAACAGCCAGGTGGATAGATGCATAATGCAAGGCATGGGGAGAAGTCTCAGAGCTCCCAGGCTCTCACCGAGCCACCACTCTTCCCAAATCTCCATGTGTTCACCCACCTGGAAGCTCTCCAAATCCTCTACTTTGGGGTTTTTAATGGAGGCTTCATTACATACACGTGATCCATTAAATGATTCAACCTCCAACCCCAATCCCTTTTCTGGAAGTCAAGGGTGGGACTGAAAGTTCCAATCTTCTAATCACGTGGTTGATTCTCCTGGCAACCTGCCCCCATCCTTAGCTGAGGTCCAAAAGTCAACCCATTAACATGACAAAAGACACCTTTCTAGATCTCATCACTTAAGAAATTCCAAGAGTTTTAGGAACCTTGTGCCTGAAACAGGGATGAAATCCAAATACATATTTCTTATTATAAATCACAATATCACAGCCTCCAGTAATATCAATGCAGCAGATGTCGTCGGTTCCCCTCCCACACCCCATGGTTGTACGCACCAGTGACTTCTTATTGCTAATCTCTAACTGGAGAAGTTTTCTGGTCGCAGAGAGCACTGTCTCATAGATGACGTGGCAGGCCGGAGGATGCTAGCCTGATGGAATGACCTCATAAGGTGCAGACAACTGGGGAGCAGAGGGTGGCTGGGGCACAGCCTCCACCCTGGGACACAACTGGGGTTTCATTACACCTAAAACTTTACCGTACTGATTATCATGAGAAGAGAGCGTTGCTAACTGCATAATGGGGGCAGAGAGGAATACAACTGGAACTCAAGGAATTCATTGCGGAGCCTCTTGGTACTTCGGTCGGTCCCAGGAGATAATAATCTGACAAGATCAAGGCAATTTAGGGCTGAGAGCCCTCCAGAGGTAGCCTGTGATTCACCAGGCAGGAAACTTAGGCCAATGGGAGAGCTGGCTGAGGGTGAGGAGACTCTAGAAAGGGTGGTAGAAAAGGGAGATTTGTTTTAGAAATTGTGTGTATGTGTGTATTTGTGTGTATGTGCAGAGAGTGAAAGAGGACGAAAAAGAGTCTGGCTCCCCCTTTATAGAATCTGTAGCAGAGCTGCTTAATTTCAAGCAGGGCATGAGTGGATCTGGGTGGTGAAAGGGATGGACTGTAGCAGATGTTTTCAGTGTCCCACTCGTCAGCACTCCCTTTCCTTGAAAATGCCTACAGCCTCTTTTTGCAAGCACTGTGCCTCCCTGCCTGGGGTCTTTCTTTAGCCATAGGTTCAGGCCTGAGCCACACGTGAGACAGGCGAGAAGTGTTTAGGAGTTAATGTCCCTGTAATTGATAAATCACACTCTAGCTTCCTTTCACCTCAGGTGAAAGAGTTGAGAGATAGTGCTCTATGCTGTCTCTCAGCAGCTTCCAGAGAGACTGTGCTTCAGTGGCTTTCAATGAGATGGTTACCTGCTTTTTAATGCAACTGATTTCTTCTCCTTTCTTGTCTCACTTCTGAATTCCCCTACCAGTGTGTCCTGGGAATTACTTCCCAAACAAGCTACTTGCATTCAAATCCTTGTCTCAGGGTCTGCTTCTTAGGGATCCTAACCTAAAACAATCATCTTTACTTCACTAAAATAAAATTCATAGATACCCACCTAGATAACTTCAAAAATCTATATAATCTCCCAGTTTTAATATAAAGGAGACACCTCATACCAGTTATGATGGTTATTATCAAAAAGACAGGAGATAACAAATGTGGTGAAGATGTGGAGAAAAGGGAACACTTATGCACTCTTGGTGGGAATGTAAACTGGTACAGCCACCATGGAAAACAACATGGAGGTTCCTCAAGAAATTAAAAATAGAACTACCATATGATTCAGCAATTCCACTTCTGGTTATATAGCCAAAGATTTGAAACCATTATCTCAAAGAGGTATCTGTACTTCCATGTTTGTTGCAACATTATCCACAGTAATCAAGGTATGAAAACAACCTAAATGTCTATCAATGGAGAAGGGGTTAAAGAAAATGTAGTCATACCACGGAATATTATTCAGCCTTGAAAAGAAGTTAATTCTATTATTTGCGATGATATGGATGAACCTGGAGGACATTATGCTAAATGAAATAAGCCAGACAAAGAAAGACAAATACTGCATGGTATCACTTACCTGTGGAATCTAAAAAAAAAAAATAAAAAGTTGAACTCATGGAAACAGAGAGTAGAATCGTAGTTGCCAGAGGCTACGGGTGGTAGAAGGAGGGAGAGGCTGGTCAAAGGGTACAAACTTTCAGTTATAAGACGAATAATGTCTGAGGATCTAATGTATAACACAGTGACTATTGTTGATAGCGCTGTATTGTGTTATAGTATACTTGAAATTTGCTAAGTGGGTAGAACTTAAATGTTCTCACCAAAAAGGAGGGTCATAAATATATGAGGTGATGGATGTGTTAATTAACTCCACGGGGGGAATCCTCAACATACACACGTGACAAATCATCAGGTTGTACACTTTAAATATATTACAAGTTTATTTGTCAATTATATGTTAATAAAATGAAAAAATATAAAGGAGAAAAATTTATGATAAATTAATATGCACTTCAATATGTAAATTGTCAGGCATTACTAAAGAAGACATAATGAAATTTTACCTATACTATCAGTTAACATGACCCCACGAGAGACACAAGCAGACTGACATGGGTGTGATTTACTGGCTGCCCAAATATCCATGAAATGGTGTCATAAAATGGTAGGCAATTTGGTAAATGTACAAAACAAAATATGATCCTCACTGAATATGCACTGTAGTTGATGTTAAACTGGAATAAAACATTGGAAAGGAAATTTTAATCTCTTTAGTATATAAATTAAGGAAACCTAGAGGGTTCAGATCACAGACAACACTACAGCAAATCTACTGCTTAGTGGAGATATGTATATGTATAACTGATTCACTTTGCTGTACACCTGAAACTAACACAACATTGTAAATCAACTATAGTCCATTAAAAATTTTTTTAAATATGCTTGACAATGAAAAGAAAAGAAGAATGATTTCTAGTCTACGGCAGTCCTGGACAATTATACTCATCTCCCCTCAACTCCTTTAAAGGTGTCATGTTGGTAGCCTGAAATCAGCTGTGCTAACAGTACTTACCCTGTAGAAATCTGCAAACACTACAAATAAGTTTTCCTCCCCCAAAGTGCCAGTTGTTAAACATTTATCAGCACAAGAGTGGCCATTAGGCTTGCTAACCTGGTGTAGGGGACTGATATTAGGCAGAGAAAAAAACATCTCATTCTCAGGGGTTGTGGGAAGAAGGGAGACAAAATAGAGTGAGTGGGTAAGACACCAGGTTCTGTTTCTCTTCTGAATTTGTTGCTGAGGTTTAAGTGGAGTGACTGAGAATGAAGGTGGAAGTTAGCAACAGGGACAGTTTTCTCCCCTTGTAGCAATGGAAGCCTTGCAGCCCCAAGGAGAGTGACAGGCTTCAGTCAGAGCCATGCCCGACATTGCTAAGGAGAGATGTCTCAGAGGTACTTGTGGTTGTTGGGTTTATCTATCAAGCTGAGGCCATGTTTTTGGTTTCCCCTAGCCGGTGTCTGGTGTTTAAGGGTCCCAGGAGTTTCCATATACCCCAGTGAAGGGCTACAGATGTGATGAGAACACCAGTAGATGAAGAGACTTGATATCAAATTGAGAGTGGGCTCTTCTATTCTGTGGGTAAACCTGCGAGGCCCCCGGGCTGCAGTGTTGAGTGCTTTCTTATTTGCCTGAAATAGTACATGAAACCACTCACCCCTCAGAATTCCCACGTCTAAGAGGCAGACTGGGTGGCACTTCCCAACGGTCTGAGAGAACAGATGAGCTGAAGGTCACCGTGTGGATCTGAGGAAGCTTCTTCCCCAATGACAAGAAAATATAGCAAGCAGGTCTCATATACCTAGTCACCATCTTAGGGGAACAAAGACGGGGTAAAATCTGAAAGACTGAGCAATTACCTAAGGAAATACAGTCAGCACAAATGTCTTACTGAAACTAGCCATCAAAGGGAGTTGAAATTTGGAAAGAATAAATGTTCTCCTTTGAATTGAAAGAGACAAATCTTGTCCATTGGTAAGTTTTCGATGTCCATACTCCCCAGTATGCTCTTGTGTTGAGTGGGTAGGTATGAAAAGACTAGTGCAGTCATTGATCCAGTAAAGGAAGTGCATTTTGCTTGCACAACCCTATTGTAAATGTTTTTGTGATCTGGCCATAGAAGAAAGAACTTGCTAACAATGAAAGCCATTTGAAAATGAAAAGATCAGCAACTTTGGGAGTTGGTGATGTTCCTTCATCAAGGGTGTTTTAGCTGAGGATAGACAATCACTTAGTAAGATTTACCAGAATCAACCACCAAGCGTAGGAAACGTGGAGATTGGGGGTGAAGTTTGCAATCAAATACAACCCAGAGAGAAGCATCCAGTAAGTGAAAGAAAGATTAAAATAAAGGAATGAAGAGACCATTCGTGTTGATCAAAGCTGAATTCAATGGACATAGAACCCTAACACCCAAAGTAAAGTCTAAGGAAGCTCCCAATCTCCAAATAATGGAAAAGAAAGCAAAACGCTACTTATGTGGGTCTGGAATAGCTTTACTGTAAAGACGGTGCTCCCCATCTTGTGCATAACAAGACCAGTATCGCAGACAGGCTGTGAGCCTGTGGTCCTCTATTTGCTTCTGAACCTCCCTCTGATCCACTGGACTCTTTAATGTCTACTGAGCCCATCCTCCAACCAATATTTTGTCTCCTTCCCCACTGCGGTGCTCCATTCAATAAAATACCTTGGATCCTGACCTTTTTATTTAAGTTCTGCACTTTGGTCACTTTGTTCCTCCCTGGCACAGCATTTTTGGGTGCCGTCTTAGTCACTTTGGGCTGCTATAACAAAAATACCATAGACTGGATGGCTTACACAACATTTATTTCTCACAGTCTGGAGGCTTGAAGTCTAAGGTCAAGGACCAGCTGATTCATTATCTGGTGAAAGCTCACTTTCTGGTTGCAGATGACCAACTTCTTGCTGTGTCCTCACATGGCCAAGGGCTGGAGAGAGCTCTCTGTGGTCTTATTCATGAGAGTTCCACCCTCAAGACCTAAATAATTAGGTCTCACCTCCTGACACTATCACCTTGGAGTTAGGATTTCAACATATGAATTTTGGGGGAACACACACATTTAGTCCATAATAGACCCCAATAATCAAGTAAGAGGTCACCATGGCACAGCCTTAGGACTCTTTTATTCCCAAAGCTAACTCAACTTTTCCAGATCCCAGAAAGGCTGACCTAGATAACTATTGAAAAGATATTTTCTAAATAAAAAACTTTATTTCTGTATGTTCTCAGAGTCACAGTGGAAGGGCCTTGATTTACTACAAATTTGGTCATCTCTAGCTACCTTTAAGAAGGTTGGCTGGGGCTTCCCTGGTGGCGCAGTGGTTGAGAATTTGCCTGCCAATGCAGGGGACACAGGTTCACGTCCTGGTCTGGGAGGATCCCACATGCTGCGGAGCAACTAGGCCCGTGAGCCACAACTACAGAGCCTGCGCGTCTGGAGCCTGTGCTCCGCAACAAGAGAGGCCGCGATAGTGAGAGGCCCGCGTACCGCAATGAAGAGTGGCCCCTGCTCTCCGCAACTGGAGAAAGCCCTCGCACAGAAATGAAGACCCAACACAGCCATAAATTAATTAATTAATTAATTTTTTAAAAAGAAGGTTGGCTAGGATTATATTTTTGAAAGTCATAATTATCCTCATGAGAATGGTAGTGGCAGAATACACGGGGTTCCCAATTTTTTAAAGCATTTAGGCAAAAGTGGTGACCTCTTTTCCTCTCAGGCACTATGGAAGTTTTAAAAGACATTCATACTTGGTAGAATTGTTTTTGAACTTGGTTGGGACACACTGGGAATTAGAGGGGAAGAAAGAAGCAAAATAATATGTCACACAAATTGTCTTCTAGAAAAGCCCTTAGGAAACTTATGCCAGACTCTTTGGGAAAAGGAGGCTGTCAGAGACTAAATCCATAAATCAAATAGGAAAAAAAAGAATGTGCTACTGTGGGAAGAGAAGGAACAAAACTGTACAGCTTAATCTAATCGTGGAAGGTATTTCTCTTTATTTCACCATAAATACCATTGAAATGGAAATGAAATCAAGGCTACGTCATAATGTGGGTGGTGTCAAAAGGGGAATGTCATCATTAGAGATGTGAACCGAGAGCTACGTGATGAGCACAGGGGATAACGGAGGGAGACAGAAAGAAATGCCAAGAGATGCTGCAGCAGCTATGATAGTTTCTAGGAAATACATTTTTGATTTTATCATTATTTTGCCCCGTATTCTTTCATTGTAACATCCTGTCTATGCCCTCAGACTGATATAGCCTGGAAAAATTAGATGATAAAATATACATTTTAAAAGGTATCCTTTTTTACTTTCATGTTAACTATCGATGTATCATCATATCTTTACGTCCTGCCCCCGTTAGTACCTTCTTCTAAAGAAAGAAATTGTGTATAATGTTCCAGTGGCTAAACAAATACCACAGGCAAACATCTAAACTCATAAATTGAAAATGCTTCAAAGAAGTAAGCATAAAACTTAGGATGAAATTTTCAGTTATAGAAGTCACCCTTTTACTTGGAAAAATAACATGGCTTAAAATAGACAAATGTTTCCCTTAAGAATCGACAAAAATACCCAAATTATATTAAGAAACATTCATCAAAAGAACAACAATGGTAGATTCAGTCAGTAGATATCTGTGCTAAAGTAAAGAACTATAGATTATTAAAGAAGAATTACTCCCAAAATGATGTGAAGATTTCAAACCGGTTGGAAAGGAAGCATTACACAATGATCCAATCCCCAATATTGAACTCAGCAATTCCCACAAATCTTTCTTTTTCATCCTATTTCTCTGATCCCAAATCAAGCCTTCTTAGGAAAGATCTTTTAAATATTCCAGAAGAAATGAACAATTCTTTACCTGAGTGTTTATTTCTCTCTTCTTGGACCGGGGCCTGAATTTGGTTTGGGAAAGAGGCACAGTTCAGATTTTTCCACAGGCCTTCTTGACCTACACAAGTCAGCTTGCTATAAACCAAACCCCTGCAGCTCTCCTATCCTGGCAGAGCTGGGCAAGCCATAAATATTTCTGGCAAAGCAGACCCTAAAACAAGACAAGGTTTTTTATTTCAAGATCACATAACATTGGTCAAAGTGGCAGAGTGAGGCAAATAGCTAAAACATATTTTTAAAGCAAATATGCGGTGATATAGAAATATTTCTCACACTAATCCACGTCAGTGATCTAGTTGAAGGTTTCAAACACTAGGCTGTATAGGATACGTTGTTTCAGGTGGGGATTATAAACGGCACTAGATTCTGTTGGATGGAAGGAAAAGGTGCCGATGTGCCCTGAGCCACTCAGAAACCCAGCCCCTACCTTGTCAGGCTTGAAGTCCCAGAGGCTTAAGAACAGACTCTGACCAGTGGTTTCCAAACTTCAGTGCATTTCAGAATCAACTGGAAGACTTGGCTGGGTCTTAGTGCCAGAGTTTCTGATTCATTAGGTCAAAGGTAGGCCCCTAAATTTCCATTTCTAGCAAATTCCCAGTCCTACTGATTCTGCCAGCTCCTGGACCACACTTTGAGAACTCTTGCATTAGGCTGACAGGGATATCACAGCAACCCGTCAAAGGAAAAGCAATTTCAATGCCCCATCCATATTGCAACTTCATGTCATGTTTACTTGTGCTAAACCCACTCAAATCTTGTAGCAGTCACTTACTTGGTGAATAGCTGAAATTCAGTTTGTTGATGGATAATCTTGTGTGCCAGCCAAGTTCAGAATTTGAAAGGTAACTGGGAGACGTCAGAGTAAAGAGTAAATCACAAACCCAGAGTTCATACTTACTCTTTTCTCTCCCTATGGGTTTTATTACCACTCCCAAATGTACTGAATTGCAAAGAACCACAACTGATCACTAGCCTGCACTGGAAAGATTTGGTTCCAGTTGACATTCTTTTTTCTCAGAGTGGTCTCATATTCTTATCTATTCCATTGGGTTTACTATAATATAGCACTAAGAGATGCTAGAATTTTTTTTTTTTTTTTTTCGGTACGCGGGCCTCTCACCGTTGTGGCCTCTCCCATTGTGAAGCACAGGCTCCAGACGCGCAGGCTCAGCAGCTGCTCTGCAGCATGTGGGATCCTCCCGGACCGGGGCACGAACCCATGTCCCCTGTATCGGCAGGTGGACTCTCAACCACTGCGCCACCAGGGAAGCCCCTAGAATGTATTTTTTAAATGTCTTATTCTTTCACATAAGAAATAGGCAACATAAGATAATATAAGTTTTTGACGTACTTGGGCAGCGAGTACTGTGGTAGATTGTATTGTTTTTTCCAACTCCTCCCTACCCTTCCCTGTAAGAGGATTATATATTCCAGGACTTTGCCTTGTGCTTGCCCTTCTCGGTGGGACCAACTCACTTTCTACCAGACTGATACTTGCCTTGGTCATGTGACTTGCTTTGGCCAATGGAACACAAGTGGAAGTGATCTACACAAGGCCATGTGTTCTACCAGTATCCTTCCCTCTGCCATCAAACTGACATTTGCTGGGTAGAAACTGTTCTTCCAGCCTTGTTCTTGAATGAAAATAATGTGGAGCAGAGCCCCAGCTGACATGTATCACAAGTGAGAAATAAACCTCTATTTTTCCAAGCCACTGAGATTTGGAGTTTATTTGACCAGACATGTAACAACAAAAGTACAACACGAACACATACAACATGTAAAATAAGAGAGACACTTTAATGACCTCCTTTACTGAGAAAGTGGTCATGGAGAATACGGAAAGGATGGATGGAATTTACGTAGTCTCATTTGAAATTGATAAATCTGAGATTTAGAGACGTCAAATGATTTGCCTAAGGTCACACACCTAAGTAAACGGACTACTATTATTTTCAAGAAAAAGGAAGAGAAATAACAATAAGTGAGTGCCAGGGTGGAGGCAATAGGCCCATCTGTAGAGTCCAGTGAAGTCTAACAGACAGACATTAGGGTTCTATATTAGAGTTCAAAAATCAATTTCTGTTGGAAACTAGTTGACTCAAATTTAAAACTGAGTTTGCTTAACCAGCTAGAATTTTCATTATACGACAAATGTGGAAGAAAATACATAGGTCTGCAGTGAGGCCCCCAGCAACCAATGCCCAGATCACTTCATAGATGTACAAACAGTGTGAAGCTGAATACAACAGGCTGCTGCCAGGAAATATTTGAATTATATAACAAACGTTCTTAGATCTAATTCCCTGTCTCCCCCCCAAAAATGTCTGATATTTCTATCTCCATTTTTAGCTTGCTCAGGGGAAAAATGTGCCGGTCAGGCTGAGGTGAATATTTAGTTCAGTTGTATTTTTCATTGTAAAATGGAATTGCCTTTTTTTGCCCAGTATCCGTCTTACTTTCTAACAATAATACATAGCATTTCCTTTGAAAAATAATGAATCCTTCCCCGTAAGCCACACACTCAAGGTGGGGTTGACCTCATCTTCAGTCACAGGACCAGCTAACATGAATCAGTACATCCCATCTTCCTGGTCTGGTGGCTGGCTCATGGATGGGTATGTGACTCTGTGGGGGCCGTGACAATAAGATCCAGGGTAGTTGGGGAAGAGAGACTCTCCTTTCTACACTGGATGTGAAGTCTGGAGCTGCAGTGGTAAGTTTTTAATAAAGAATAGTGATCATGTCTGCAAATGAATCCAACATGTGGAGGGAAATCAATCCAAGACAGGGAACCAGGTAACTATGATATTGTTTGAGCCTCAGCATCAAGCCAACCAAACCTCAAACCTCCAGACTTTTCTGGTTATTTAAACTGATAAATCCCCTTTGTGCTCAAGCCAGCTGGACATTGGGAGCTTTATCACTCAAGCTCAAGAGTTCTAACATACTATATTAACAAAGTTGGCATTTTTCAGCCTCTTATGAGTTTGGAAAATGCATGTCAGCCTCCTTGACATTCACACACTCTGGGTGACTGACAAGATTATTTTGGCTGGGATGTCAAACTCTGAGACCAGGTGAACTGACCAAGGTAAATGTCACTTCTAAGGCTTACTAACCGCCAACTGTTTTCTCTTTCAAGGTTATCAAACATCCAATCTCATCTTGCTTTTTTGCTTTTCACTGTGTACAGATTATTGGGTATATTTATCCTACTTTATTTTAGAGATGAACTCGAAGGAAGAAATTCTTATATTCATGATATTTGGGGTTAAACCAACAGGTTCTTAGTGAACAGACACATTTGCCTAGCCAGGTGATAGTACATTGTATCCTGGTAAGAATAACTTTTCAATAAAGAATGCTGCCCTGGTATGTCCAACATAGGGGCCAGAAATATGCCTGCAAGTTACTGGGTTCAGATTCTATCATTAATGATACCTAGAGGGTGTCTTTATCTCAAGACTGTACGAAGAAAAGTATTATAAAAGTGGCATTAGAGTTTACTTACACTTAAGGATAAGTATATGTAACAAACTAGCAATAAAATTGAGTAGAGTTTGGAAATTCTTTTCCAGTTCTGTGTTATTAGCTCAGTAAAACTAGTGAAGTGTCTCTATTCAGGTCCCGCAGAGAGGAGTTTTCTTCAACTGTTGTCAATTTGTCATCCATATCTTCTTTACACTCCTGGCTCTGCTATACTCATATAATCACTTCTTTGTATCAAATTCCTTATCCTTTGTAGCAGAAAACTCTTTGTTTCTATCTTTGATTGCTTTTCAGATTTTAGTATAGAGTCTTCCTAAACTATATATAGTTCATTATGAAAGCAGGTTCGCTCCTTGCTGTCAGCTAACTGGCTACTGCTAGTATTTATTTATTTATTTATTTATTTTTTAAGTTTGGGAAGCATTTGTGACTTATTTGTTGCATGACCTTGGTCAGTTAATTTAATTAATTTATTTTTTTATTTTTGCTGTGTTGCGTCTTCGTTTCTGTGCGAGGGATTTCTCTAGTTGTGGCAAGCGGGGGCCACTCTTCATCGTGGTGTGCGGGCCTCTCACAACGGCGGCCTCTCTTGTTGCGGAGCACAGGCTCTGGACGTGCAGGCTCAGTAGTTGTGGCTCACGGGCCTAGTTGCTCCACGGCATGTGGGATCCTCCCAGACCAGGGCTCAAACCCGTGTCCCCTGCATTAGCAGGCAGATTCTCAACCACTGCACCACCAGGGAAGCCCTGCTAGTATTTATTATACAGGGACTGCCTTCTGTCTCTATTTGAGCAGCCCGGCAACTTTCTGTCTTCTCTGAGTGCTCTTTGTCTGCTGCCTCTCTGTTCTGCCAGCGCCGAAGCCGTTGCAAGGACGTGGTGTATATTCTACTGCTTCTGGCTGGAAGAATAAATTCCAGCTTAGGTCCAAGTTGAAAATGAACCTCCCACTCGGCAAAATCATGGACTCTAGGATACTTCCTGTGTACCCCGTTAAAAACCCCTTTGGCCGCAGCAACGTGGAGTTTCACAGTGGAACCATTTCATGCTTAATAACATGTTCTGCGGTAGGCACCGTGGGAAAAACAAAGGCAGGAGGCCATGCTTCCTGAGTGGAGAAGTGCAAACTCCAGCATGGGAGACAAGGTTTGTATGTACACAGAAACACACTTGCGTGTGAGCGCACACACACACGTCCACACACCTTGCAACGGATAGAACACAGCTTACAAGATTATGATGCTGACTGCTTATTGGCGAGAAGAAATCAAGGTAATTTTAATTAGTCAGAAAGACTTCACGGAGAAAGCCAAACTTGAATTGTGCTTTGGGCGCCAGGGAAGACTTGAGACTTTATGTGAAGTCTGGACTGGCCAAAGGCGTGATTCTCTAAGTAAGCTGAGAACTACTAACGATCTAGTTAAAACACCTGGCCTCACAATTGCTTGTCATGATGTAGGCCACATGTGTATACACCAAATTCTTCTCCTTGAAATGCCTTATTTTGGCCCTGTAAAAATCCAGCCTATATCTTTTTGGCTTTCATCTGGTGATGTATATTTTTAAAAGTTTCTAAGGTTGTGTTTGTTGAAATCCAACAGAACAGTGGTCTGCATTTTAAACATGACTGTCCTTGTGTGAAAAACCACTAAAGCTCTTTAAAAGTTTCAAAAAATATTTCATGTTTAAGAATCATCAACTAAGCAACTCTATCAGTTTTCTAAGTGGATCCATACGGGTGTAGTTTTCTTGGTTTATTAACTGATCTGTTGGTTAGAAGCCTTTATTATAAATCCAGTGATTCTGCAAATATTTCTCTAATGCATTTAAAATAAATAAAATCCAAACTTTGCCTTTTAGCACCAATAAAATCAGGAATGCATCAAAGCAAGAAATTCAAAGTGCAACTCAGTGTGCCTGTGAGAGAACACTGTTCAAAGGCACTGGAAAATGATCCTGGAAAGGTGTAATATTCCTATGTCAAGTCTATCTGACCACAGCTTTAGATCATATTTGGAAAAAATAAATCCCAGCCATTTGCCATTGATTTTTTAGAATGTGCTCATTCATTTTATTTGTTCCTTGAACTTATTTATAAATATTTTCTGCAGCATACTAGGTCACTTTTAAAAGTGAGACTATCTCAAGGGTTTGTTTTACATAGTAGTGCAATAAGGCAAGCACAATTTATACAATTTACTTAAATAGAAGTATTCTACTTGTAAAGTCTAAAAGTAGTACTTTCTACTTCATGATTTTAACACAACAGCCTGAGTTTACTCGGTCCAATGCCTTGATGAAAAAGACAGCATGGTGAGAGGGGTTAAAGGCGAACCTGCTCTTCACTGATTCTAGAAATGACTAATTCATCATGCTGAAGGTAATCTCCCACAAGTCTATAGTATAAGTTTATTTTACCCATTTAGTGCTGATTTCAGCATCAGCCTCCTCCTTCTTTCTCATGGATGCAAAACTGTAAATGAGTCATGAAAGGATGCTTCCTATGAGAATTATTTTTTTCTCAGTAAGAAGGAAGGCCAAGGATAGCCTTATGCTTTCTTTCTAAAGTTTACAAGGCTTTTAACTAAGATCCTCTTGCTGAATAAGTTACTTTTCATTTACTCTAATTTAAGACATTTGTTTTTTTTAAAACATACTTTCCAGAAAACATCTGGTATATTACTGCCTGCATCTACTAGTAGAATATAAAGTTAGAAACAAGGTAAAGCAAATTTAACTATCTTTCTTTCTTGTCCTTCCACAGTTAAAGCAGAACTCTTATGTACAAAGAGAATTTCTAAGAATATTATCTACCTATTTAGAGATAATTTTTAGCAAACTGAAATACTGGTTTTGGGTACTGATTAGCATTCAAACATAAAATCTTTTCTATGTTTTATCATTGTAGTTCATTGTAATCTGACAGTCGAAAACTAATGGAGCAAAATGTTTGTGTAAAACTTATTAAGTTCAGAATGCTGGGCCTATCATCCTTGGTAAGTATAATCAATTGTGCAATAGGTCTTTTAGGAATATCTTTTAGGGATACATAAAAATATGCCAGTCAAGTTAATTGATGGACCCATTATTTGTAAAATTCCTTTTTTTAAATTGAGATATAATTGACATATAACATTAGTTTCAGGTGTACAACATAACGATTCAATATTTGTATATATTGTGAAATGATCACCACAGTAAGTTTAACTAACATCCATCACCACACACAGTTACAATCCTTTTCTTGTGATGAGAACTTTTAGGTTTATTCTCTTAGCAACTTTCAAATATAAAATAAAGTATTATTAACTATAGTCACCATGCTGTACATTATATCCCCAGGACTTATTTTATAACTGCAAGTTTATACTTTTTGACTACCTTCACCAATTCTGCCTACCCCCTCACACCCTACCTCTGATAACCACCAGTCTGTTCACTGTATCTGTGAGTTCAGTTTTTGTTTGTTTGTTTGTGGCTCTCCTTCATTTAGGGAATGCTCAAGGAGCTCATTCTTGTGTTTCTGTTACTAAATATATGTACTCTATATTCTCCCCTTATAAAAAAAAGTACATATGAAGTTCTTGAAATTGAGACAATTTTTTTTATAACTTCTCTAAGGTATCAGCAGAAAACTTCACTTGAAATAGTAATGCCTTTTCCACTCAACCATACCCTTCATTTCTAGGACACTTTTCAATTTTCTAAAGATCAAGCTTCTTATGGCCTTATCTAAGAATGTATCTGTGTATTAATGAACCACTTGTGAACTAATACAACAAATATTCTTAAAGGACCATTTTTTTAAGTAAAAGTATAACTCATATAAATATAAAATGAACACAAGTCAAATATGTTATTTAATTCAATATTTAATGAGGGAACCAGGAAGATGTTACAACTAAGTCAAAGGAGAGTTTAAAGAACCATATGTTCAGCAATAGGGAATGCTAAAATGAAGTTACAAATAGATGCAAAAGTAGCCTATCCATAGGGCAACAATCAGTTGCATTCTACCAGGCACATTTCACTTGTATTTCTATGGATAAGAATCACGTGCGCTGTTATCAGTGTTCTAGAATTTACAGAGTTCTGAAATAGTTCAAAGACAATGAAATGTGGTAATCACCAGGAAGGGTAAATAGACACACATTGTGGTAGGCAGAATTCTACGATGGCCCTCATAATTGCTACCCCCTGGTGGTATTCCTATGATTATGTTACGTTACCTGGCAATACGGTTTTTGCAGATGTAATTAAGGTTACTAATCAGTTGACTTTAAGATAGGAAGATTACCTAGATGGGCCTAACTAATTACATAAGCCCTTTAAGAGAAGTTTCTCTCCAGCTGGTAGCAGAAGGGGAAGTCAGAGATTTGACATATAAGAAGGGTTTGATATGCCACTGCTGACTTGAAGATGGATGGGGCCATGTGGAAATGATTTGAGCGTGTCCTCTAGCTGCTGAAAGTGATCTCCAACCAATAGCCAGAAAGAAAATGGGAACCTCAGCCATGCAACTGCAAGGAACTATATTCTGCCAACAACCTGAATGAGCTTGGAAGAGAATTTTTCCCCAGAGCTTTCAGATGAATACTCAGCCCAGATGACACACTGATTTTAGCCTTGTGATTTTAGCCCTAAGCAGAGAATCCAGTCACACTGTGCTGGACTTAATCTACAGAACTGTGAGATAATAAATGAATGCTATATTAAGCTGTTAAGTGTGTGGTAATTTATTAGGTAGCCAAAGAAAACTCATACACACACAAATCCTCTTTGCCTGTTTCACAAATACTAACCAATGATAATATTGTTAAGTGTATAAAAAGACAACTATCCATGCCTTGCAGGTTTCCCCCTTAAAACTGGTATTTTTTTCTATCAGAAATCTTCAAAGATTTGGAGACACAAGGTCATAGTTGAGAGATAAGTTGAAAGTGGAAGAACCTCTAATTTTATTAGATGTACTGTATATGGAATCCACAAAGGGAGCCATACCCGGAATCCATATTTTTCTTTTCTCTCTGGCCATGGTTTAAAACTTAATAAGCACTGCTTTTAAAAGTAGCTGACTACCAGTTTTTCTAAACACTGTCCTGCACTGATAAATACCTTTCTTTCTAAAAGAAAAGCACTTGTGAACATATTGACTGCAGTCCTCTCCTGGAAAGAAGGCAGCTTACTTTCTATCACCTGCAGAGGCATTGGAATGAAAGCATAATCATTTGTATTGAGATTCTGAATCACATGTGCCAGGTTTGAGGGCTTTCAACCTGGACTGGCTGGCCTTTGGGAGCAGGAAAACAGAAAGAGGAAATGTCCATGTTTGAGCTGGCATGTGTCATGCAACCTTTATCCAGCACTGACAAGTCCCTGCTGTTGGAAACCAGCAGAAGTTGTGCAGTTTGTCTGCAGATATTACCATAGGCCAAATAAGTATGCTGTGTGCATAGGGAATATTAAAGAATAGAAAAAAGATTAAAAATTTACAAATACACGTATACACATTCTTAAAAATCAACGTGTCTCATTCTGATTTGACTCCTGAAGCTATGACATAATACGTTTTTAAAAATCAGGTGAATAGTTAAGTTCATCTCTAAATCTTTGTTATCATATTGCAATATGTCAGAACCATTATGCAGCCTCTTTGAAAGAGGATTACCTGTTTATTTTCTTTTTAGACAAATGGAATTTTAAATAAAGGTAAAACTCATTTTACTAACTGATTAAAGTTGCTCTCTCTCATGTCTTTTCTTTTTCTTCTTCTTTTATTAAGGTCTGGAAACATCACTTTCAACTTCTATGAGTATAAAGCAAGGTGCATGAGATAGAAATAGTAATAATTATGAATAAGTATTTGGTGCCTCAACACAGCAGTTTTAGCCTTTTGAAACAAAATTAACCTAGGGAATTGCTTTACTTTTTAAATGGTATGTTTTTAAATGCCATGCATGCACTATGGTTGATGTATGGAAACATGCCCAGTTACAGACACTATATACACAGATGCTCCTCACTTTTTGCAGTGACGGTGCTCAAGAAAAGCTGTGTATATAAATCACACATTAATAAAATTGAAACATTTAGAAATGCCCTGTGGGGGCTCTGGTTCAAGAAACGGTGTATTGATTCATTTTATAACACAAATGATCGTGCCCAGAAATTATCTCTTTTGAAAGTACTGTGCCTGGCATATAATAAGTATTAAATCAGCAGAGAGAGGCAAAATCAAATTTAAGAAACAGGACTTTGAAAACAGAAAGAAGTTTTAGCTATTTTTTTAAAGAAAAATTGCACTCAATAATATTAGCACGGTGTAATAATGTTAGCACGGTGTAATTATTTTTACTCTTTATTCAAAGAAATACATATTTTTTCTTCACTGACCCAAGGAGATATATATTATATATAATATATGTGTATGTCTATATATATATACATATATATATATTTTTTTTAACTGACCCATCCTTCCATTCAAGAATGTCTAATTTCAAATTTGGAATTCTTAGCAGAATATCCAATTCTTATCAGTTGTAATTATGCTGAGTTGAAAGATAAGCAAGGAAGAGGGTATAGTATGTTTACCTATAACCAGAGAGTTAAAGCAGAAAATTTTCTACACTGCTCATGTGATGAAGACAAAAATTAACCCTACATTTTAAAAAAAGTGTTTGCAACACATATTTGTATGCTGAATTATAATTTTTCCATTTTCCATTTTAAAAATTTGCTTGGCCTGATAAAGAAAAAAAAAATTCAGTCCCAGCTGTGTATATTAGTTACCTATGGCTGCTCTAACAAATTACCACAAGTTCAGTGGCATAAAGCAACACCAACGTATTATCTTACAGTTCCAGAGGTCAGAAGTCCAAAATCATTTGCACGATGTCAGCAGGGCTGGTTCCCTCTGAAGTCTCTAGGAGAGGATCCCTTTCCTACCCTTTTCCAACTGCTAAAGGCTGCCTGTATTTCTTGGCTCATGGTCTCCTTCCAAGCAAGCACTTCTCTCCAACCTCAGCTTCTTCTATCACCACGTCTCCTTCTCTTCACTCTGGTCATTCTTATAGTGACCCTTGTGATTACAATGGGTCCCCCTTTATAATCCAGAGTAATCTTCCCATTTCAAAGTTCTTAATCACATCTGCAGAGTTCTTTTTGCCATGGAAGGTAATATATTATATTAACAGTTCTGGGAATTGAGACCTGGGCATCCTTTTTTTTTTTTTTTTGGTGGGGGGGACATTATTTTGTCTACAACACTGTGTTAGAAGCTCATTTTAGGATATTAGTATCAAATTTGTTACTCTGCTTCTCCTTTTCAATGCACAAACAAAATGAATGATTTAATTCTCACCTTGGGTTAAAATGAGTCTATAAGAATGTTCCCTGAGCAGTTATCAAACACATTTTATCTACCAGGTAATATGCCAAGTGCTTTGAGTGTATCTACATATTTAATCCTTACAACAAACCTATACTATTAATTTCAGCTCATTGTATACATGAAGAGATTGTAGCACAGAATTCAGTTACTTGTTCAAGATTTTAAATCTAGCAAGTGACGGGGTCAGGATGACTGCAGAGCTTCTCCTCCTGACCCCAATGTTTTTGCTAGCTCTCTCAAGAAATTACCAAACAATTTACATGATTCTCATGTGCAAAAGTATGCATACAATACATTAAACTATATCGACTAAGACGTGGCCACGTTTAAACTAGTTACTGGAGTTAAGGTGAGGCCCCTCCTTAGAAGGCTGATGATGTCTGTCTGTAACTGACAGAGCATATCAGATGTTAATGGTATTAACTCAACTCTCTGCAGCTTAAATAGAGGATTAATCTATGAACAGTATAGACTCTTGAAGCCACTTTTGCATTTATTCATGTGTGTGCAGGGGTGGTTTGGTAGGATTTCAATACCTGAATATCAGTTAATCAAATTGCCTTTTTTTTCCCCAACACTACAAGTTGAGTAAAGCATTTTGGGGGTAGTAAAGATGAGAAAACTTCCCTTTACCAGGATGCACCTGAGGGCAGCAGCGCTCTTAGAGAAAAGACCATAAGCCACTTCTCATCCAAACGCTGCCTACAAGTTTTAAATTCCTAAGAACCTCATTAGCAAAAATCGTTTCTTCCTTTTTTTCCTTTTGCCAGTATTATAATTAAATAATTTAAATAAATAAATATTTTTAATTTCCTATTTGTCCTTTGGTATATTCGTTTTTTCTCTCCCAGTTTTATTGAGATGTAACTGACATATAACACTGTATATGTCTAAGGTGTGCAGCGTGATGATTTGACTTAACACACATCATGAAATGATTATCACAGTAAGTTTAGTGAACAGCCATCATCTCATAGAGACACAAAATTAAATACATAGAAAAAATTTTTTCCTTGTGATGAGAACTCTTAGGATTTATTCTCCTAACAACTTTCATATATAACATACAGCAATGTTACTTATATTTCTCATATCGTACATTGTATCGCTAGTGCTTATTTACCTTAATAACTGGAAATTTGTACATTTTGACTGCCTTCATCTAATTTCCCTTCTCTCACACCCTTACTCTGGTAACCGCAACTCTGATTTCTTCTCTTGGTAGATCTTAAAGCCCCATGAAAACCAGAACAATATATGTCTTGTTCATCACTCCACCAGAGCAACTAATAGCATGTACGGTGCATATGTACTCAGTATTTACTGATAGATGGGAGGAAAGGAAGAAAGAAGTAAGGGTGGGAAGAAGGAAGAAAGAAAAAACAAAGAAGGTCCAGTCCCTAGTTTGGGTCCCGATAAGAAACAGTGATGCATAGGCGCACATGAAAACTAAAAATGAGACAAAAGGAGTCAGGATACCTCCCAAGATTAGAGTCATAAGCCAGCTCCACAGCAGGCTAGGTTGAGAAGGCAAACAGCCATTGATTTAACTCCCTATGTGGAGCCTGGGTCATCCTGCTCAAAGTGGGGATGACTTCATAATGCATTTGGCAGGCCTCAAAGGAAAAGAGAAAATAAATTTTTGAAAGAAAGCATTGGGATAAAAAAGGCAGTGTGGGGAAGTTGGGCAGGATGGGAGAACAGCGTTGAATCTTCATTATAAAGGCCTACATTTGATGTAACAGTATGGTAACTGTTTAGTTTTCCCCTCCATTGAACGGTAGGCAAATAAAGAGCATGGCTTGTGTCTTTTATCTTTGAAATTCAGCATTTAAATGTTCATTTGTTAAATTTAACATGATGAAGATGGATGAAGGCCATGGTGGAAGGAAACCGGGCAAGATGGTTACAGAAGATCCGAGGAGCAGCTATCCAGTGGAGCTCATCAGGGTAATCATCCCAGAGAATTATGCTTGGCCCAAGTCTTAAAAGATAAAGAGAGGGTTCCCAAGCTAAGAAAGAAGAAAGAGTGTTCTTCTCAGATGATGTAGGCTGTGCAAGGGAGGGAAGGCTTGAGTGTATTCTGAGAACTACATGTGATTTGGTATGGAGGGGATAAATAGTAGGAGGATGTGGTTGGACTGGGGAGAAGTGACAAGGAAGATGCTGAGGCTGAAAGAGTTTGAGTCTTAGGCTAAAATCACCGGGGGAATATTTAAGGTTCATTAGGCAGCCAACATAACTGGATCACTTCCCCCAGCTGTGTAGCAATTGAATTTTAAGGGTGTCGGGGTTGGAGATTCTTTTACATCAAGAGAGAGGTAATTGCAAGTTCTGACGAAAGAAATCATGAGCACCCAAGTCAATGTAATTCCATGGAGACCTTAGAGGAGAGGATGGTTGTTAAGGTGAAGGGTTAGACAGAGTCACTGATGTCTCCCAGGTTTCAGGCTAGAGGATCTAGGTGATGCCATTCACTGAGTCAGGTGAGAAAGCAGAAAGAGCTTGAAGACATGAGTGAGCGAGTGAGGGGTATTGCTCAGATATATTGAGCTAGCGGACCTGCTGAAGGTAACAACAAACAGCATTGCTAACTGCTAGCTCTGTGCCGGGCTCTCTTCTTAGTGTTTTACATGTAATCGTGAACTTCAGATGAGATGATGTGTATAAACACTTTTTGGGAAAGCATAAAGTACAACATTATTGAGTGGATTAGTATTGATATCCTCTTTTCTATTTTTACTATATTTAGGAGAGTAAGGCACTAGGATTTTTTTCCCCTTTTTTCTCTTCTTTTCTCTAGACCAAGAAAATTATACTGGAAAAGATAATAAATCAACAAAGTGTCATCTATTACTCTTTTTAGAAAAATGACTTAATGGGACTGTATTTTTAAATGCTTCTAAAATAATGCCTTCCTCTATAGTCAGTCACAGGAATTGAAAATGTGTTATTTAAAAATTTTTCATCAATTCAGTAGGTAAAATATTTGAGTAGAAATTTTAAATTACTACCTCTTACTTTTGTTTATTTCTCCTAAGTGTGAATCTCTTGTCACTGATACACAGTTGACAAAGAGCAGCCTGATCACAAGCAGCTACTCCAGACGTTGTGCTTCTACAAAAATCAGCATCTTTGCATAGCACGAATATTCATCATTTCACCAGTTCACATTTGCAGTTCTTTATGTTTTCCAGTCTATACCATAGGATAAGTAGCTCTCAGTGCTTAAGGAGAACATATTGTTCTAGAACTGCTGACTTTCACATTATCCTGATAAACTACTCATTGGAGTTAACCTGGTATATTGGGTAAACTGTTTATCATGGAATGAGAAGCTCTATAGTAGAAAAAACTGTTGAATTATAAATGATTCAACAGAAAAGAATGCAAAATACTGAATACAAAAAAGAAAGAATTCTACCTTTTCCTCATCTGAAGGCAAAGGTAATGAAAGTCCACTAATGCAGCAAATGAAATTATCTTGTGCAACCTGGCCCTCAGGAATGAAAGTGAACA
The DNA here is from genome assembly GCF_008692025.1 of Phocoena sinus. Classification (NCBI taxonomy): domain Eukaryota; kingdom Metazoa; phylum Chordata; class Mammalia; order Artiodactyla; family Phocoenidae; genus Phocoena; species Phocoena sinus. Next base: position 86,799,496 of record NC_045772.1, read on the forward strand.
GAAGAAAAGGCTAGTAATATGTATTTCAGAAGTAAGCAACCGCAGAGCCTGGCCAATTAAATTTATTATTAAGAATTCTGAATTTAGAATCAAGGGCCTAGGTTTGCAGGCTACTGTGTTGCTTGCGTGACTTTGCACATCTCTGTAATCCTCAATTCCCAATCAATGTCCTATGGCATTTTTGTATTTTTCACACTTTAAATATGCATTTTAAAGTTATCATTATTATTATGAACACTGATAATTAGTACGTAGTATATCATACAGTAAGTATACGAGTAATTTTTAATTACTCTTCATTGGATGACTTTAGGTTCATGTTTTTTGCTGAAAATGATTAAAATAAGAGCATGTTTTCTAACTGCATTAGCGAACTATCAAAAATACATTTCACTACTCTAATTTTTAATCAGCATAATGGAATGACATACCAAAAGCAAACTCTTACTTCTTAACATAATAAATTTTAATGAAATATGATGATAATGACATTGACACTCTACTTATGAACTTCTGTTTATCAGATGAACTACACTGGGAAAAAAATGAATCTAGTCAGACAAGACTTTCTTGGCCATCTTAAATAAAATAGATGGCAACATTCTCTTCCAAAATTATTTTTATTAGCAATTTTCACTACCTTAAACATTATATTTAATTGTTTATTTGTACATTTTCTGTTTCTCTCCAGTAGCATGCAAACCCCAGGAGAGCAGAGACTTTCATTCAATACTGTGTACCCAGTGTCTTGACCACTGACCAGCACAGAGGAAGCCCTCAATAGATATTTGTTGGATAAATGAATTTCTTTCTGCTAGATATTGTGCTATTTTAACGTGTTTTCACATTTAATTCACATATTAACCCTTTAAGGACTTAGCTGGTGGTGCAGTGGTTAAGAATCCGCCTGACAATGCAGGAGACATGGGTTCAAGCCCTGCTCCGGGAAGATCCCGTATGCCGTGGAGCAACTGAGCCCGTGCGCCACAGCTACTCAGCCTGCGCTCTAGAGCCTGCGAGCCGCAACTACTGAGCCCTTGTGCCACAACTACTGAAGCCTACGTACCTAGAGCCCCTACTCTGCAACAAGCCACTGCAATGAGAAGCCTGCACACCACAACAAAGAGTAGCCCCCCGCTCGCCACACCTAGAGAAAGCCCACATGCAGCAACAAAGACCCAAAGCAGCCAAAAATAAAATAAAGGGCTTTCCTAGTGGCACAGTGGTTAAGAATCTCCTGCCAATGCAGGAGACACAGGTTCAAGCCCTGGTCCGGGAAGATCTCACAGGCCACGGAGCAACTAAGCCCGTGCACTACAACTACTGAGCCTGTGCTCCAGAGCCCGCGAGCCACAACTACTGAAGCCCGCATGCCACAACTACTGAAGTCCGTGCACCTAGAGCCTGTGCTCTGCAACAAGAGAAGCCACCGTAGTGAGAAGCCTGCGCACCGTAACAAAGAGTAGTCCCCGCTCGCCGCAACTAGAGAAAGCCCACACGCAGCCACGCAGCCAAAAATAAATCAATAACATTATTAAAAAATAATAAAAATAGATAATTATAGTAGAAAATACTTAAGTAATGCTTTCTAGATGCTAGGCAGTATTCTCAGGACTTCACTCGAATAACATTAATTTCATTCTCATAGAACCCATAAAGTACCCCATTTCACAGATAAGGCAATGGAGGCACCGAGAAGTTAAATGACTTGCTCAAAGTCATTCATCCAGAGTGGTTGAACCTGGATGTTAACCTAGCCAGTGTGGCTCTAGTTTCCATGCTGATAACTACTGCCTTTCCATTTTTATCTTACATGTCACATAGCTAAGGCTGAGAGCATTGGATAGGAACGGTACTGTTTCCTTATATACGTTTTATATTTACGCGGTATTCGTGTTTATCATTGACTAAAGAATGTCTTTTCATTATCAGTGACTGCTATAATAGAAAATGAATATGGAAAAATATTGCAGAAATGTGTTTAAAACTAGCCATGGTTAGAGTTATTAAACTGCAGAGAGTTAGAACTACAGAAGACCTTAAATGTCACTCATTTTCAAATTTGTCATTTTACAAATGAGCAACTGAGGCTCTGACAGGTCAAGTGACAGTCTGTGGTCACTTCAAATGTTAGTTCTCATGCCAGTTTGAGGTTCTTTCTCTTGAGCAGAATGTTTGCAAATAAGTAGTCCAGAGGACATACTTTTTCAACCCCTCCCTTTCCTGCTCGCTTTTTACTAAGGAAGCATAGATTGCTATGGTGATAGCACTATATAAATAATAAATGGAACAGAAAATAAACCAGACAGAAGGGAGGAGGGCAATGGTCTCTTCACCTCCTAGGGTTTAATGATTAAGCTGTGCGTCCTGTGGAGACAGAAACAATGACAGAAGCCATTTCACCATCATTTATCAATAGGTCCTTTCAGATTTTAAGATTATTGAACTTATTCTATTAACTACAGCTGTACTATTTATTTGAATAAAGAAATAAACTCTGCCTGCAGTAGTAATTTTATTTTTTACGTTTGTTGTTGTCTCACTTGAAATTGATGACAAAAGGAGACTTAACACAAACATTTAATATCCACATGTCAGCTTTCGTAATGGACGTTACTGTTTCATGCATTCACTCAACAGGTGTTTATCCCTTTCCTGCCAATGCCAAGGACTGTTCCACGTGCCCGATATAGAGTGATGCTTAGATAAATAAATATAGAGTGTACTCTCGGGAAGTAACAACCATCAGGAAAGATAAAATAGGACTGAGGGGAGAGAGAAACTACTTTTGATAGGATGGTCTGAGCAGGCCCCTTTGGAGAGGTGACATGCAATAGAGCTGGCTGGATTCAAGGGCTGATCTCTAAGAACATCTGGGAAGTGTATGGAGTGTATCAGAAATAGGAACAAGCAGGAAGGCCAGTGTGACATGAGTGAGTAAGAGAGCAGGAAAACCAAGGCAGACACTCACTGAGGTGTCCAGGAGCCAGACTAGAGAGAGGCCTGGAGGCCACTGTAAGAATTTAGGAGTTTCTCATAAAATGGGACTGGTCCATTTTGGTCCAATAGCAGGCAGAGCTGAATTAACCTGACTTCAGATTTCTCAAGTTGAGTATAAAGTACAAGAAAAAAATCCCATTGGCAGCCCAGAAATGATGATGAATTCTAAAGGCAGAAAACAAATGGCCGCTGACTGACAAAGAAATGTGAAAAGGCAAAGCATATGAGGTCTACTGGACAGAGATCTCAGAAAAGAAAAAAGACAAAACAGTTCAAACATTTGGAGCAAGAGCGAATAGTCACTTGGGAGCCCTGAAGGCGCTCCCATCCCAGAATCAACAAATGCAAAGAGAAGTAGACCATAGAAATTAATTTAGCAGCTGCTTTCAGCCCACCTGGGGGAATTGTGTCCCTTACCCTCTTCCACTGCCTGTGTATTCAGCGTAGCTGGCACTGATTTCTTTGGGCTTAGGCTAAAACTTCAAGAACGTCTCTCTAAATAAAGTAGGATTACAACTCCCAGACTTTGGATCTGAGAGAGATGCAAAGGGGAACTTGAAGGTATCTCAGAGCTGCTGCAAGAGATACAAGGGACAAGGGAAGAAAAATACACCAAGAAACCCAGGTATAAAATACATTACACCCTCCACTGCCCACATAAAGCCCTCCTCATATAGAATACTGTACGGATAACTAGCCAAACTGCCTCCTCCCTGCCCACATATCCTTAAGCATATCTTGATTTTTGACATATATCATCTTTTTTTTTTAACATCTTTATTGGAGTATAATTGCTTTACAATGGTGTGTTAGTTTCTGCTGTATAGCAAAGTGAATCAGCTATACATATACATATATCCCCATATCCCCTCCCTCTTGCGTCTCCCTCCCTCCCACACTCCCTAACCCACCCCTCTAGGTGGTCACAAAGCACTGAGCGGATCTCCCTGTGCTATGCGGCTGCTTCCCACTAGCTATCTATTTTACATTTGGTAGTGTATATATGTCCATGCCACTCTCTCACTTCGTCCCAGCTTACACTTCCCCCTCCCCGGGTCCACAAGTCCATTCTCCACGTCTGCGTCTTTATTCCTGTCCTGCCTCTAGGTTCAGCTCTCAGTCAGTCCCCCATCCATAACTCTGAGGGATGATGGACGGAGGTTAGAGGATGCAGAAATGCTATAATAAAATATTTCAGAGAAACGAAGCCAATAAGCCAATGTGAATTAAATTAACATCAGACTTCTCATCAGCAATCCTTTCTGCTAGAAGATAAAGAAATGATGTCTTCAAAATTGTGATGGAAAAATTATTGAGAGTCTGCTTTTACATTTCCAACCAAACTGTCAATTAATGGTTAATGCAAAATAAAGGCCTTTTGTCTATATTCAAGGACTGAAAAGAACTCTTCACTTATTTACCCTGTAGGAAAAAGAAAAGCAAGAAAAGATCTATTTAAGCAGAATAATAAGGGACCTTAGGAAAGAAGATGATATGGGTTACAAAAACATTGACAAGTGAATATGCCCAGAAAAAGCTAAGATGGTAAGAAAAAAGAAAAGAAATCTCCTAGCTTTGATGAATATTCACTTTCAAGTGGCCTGTATTTAAAGATATGGGGTTCTATTTCTTTTTCCCTGAGTCCAATCAAAGTAATAAATTCTGCTGCGAATCTGCATACAAGCATACCTCAGAGACATTGTGGTCCTGGGTCACTGCAATAAAGCAAATACTGCAATAAAGCAAGTAGCACAAATTTAATGCTTTCCCAATGCACATAAAAAGTTATGTTTATACTATAGTGTAGTCTATTAAGTGTGCAAAGCATTATGTCTAAAAAACAATGTACATACATAATTTTAAAATACTTTATTGCTAAAAAATGCTAACCATTATCTGAACCTTCAAAGTTCTAGTCTTTTTGCAAGCGTAACATCAATGATCACAGATCATCATAACAAATATACTAATAATGAGAAAGGTTGAAATACTGTGAGAATTACCAAAATGTGACCTAGAGACACAAAGTGAGCAAATGCTGTTGGGAAAAAATGGTGCTGATGGATGTAGTGTTGCCACAAACCTTCAATTTGTAAAAACACAGTATCTGCAAAGCTCAATAAAGCAAAGAGCAATAAAATGAGGTATGAGGTATGCCTGTAATCATGATACTATAAATGGTATTTATTGACTTATAATCAACTTACGGGAAAATCTAGGAAAATAATTATAATTACTAAACTAAATACAAGCTTATAAACTTTTATCATATAATAATAAGCTAACGGGCTTCCCTGGTGGCGCAGTGGTCGAGAGTCGGCCTGCCGATGCAGGAGACACGGGTTCGTGCCCCGGTCCGGGAAGATCCCACATGCCGCGGAGCGGCTGGGCCCGTGAGCCATGGCTGCTGAGTCTGCGCGTCCGGAGCCTGTGCTCCGCAATGGGAGAGGCCACAACAGTGAGAGGCCCGCGTACCGCAATAATAATAATAATAATAAGCTAACAAAAATCAGCAGGTGAAAGGAAATGTCAAATGGGGGAAACAAAGATGAATTTCCTTGTCTTTTATTGTAGGGATTCAAATAAAATTTAATGTCAAAATTGACGGATTAAAAAAAAGAGAAGAAAAGTTACAAAATTAGACCAGAAGAATAAAATCATGCTAAACTCTGGTAAGATAATCTGGAAATAGGGTAGGATGAGGGCACTACCCTCAGTAGTATTTGTCTGTATGTCATCATGTGCGTTCACTACTTTAATAATATATATAACCTATTTTAAAAGTTTAGCTATTTCTATTATTTATTTCCAATCCTTTTGTAAAAATTCTTAAGGAAAAACAAAGACTGTTTAACCAGCCAATTCATCTTCTCAAGAAGAACCAGTTGGTCCTTGTGTACTTACTAGTATAAGCAATGTTGCTAAAAGCTAACTATGCTGACAGCATTCTCTCTTTTAACAAATGTTCTAAACCAAAAATCAAAAAATGGCATCCCAGGGAAGGTTTGGTGTGCAAAAATGTTTATTTAGCCATCATAGATTTTGCTTATTTGTTCTTAACTGAAATGTCACTAACATTTAAAAATTCACATAAAATTCCATATTCTGGCATATCTTGCAAACTCAGAAAGCTTTACAAATGTCATTTATAGGCTCTTCCTGGCAACAAGTGACTGGAACCCATAGACCTCAAAACACATTGGTTTGGTTGGAGTGGTGATATTTAACTTACACATTCATCAGAATCACTTGGAGGGCCAGTTCCGGGTAGATTGCTGGGCCCCATCCTCAGAGTTTGTGATTCTCTAGGTCTGGGGTGGGGGAACAAGGGAATTTATATTTCTAACAAGTTCTCAAGTGATGCTGTAGTTCAGGGGACCACACTTTGAGAACCATTGGATTAGTCCATGTTCTCATGGTAGTCACCAGTACCCTTAACCTTTCTGAGTCACTCACTTGTGTGATCTAGCCGGCCACTAAGTTTGTGCTTTCTGCTTCAAATCTTACTTGCAGTCATTTTTCTAACGAATAGGCAGTATTCCTCATTTGGGAAAAGCCCTTGCTTCAGAACTATGGGGACCTACCAAATATTTGGTCTTATTTGAGCATATAGCCTCAAAGTAACCTCTGTTGGTTTTTTTTTTTAAGCATTTTTATTTTAAAAAGTTACTTAAAAGAATAACAATACTCTCTTGATTTTCTTTTATATATCCTGGCTTATCTTCATTCATGTAAAGCTGGATGTGCCAGACTCTAGTTGCCATTACATCTGGATTCATGGCCCTGCCCTGATCCTCCTCCGGGCAGACCTTGGGTGCCTTGGGTTACAGACTCCACTTGTCTATGCCTCAGCTTTCTTACCCACAAAAGGGAGGATGGAATATTTACGGTTTGATGGCGGTAGGATTGATAGAGCTGATGGCCACCGAGCTTCTAGCTGAACGCTCAGTACCTATCATTGTAACTGTGAAGTTGAGGATTCTGATAATGGTGGTGCTGTTCAATCTCCATCCATGTAGCAAATGTGTATTTTCCCGACTATATAATAATAATATTATCAAGCAATATTGAACTTGTTTTGTATAGAAGGATTTCTGGTTTCTTGGTTCGCCACAGGCAAATTTAACACTTCATGAATCAACCCAGTGACAGTGGGGAACTCTAGTGTTGCATAATAGAGTGTACATTTGTAAGGAATCAGCAAAATAGGAACTAGCAGAAATAGTAAACAGAGATTGGCATCAAGCAATACAAATAAACTTGGTGACAGCTACTGTGTATAACTGAGACCAAACGGTATGGACAGCCAAATTTCTCTCCATTTTACTTTTGTGAGTAGAAAGGTCAGGGAGAAGGCAAATCTCCAGCCAACCTCATGGGTGTTCAGTAAGTGGCCAGGATCTTTCAAGGACATGATGACAAACATTGGAATAATTAGTAATATCCAGATGTTTCAATTGTTTTCCAGACACAGATACATTGTGTGAAAAGATAAGGAAAAAACAGTGGAAGTGAGCAGGAATACAGAGAAGGTGGGGAAATATCAGAAGTATTTGAGGTCATGAAGCATAAACATGAGTTCCATTCTGATCTAGGGGGCAGGACTTTTCAGTTTTACTTTAATTTTACTTTTGTTGAGACTAGCAATTTATAAGTTGCGGGGAATATGCTAAATAGTGACATTATTAGTGCATCTTTCTTAAAGACCTTTAAAAGTATTTTAAATCACATTATGCACGTTAAGTCTTGGGTAGAGATGCTACATTTAGCTTCCAAATGGCATTGTATAAAACAAAAGGCATAATAATAAAAGTCTCCTTAGAATTTGCTCATTTTCCTGCACCGCTGTGTTTAGAAAAGATATGTTTCAAGCTTATTCAGCAAGACTATTAATGTTTAGTGTTTTAGCAATATAATTATCTGGGTTGTGTGGAATGACGAAAGAACACACTATTCTGAGGATATTTCCCTCTATCTGGATTTGAATAGTACTTGAATAGGGCATCAAGATCATTAGAATCACTTTGTGACTAATTTACTCAGGCTGAGAGAAATTTTGATGAAGCTAAGTGCTTATTTTTACCCAGTGCTGAACATGGGTTGTAAATGAGAAGCCTCCTTATTAGACACATTGAAACAAACAAACAGCATATAAGAATACTAGTTGACGTATCAGAAGACCTGAATTGTAGCCTTGGCTCTACGGACCTTAATGTTCTCATCAATGAAATGAGGGTTTTAAAATAAGTGATTTCTAAAGACCCTTCCGGTGATAAAGTTTTTGATACGAAGTGGACATCAATTATTTTCAACATACTTCATCAATTATTTTCAATGTATTGCAAATATGTAATGATGATTGTAAAAGAATGTAAGCTGACCTCTCTAAAACTAGGGTATTTATTGTACTTGGAAAAAAAGTTAATGTTCCTGTTTGCAATTCTAACTTAAAAGGACGGAGTTATCTAAAAATAACAACAAATGTATTGGAAGTTGAATAAGTCCTAGAAATCTGATGTGCAACATTGTGCCTATAGTAAATACTATATTGTGCACTTAAAAACTGTTAAGAGAGTAGTTACCTGTTGTGTTCTTTCCACAATAAAATAAATTTTTTTAATGAGAGCAAATGCTGATAGTTTTTACCAAGATACAGATATTTTACTACTTATAATAGTGGATATGACAGAGATTATGGTAAAAAGAGTTACAAAGGCCTCGCCCAGTATGCTTGCGTATTAACATCGCATATAGAATTATTATTATTTTTTAATTTATTTTTATTTTTGGCTGCGTTGGGTCTTTGTTGCTACGTGCGGGCGTTCTCTAGTTGCAGTGAGAGGGGACTACTCTTCATTGTGGTGCACGGGCTTCTCATTGCGGTGGCTTCTCTTGTTACGGAGCACGGGCTCTAGGGCACGTGGGCTTCAGTAGTTGTGGCTCACGGGCTCTAGAGCGCAGGCTCAGTAGCTGTGGCGCATGGTCTTAGCTGCTCCAGGGCATGTGGGATCTTCCCGGACCAGGGCTCGAACCTGTGTCCTCTTGCATTGGTAGGCAGATTCTTAACCACTGCGCCACCAGGGAAGTCCCACATATAGAATTATTGCTCACAACTCAGTCTTTTTTCTTCTTCAACAACTGTTCACAGGGAACTCCCCAGGAACCTCAGGTACAGACTGAATGTGACCTTGGCAGTGAGGAACAGGTGGCCTTAATGAAGATTGTAAAACTTGCTTGGAGATACCATTTCAAATGGCATGTCGCCACATTTGCTGGGTCATGAAATAAATTTAGTGGGTACCAGAATTTGGAAATTAAATATAATAAAAGAGAATTTAAAAAATCACAGTACACCACACAGGTATGTAAATGTATCTTTAGTTTTGCAAAACATTTTTTTTTTCAAATACAGTTGCCCTTTTGTATCTGAAGATGCGAAACCCACAGATACAGAGGAGGGTGTCTGTATTCATTTCACTATGTCATTTTATATAAGGGATTTGAGCATCTGTGGATTTTGGTATCCATGGAGGGTGGAGGGGGAGCGGTTCCTTGAACCAATACCCCAAGGATATTGAGGAAGGACTGTATGAGTGTGTGAATGTATATGGGGGGGGATGGTACCGATGATAACAATATTTCTTACTGTGGATCTTAGAGAAAAGTACTCTTGAAAAGTACTCTTCTTAATAATTAAGTGGCACTGAACATGCATTGAGTTAGTCACTAAATAAATACAAGATCAGCTAGTATCTAATTCGTGATGGTCAGTTTGAGTTCCACATCTCTAATATACTGTGTTCAATCATTCAGTTAACATCCAAACCTAGTAGCAAGCCCGAAACTCTTTCTCAAAAGAAGCATAGTTGCTTGCCATAAAGAAGTTGGCTTTGCTTGAGAGCTGTAAGGGGCACTGATCTCTTATGGGGGGGGCTTGCTGCAATGTACACAGCATGCCGATCAGCAGAGGCTCTGTACCTGCTAGATCAGAGGGACTGAACTGTGGAGCCATTTGTATTGCAGGATGACTAATGGAGAGTCTTCTCTTGCTCTGAGCACCAGTGAAAGTTGGCAGCTTTTCTGGCCACCTGGTAAAAGGGTCAAAGCAGGACACCAAATGTGGCAGAAATTGCAAATGCCTCCAGACTCTAAAGGACCTCGCAGATAAAGTTTCCTTTTTCCAGTTTTTCTGTGTCTTTGTGTTTTAAGCATGTCTCTTATAAACAGTAATATAGATGGAATTTTAAACATCTGTTCTAATAATTGCTTTCTTTTAAAAGGGAAATTTATATATTTATATCCATCACCATATTTCAATTATCTTTACGATCCTATGTTCTTATTCATTTCTTGGAACTCATTTTTATTTGTTGGTCAACACTGAATGAAGTCTGTGTAAGTCTACCCAGCAAACTGTCAGAATCTGGGTTTTCTAGTACGTGCATCATTATTGGCAAATTGATCTAAAGTTATGGGTTTTTTCACACTTTGAACACTCTACAACTTCATTTTCATACATATTACTGAGATTATTTCTAACGTATTTTAAAAAGAGTTCTGTAATGCTTTTGTGTAGGCATTTTCCCTCCAGATTTGGACATGACTCCTGAGGGCATGTTGAGATGTAAATATATTAGATTTTGACAAAACAGGAGGTAGAATTGGCTTCCCTTTGGAAGGTGATTAGGTAAGGAAATGATAGTGTTCTGAAGCTAGAAGAGGCACTGACTAGTGAGGCAAAAGGGGGACAACGGTGGGAGGGGAAGGAGGAATAGCTACTTTCTTAGGTAGAGAAGACTCGGAGGTGGTGAATTTGAGTTCTCTAGTTAGTCTTCTGATTTTCTTCTATATCCTCACTTTAATTCTCAAGGCCCCATTTGTTCCAGATCAATCCTCTTTTACATAAGAAATCTCTCCAGGTAAACTCTGAGCTTGATTTTGAGTTTCTTTTTTTAGCTTGTTAGTTACGTCTTAAGAAATTCTTTCACTATGATAGTAGAAATTCTCCTAGAAATCTATCTTCTATTTCTGGCGATATGATGGTTTAGCTGCCTGAAGTAACATTCCCAGTACAGAACAGGAAAAAAGACTGGATCAACTAAACACACACACAAACACACACACACACTCACACACACACACACACACACAAATCACCTTTCTATAGGCATGCATAAGCTAGTTGGAAAGTAAGGTGAATTCTTAGATGCAAACTACACAGGTGTTTGCCTTTGGGGTATTTGAAAATTCTTGACAGGGTAGAGCTTGAATTTTAACGTCCTATGTAACAGGCAAGAGACAAAACTAGAGCACCCCCAATGTCTGAAGTCAAAACAGGGATGCCATTGTATAAATCAGTGCCCCCAAAGCAATCCCTTCAATGGGTTAGCTAAAAACATTCTTGCTGAAAAATAATATTTTGCCTGCCTCAGCCATCACTCTGGATGGTGGTGGTGGAGAAAAGTGGGGAGGTAAGGGGAGGCTTCTAATCATAAGGCAGCCATCATGTGGATTGAGGGCAGAATATCTGATGGATTCAAAAAGTCTTAAGCTGAATATTTAAAGCTATCCTGCTAGTGCCCTCAACTGCCTAAAAGAAAAAACCAAGTGCATTACTTTCAACCTCAGACCTCAAGGAATTCAAATAGATAAAGGTCCAAGAAACATGCCTATGACTAAAAAATCACAAAATAACCCAAGAAGCAAGCTACTGAAAGTCAGCTGAAATGAAAATTTCAGAATTAAACATGTAAGAAATTTTTAGAATTATCATATAGAAATATAAGGTAACTATGTTTAGTATGTTCAAAAAGCATATCAAACTGACAAAAGAACAAATGACTATAAAAAATGATGAGGAGCATTTAAATATCTGCATAAAATTTCCAGAAACAGAAAATATTATAATACATATTAGGAACTCAGAATGTGTTACATTCAATGAATTTGTTAAGAATACAATGAATGTGTTAAATAGCAGATTAGACACAAGTAAAAATGGAATTGATAAATAGCAAGATAGAACTGAAGATTACACAGAATATACTGCAGAGAATCAAAGAGACAGAAAATATGAAAGTGGGGTTAACTTTTATGGGGATAGAGTAAATTGGTCTGGTATATATCTTATCGGAGTTTTAGGATGAGAGACTGGAGAACATGGTAAGGAGGCAATATTCAGGGCCACTAAGACTGAGGATTTCCAATATTGATGAAAGACGTCAGAATTCAGTCTTAGGTAGCCCAAAAAGGATGAACAAACAAAAATTTTTGTCATTGCATTATAAAATTGCAGAATACCAAGAAGAAAAAAGATCTTAAAGACATCCAGAAAGAAATTACTGATAGCCTATAAAATAATAAGAATTATAATCAATCATTAAGTTCTACAAAACAACAAATAAGCCAGAAGATAAAGAGATAATGTCTGTAAATGTTAAGAGAAAGTAACTATCACTCTAGAATTATATTCCCAGGGAAACACTTGTTCAAGATTGAAAGTGATATAAAGACCATTTTATACAAACAAAAGCTGAGAATTTTAATACTAACATACATTGCCAAGGGAACTTCTAAAGGATACACATGAGAACTATAGAAAATGATTTAAGAAGGAAGATATGAGATGCAAGGACTGGTGAGCAAAGAAAATAGAAACGTGGGTAAACCTGACCAAACATTGACTATAGGGAACAATAATAATATCTAATGTGGGGTCTAAACAAACAAATAAAATACAACTAAAATATTGGAGGGCTGAGAATATGGAAAAAATGGGCCAAATAGCAACTACAAATAAATCTACCTTAAACAAGTGGAAACAGACTAAAATTTCCCAAAAAAGGCAAAAATGGGCAGGATGAGTTTAAATACCCAGACATTTTATTTCACTTAATCTAATATACTGAATTAGAGAGGTACTATTATTTTATGGACTACTAAGAAAGAAAAATGAAACACTACATATTAAACTATGACACTGTGTTTTAATGTTAATCCTCTGAATTAGCCACACCAGCCTTTTTGCTTTGAAATATTTTTTATCTATTCTGAGAGACTTGGGATTGTTTCCACCTTCAGTTGCATTTATTACTGTGATGTACAATCCTTTTGCATGTATTTAAGAAACAACACATAACAGCTTTGTTTTCTTGTAAGTATCATTCTGAAGCCACTTCTTATTGATAAAACATTTGACATCTCAATAAGATATAATTTTAAATTTGTAAGAATGTCATAACATATTTTCAAAATACACAGAAGAGGAAATTGATGAATTTATCACCGTATTAGAAAATTAACATAACTGCTTCAATAATTTATAGTTCAATCAGAAAAGAAATCAACAAGGATTGACATGATATGAAAAATACAATGATAAAATTTGCTCAAATGGATATACATAAATAATTGTATCCCCAGACTGCAAAATACATGTTATTTCAAGGATACATGAAATATTTTCAAAAACTGATCAAGTGATATACAATAAATCAAACATCAACAAATTTCAAAGAATCAATATTTTATAGAGCATGTTCTGTTTTTTAAAATATACTTAATACAATAAGAAAAAAGATAACAAAATTCATTCAGATAAAATTTAAAAATCACTACTTCATAATTCAGAGGTCAAAAAAATAAAAATACAAACCATAAAATATCAAGTATCAAAGAATAATAATTATCTTACCTATCATTAACATGTATGTGCCTGACAACAGAGCATCAAACTATGTGAGGCAAAAACTAAAAGAATTGCAAAGAGAAGTAGATGAATCTGCTTTCAGAGTTGAAGACTTCAAAACCCCTGTCTCAGAAATGGGCGGTTTCAGCAGCTACAAAGTCAGTAAGGACATAGTTGAATGCCATCAGTCAACTGGATATAATTGACATCTATAGACTACTTCAACCAATAACAGCAGAATATATATTCTACTCAAGCTCACATGGAACATTTGCCAAGACCACATTCTGGCATATAAAACACACTCAACAAAATTAAAAGAATAGAACTCATACTATGTCTCCTCTCAGACCACCATGGAAACTAGAAATCAATAACAGATAACTAGAAAATCCCCAAATACCTGGAGATTAAACAATGCACATCTAAATAATACATGGGTCAAAGAAGAAATATCAAGATAAATTTTTAAATATTTTGAACTAAATGAAAATACAACTTATCAAAGTTTGTGGGATGCAGCAAAAGCAGTGCTTAGAGGGGAATTTATGACATTGAATGATATACAAGAAGAAAGATCTAGAATCAATAATCTAAGCTTCCACCTTAGGACACTAGAAAAAGAAGAGTAAGTGAATTCCAAAATAAATACAAGAAAAGAAATAATAAAAGAGCAGAAATCAACAAAGTTGTAAACAGGACATCAATAGAGAAAATCAGCAAACCCCAAAACTGGTTTTTTAAAAAGCTCAATACAATTGATAAAACTCTAGCCAAGATAACTAAGAAAAAAAAAGAAAAGACACAAATTACTAATATCAGAAATGAAAGAGGGGGCATCATTACAGATCCCACGGACATTAAAAGGATAATGAAAGAATACTATGAAGAACTCTACGCCCACCAATTTGATAACTTAGATGAATGGACCAATTCCTTGAATGACACAATCTGTCAGAACTCATGCAAGAAGAAACAGACATCAGAATAGTCCTATATCTATTGAAGAAGTTGAATCAATAATTAATAACCTTCCAAAACAGAAAGCACCAGGCCCAGATGGGCTCACTGGTGAATTCTACCAAACATTTAAGGAAGAATTTATACCAATTTTCTAGAAGCTTCCAGAAGATAGAGAGAATACTTCATAACTCATTCTATGAGTCCACTATTACCTTAATACAAAAACCAGACAAAAACATTATAAGAAAAGATAACTGCAAATCAATATCTTTCATGAACATAGATGCAAAAACCCTCAACAAAATGTTAGCACATTAAATTCAACTGTGTGTAGAAATAATTATACACCATGACTAAGTGGGATTTATCCCAGGTATTCAAGGCTATTTCTTCAATCAAAAATCAATTACTGAAATCCATCATGTCAGTAGGCTAAAAAAGAAAAATCATATCAATTGTTGAAGAAAAACATTTGACAAAATCCAACACCTTTTCATGATTAAAAACTCTCAGTAAACTAGCAATAGAGGGGAATTTTCTCAACTTGATAAACACTATTTACAAAAATCCTACAGTTAACATCAAACTTCATGGTGAGAAATTCAAAGCTATCCCATAAGATCAGGTACAAAGTAAGAATATCCCTTCTTACCACTCCTTTCCACCATTATACTAGAAATCCTTGCTAATGCAATAAGGCAAGAAAAGGAAAGTAAAGCTACAGAGATTGGGAAGGAAAACAAAAAACTCTCTTTGTTCACAGACAACATGATCATCTATGGAGAAATTCTGAAAGAACTGACAAAAAATCCTGGAACTAATAAGCGATTGTAGCAAGGTTGCAGGATACAACTTAATATACAAAAGTCAACTACTTTCTTACATACCAACAATGAACAAATGAATTTGAAAATAAAAACAATGCCATTCACATTTGCATCCCCCAAAATTAAATATTTGGGTATAAGTCTAACAAAATGTGTATGAGATCTGTATATAGAAAACTATAAAATTCTGATGAACAAAATCAAAGAACTAAATAAATGCAAAGGTATACCATGTTCATGGATAGGAAGACTCAATATTCTGAAGATGTCAGTTCTTCCCAACTTGATCTATAGACTCAATGTAATCTCAATCAAAATCCCAGCAAGTGATTTATGGATCCAACTAACTGATTCTAAAGTTTTTATAGAGAGGCAGAAGACCCAGAATAGCTAACACAATATTGAAAGAGAAGAACAAAGTTGGAGGACTGCCACTACCTGACTTCAAGACATACTACAAAGCAATAGTAATCAACATAAAGTGGCATTGGCAAAAGAGGAGATAAATAGATCAATGGAACAGAATAGAAAGCCCAGAGATAGATTGCCACAGATATGGTCAACTTATCTTTGACAAATGAGCAAAGGCAATACAATGTAGCAAGGATAGTCTCTTCAATAAATGTTGCTGGAGAAACCAGACATCCACATATAAAAAAATGAATCTAGAAACAGACCTTACTCCTGCCACAAAAATTAAATCAAAATGGATTATAGATATAAATGTAAACCACAAAATGATAAAACTCCTAGAAGATAACACAGGAGAAAAACCAGATGACTTGGGATTTGGCAATGACTTTTTAGATATGATGCCAAAGATACAATCAATGTAAGAAAGAACTGGTAAGTTGGACTTCATTAAAGTTAAAAATTTCTGCTGTGTGAAAGATTCTGTCAAGAGAATGAGAAGACAAGTCACAGGCTGGGAGAAAATATTTGCACAAGATATATCTGACAAGGGTCTGTTATTCAAAATATATAAGAACTCTTAAAACTCAACAATAAGAAAATGAACAACCCAATTAAAAAATGGACTAAAGACCTTAACGGGCCTCACCAAAGAAGGCATGCAGGTGAAAAATAAGCATATGAAAAGATGCACCATATCATGTGTCACCTTGGAAATGCAAATTATAACATACTCTTACCATGTGATCCAGCAATCATGCTCCTTAGTATTTACACAAAAACCTGAACATGAATGCTTATAAGAGCTTTATTCATAATTGCCAAAACTTGAATGCAATCCCCATAGTCCATCCAGACAATGGAATAGTATTTAGTGCTAAAAAATAAATAAGCTATTAATCTATGAAAGGACACAGAGGAGACATAAATGGGTATTACTAAGTGAAAGAAGCCAATCTGAAAAGGCTACATAATGTATGATTCCAATTATATGTCATTCTGGAAAATGCAAAACTATGTAGACAGTAAAAATATCAGTGGTTTCCAGGGATTTGGTGAGGGGATGAGTAGATGGAGCACAGAAGACTTCTATGGCAGTGAAAATACTCTGTATGATACTATTATGATAGACTCATGTCATTTTATATTTATCCAAACCCACAGAATGTACAACACCAAGAGTGACCCTAATGTAAACTATGGCCTTTGGGTGATTATGATGTGTCAATGTAGGTTCGTCAACTGTAACAAATGTACCACTCTGGTGGAGGATACTGATGACAGGATAGGTTATACATGTGTGGGGGCAGGTGGTAATATAGGAAATCTCTGTATCTTCCCTGCAATTTTGCTGTGAACCTTAAACTGCTCTAAAATTTTAAAATCTTACACAAAAAAGTAATTCTACCTATCACAGTTTGAGGTATAAAGCTAAGGTAGTATTACAGGAAAATATATCTCCTTAAGTATCTATATTAGAATACAAAAAATATGACAATTCATTAATTACCTAGTTAAAGATTTGTGTCCACCTAGAGGAGTGGGATAGGGAGGGTGGGAGGGAGAGGCAAGATGGAGGAGATTATGGGGATATCTGTATATCTATAGCTGATTCACTTTGTTATAAAGCAGAAACTAACACACCAGTGTAAAGCAATTATACTCCAATAAAGATGTTAAAAAATAAATAAGATAAAAGGCAAAAAAAGAGAAAGGAAATAGATTTAAAAAGTACTTTCATAGAAATCAGAAGGGTAATCTTAAAGTAAGAGCAAAAGTTAAGGAGACAGAAAACAAATAGAATCAAAAGATAGTTCTTTGAAGAGATTATTGTATATAATAAATTTAGAAAGAAGACTTAACTGCATGTGAATCAGATACTAAAATGATTAGAAGGAATATTATGGACAATATTTAGCCAATACATTTGAAAACTTGGTTAAAATGAAATAACTTTAGAAAAATATGACAAATCGAAAGTAGCTGAAGAAGAAAGAGAAAACATTAGTGTTCTAATAATAATAAAACTTCTTCTCATGAATAAGGTATCAGGTGAAGATGACTTTACAGGTGAGTTTTATCAAATATTCAAAAAACAAATAACATATTTTAACACAAAGTCTTCCACAAAAGAGAAAAAAAGAGACCATTCCCCTACTCAGTTGATGTGGGCAATATAATGTTAGCACAAAAATCAAATAAGGAATATCAAAACAGGAAATATTAAGGACCAACCTCACACCTGAACATAGATGCAAAAATTCTAAATTAATATTAGCAAGCTCACTCTAGTAACGTTAAGCTTTGTCTTTAAAATCAGGAAGAAGTCATTGATGCCTCCTATAATCATTTTTTGTTTTGTTTTGTGTTTTTTTGTTGTTGTTCTTTTTGTGGTACGTGGGCCTCTCACTGTTGTGGCCTCTCCCATTGCGGAGCACAGGCTCCGGACGCGCAGGCTCAGCGGCCATGGCTCACGGGCCCAGCCGCTCCGCGGCATGTGGGATCTTCCCGGACCGGGGCACGAACCCGTGTCCCCTGCATCGGCAGGCGGACTCTCAACCACTGCGCCACCAGGGAAGCCCTACCCATATTTTTAATAAATAAATTAGAAAATTTTTTGAAGTTTGTGACAGTTTGAAAACAGCTCACAAACCATATAACCTAGATCAAAAATAAGAAAAAGGTATGTCAAGAATGCATAAAATATATGTAGAAACGAGTCTATTTTGTCACTTAGATCGTAAAATATATATAAATCTATTATAAAAAGTCAAAATTTACCAAAACTTATGCAATTACACCCCTTATATGGTGCCATGCCAAGTAGAGAGAAATGGTAAAGATGCAGTATTAAATCATGACTACATAAAATTGACTGTAGCACACACTCCACTACTGTAATAATTTTGTAGCCATCTCCTGTTGCTATTGCAGTGAGCTCAGGTGTTGGGAATATCTGCTTAAAAGGCTCTGAGAGGCTAATCGTGTCCACGTGAGCAGTTTGTCTCGCCACTAGATTGTGTATCACAGTAAAAAGTGATCTCTTGAGGTTCTTGAGTATTTTTCATCATGTTTAGTGCAGTAGCGAAAACCTTGCATAAAACCATGGGACCCATAGAAAGTGCCTCTAGTGATGTTGGAAGTGCTCCCAAGAAGCACAGAAAAGTCATGACATTACAAGAAAAAATTAAATTGCTTGCTGTGTGCCATAGATTGAGGTCTGCAGCTGCAGTTGCCCACCATTTCAAGATAAATGAATCCAGTGTGAGGACCATTGTAAAAAAAGGAAATTCATGAAGCCATTGCTGCAGCTATCCCAACAGGCGTGAAAGCTTTGCACTTTTTGTGAAATACTTTTTTATCTCATATTGAAAATGCAGCTTTATGTGGGTGCAAGATTACTATAGGAAAGGCATACCTAAAGACTCTAATATGATTCAAGAAAAAGTGAAGCCATCATATCACAACTTAAAGCAAAAGGAGGGTGAAGGATCTAAAGCTGGAGATAATTTTAGAAAGAGGTTTGGATTTAGAGATGTCAAGATATCAGGAGAAGCAGCTTCTGCTGACCAAGAGGCAGCAGATGAGTTTCGATGCCATTAAGAAGCCTCATTCTCATTGACGAGGAAGGCTATCTGCCTGAATAGATTTTTAATGCAGACAAAAATGTCCTATTTTGGGGAAAAGAAAGCCACGAAAGACATTTATTAGTAAGGTGGAGAAGTAAGCACCAGGATTTAAGGCAGGAAGGGATAAGCTAACTCTGCGGTTTTGTGCAAATGCAGTTGGGTTTATGATCAGGACTGACCTTATCTGTAAAGCTGCTAACCTCCAAGCCTTGAAGGGAAAAGATAAACAGCAGCTGCCAGTCTTTTGGTTGTACAGGAAGAAGTCCTGGACAATGAAATCCTTCCACTGTATCAGTTCCATCAATGCTTTTACCTTAAGGTCAGGAACTACCTTGACAGTCAATGACTGCCTTCAAAAGTTCTTTCGATACCAGCCACCCTGAACGCTGAGAGTTCAACACTGAAGGTGTCCAAGTGTTCTCATTGCCCCAACACAACACCTCTAATTCACCTTCTACAACAGGGGGTCATAAAGACCTTTCAGACTCATTACACACGGTACTCTGTGGGAAGGATTGTCAATACTATGGAAGGAAACCTTGATAGAGAGAACATCATGAAAGTCTGGAAGGATTACCCCATTGAAGATGCCACTGTGGTGTTATAGAAAAACCCAAGAAAGCCATCAGCCAGAGACAATAAATTCCTGCTGGAGAAAACTGTGTCCAGATGTTGTACATGACTTCACAGGACAGAGCCAATCAAGGAAATCATGAAGAGATTGTGGATATGGCAGAAAAAAAAATTGTGGGGGGAGGGGGTGAAGGGTTTTAAGAAATGGATCTTGGAAAAATTCAAGAGCTAATAGATACCACACCAAGAGGAATGAACAGAAGATGACTTGACAGAGATGAGTTCTTCCCACCCAGGGCCAGACGATGAGGAAGAAGGCATA
Source organism: Phocoena sinus (assembly GCF_008692025.1). Taxonomy (NCBI): domain Eukaryota; kingdom Metazoa; phylum Chordata; class Mammalia; order Artiodactyla; family Phocoenidae; genus Phocoena; species Phocoena sinus. The sequence continues at coordinate 86,819,908 of NC_045772.1, forward strand.
GGAGAGGCAGTGCTAGAAAACAAATTGTCTTCAGACAATCTGGCAGAAGTGTTTTGATGATTCAAGACCACTTTTGACTTCTTTTAGGACGTGATATGGGCACTGAAACTAAAGCAAATGGTGGAAGAAGGACTGGTACCACAGTGAAACATTTTTTAGAGAAACGAAAAAGCAAAAAGTCAAACAGAATTCTGAGGTATTTCTGTAAAGTTACACTGAGTGTGCCTGCCCCTCCTGCCTCCCCTCCCAGCTCCTCCTTCCCTTCAGACTACTCAACGTGAAAACGATGAGGATGAAGACCTTCATCATCATCCACTTCCACTTCATTAAGAGAAAATAATCATCGTACTGTCCAGTTAATAGTTATCTGTTGTATGTGTGTGTGATCATGTGAAAATCTAACAAATATACAGAAAGAACTGTATGAGAACTTTTGTGTCATCATCATTGCCTAAGTATTCATCGTGTGCAAGACTTGTATTGAAGTGGATAGCCTATCCTTACATAGACATGTAAGACAGTGATGTTTAGTACAAAATTTTAAATGTTTTAGTTTTCTTATTGTTTGATAACTTTGCTTTCAAAAAATTACGTGACCATATAGTATGGCGCTCTCTGGTAATTGGAGAAACTGCTTATCACAGGTGTTTTTTGAATGTAACGATATTTCCAATACTGTATTATGAATATGACTGTAATACCATATGCCATAAAAATTTTACACTGATTAATTCATTAGTGTATAGGCTAGGCTACCGTGAAGCAACTGTACCGATTACACGAGGCTACCATAAAACAATCACATTGCTACTTCTTCATTATCAGTGCATGAATTGCTATACCTGTAAATAAACATGAATTTCTTTTTCAAGTGATTTTTTCATTTTTGACGTCTGGTGTTAGTAATACCTATAACATCTACAGTTTTTTGTATCATGTAAGACAATACTGATGTAGATACTGATGGATAGATGATTCATCTTGCAGACAGATGATGTCGGTACCAATGAATACAGTAGAGTACTGTAAATGTATTTTCTCTTCCTATGATTTTCTTATTATCATTTTCTTTCCTCTAGCTTACTTTATTGTAAGAATACAGTATATAATATATATAAGATACAAAATATGTCTTAATCAACTATTTATGTTACTGGTAAGGCTTCTGGTCAACAGCAGGCTATTAGTAGTTAAGTTTGGGGGCAGTCAAAAGTTATACATGAATTTTCAACTGCGGGTGAGGGTCAGGGCCCCTAACCCCTGAGTTGTTCAAGGGTCAATTGTAGTCATATATCACACATTTTTGAAAGTAAATGAACCAGGCTATCAACATGGATGAAACTCAAGATATAATATTTGGGGGGAAAAAGTCACTAAAGTGCATGTAAAAGAATGAGTCATTGGGTTTCCCTGGTGGCGCAGTGGTTGAGAGTCCGCTTGCCGATGCAGCGGACATGGGTTCGTGCCCCGGTCCGGGAAGATCCCGCATGCCATGGAGCGGCTGGGCCCGTGAGCCATGACCGCTGAGCCTGCGCGTCCGGAGCCTGTGCTCCGCAACGGGAGAGGCCACAAAAGTTTGGGCCTGCATAAAGCAAAAAAAAAAAAAAAAAAAAAAAGAATGAATTATTATCAGCATATAAAAGTAAAAAGCAGAAAAAGATAACCAGCATTTTTAGGATATACATATGTGGCAAAACCATGAAGAATATCAAGGGAAATGTTAACAAAAGTTTTAGAATATTGACTCCCCAAAAAGATGGGCAGGAATGGAAATGTACTTGACCTGCATCTAATTTTCCAATTTTTAAGGCAGATGGTTTGTATATGCTTATTTGTCATATTGTTCTTTGTAAGATTGTACATATATGTCAAATAGTCCCTTTTAAAGTATATTTCACAATAGGACAATTATAAGTACTCTAATTTTATGTCTGAGTCAAGAATATAAGAATTTGAGCTTGATTTTATCTATATGATCTCAAAAATAGTCACCCTCTCCTGCAGTTCATCGCTGAAAAAACTATTTAGTTTATCCTAAGTAATTCATCACTACAGTAAGTTCCCTACATATGAACCAGTTCTGTTCCGAGAGCACATTCATAAGTCCAACTTGTTCGTAAGTCCAACAAAGTTAGCCTACGTACCCAACTAACACAATCGGCTATATAGTACTGTACTGTAATAGGTTTATAATACTTTTCACACAAATAATACATAAAAACAAACACAAAAAATAAAACACTTTTAATCTTATGTTCCAGTACCTTGAAAAGTACAGCAGTACAGTCCAACAGCTGGCATACAGGGGCTGGCATCGAGTGAACAGGCAGGAAGAGTTACTGACTGGAGGAGGGAGAGGAGGTGGGAGATGGTAGAGCTGAGGGATCGTCAGCAACAGGAGACGGAGGGCAAGCTGCAGTTTCACTCACGCCTGACGTTGATGGCACAGCATCTGGTTCCTCGCTGGATTCAATTCTATCTACCCTCTTGAAAAAATGATCCAGTGATGTCTGGGTAGTAGCTTTTTCTCATCATAGATGACACGGTAGCACTGGATTGCATTCTGAATGGCTGCTGCAACCTTCGTGTACCGACGTTTGGGTCCTGTGCCTCAAAAACTAACAGTGCCTCCTCAAATAAAGAAAATCCCCTTGCCATTTCCTGCACTGTGAATCTCTTCAGTTCTTCAGTTACTTCTTCCTCTTGTCTCTCTTCGTCCTTTCTCTGGGCCTCCAGTTCCATCAGGTCTTCATTAGTTATCTCCTCGTGTTGCACTCAAGGAATTCAGTGAAGTCGCCCTCTTGCAGATCTAGCTCCAGATTCTCACTGAGGGTCACTAAGTTGCTGAAGACCTCTTTGGACTCCTCATCCACCTTCTCAAATCCACGAAAATCGTGAACAAACAGCAAGCAAAGGTTCTTCCAAACCCCATTCACGGTGATGGCCATAACCTCCCGCACGTTCACATCTTTGAAAGTTCATAACTTAAAGTTTTATATGTAGGGGACTTACTGTATTTAGGAGTGGTAGCCATTCTGTGTTGCTTTGAGGTAATTTATCACTGCGTGCTAGGGGCTGAACTTCTAGAACATTTATGGGACTGTCCCTGGCTTCCACTGCATCTTAGACTTAACCGACCCAAATCCCTGAAACTTTGTTTGAAACCTACTCTTAAATATCACCTCCCATATCATTCAGGGTTCTAACTAACCTGACACAATTGTTCTTATGTAAACATACTGTTTGTCAACCTTAGCAAGATATGAAAGGAAAATAACTATATATTTTGAAAAGATGACACATTAACTTCCAAGGACATGAAAGAAATTTAAGAAATAGTATGAACTTCAAATAGGCCCTGGTAGAAACAGGGAAACTAGAAAATCATAAACAACTATAGATAAACATCTGCCAAAGTGAAAGACCTCATGGTTGACAAATTTAACAGCCTTTCTAGATTTCTATCCTAATGGACTTGCTCTGACACCCTGAATAAATTGTAATCCACAATTACTGAAGCAGCTACGTCTCCTTGAAGTTATATTTTGAAAACAGGCATATCCAACTACGGCTAGAAACTGTTATTTTAAACAGTGAAAGGAAAGGCTAAGGATAATTCATTTAGGATAGACAAAGATTGGGATATCTCAGTGTTACTTGAAAACACATATAGGTTCAGTTAAGAACTAAATGTTAACTTTTTTTTTTTCCTTTCTTAATGTTGATCACAGGAAAAGTGACCTGACAGGGAGACAGGATCACTGATACACTGTTGTCTCTCTCCTAGCAGTAGAAAGAAATATCAGAAAGATCTTTCTAATTCCAATATCCTGTCTTCTTATAGCTACTGAACACGGTCCATCTCACATAAGTCCTGATTACTGCCCTACAGCACTGGTTCCAAAGGACTGTTCCTTCCCTCTGGGTAGGAGCAGATATAATTAGCCTGAATCCATTGAAGATAAAAGAAACAGCTTTCGGAAATAGGTCAGAAGAAACAATCATTGCAAATAAGTAAAGACTGGTTGACAGACTAATGTAAAAATAGTCTCAGACTGAAGTTTATAACTGTATTTAGATTGAGAGTACAGGGTCACCATGAAACTTTAACTTTTAATACTGTAAAAAAACAATTTCAAAAATAATGTGTTGCAAAAGTAGCTACTATAATCATTTCCCATCATTCTCTATTAGGAGCTGAAGATGCCAGATCAGTCAATCACTTGCTGGGCATCTTTTCCTAGGTCCTCTTAGCAGACAAATGTATGTACATATCTGTCTGAGGGTGGTGTTTAGTTGCCATTTGTGCTGATGGGCTTTTCTCTTCTACTTTGAATTTAAAATAAAACCTGAGGAAATCTTGTTTAGCTATGAACATTATGTTATTAAGCCCTCAGCACGGTTTCTTTATCTAACAGCGAAGGATATAGAAGACTACTGATACTTGTTCCTGAAAAGGCTACTCTGCTTCAACTTTCCAAGGATTTTTACTGTCTGTTGGGACTAAACCTTCTCTTCTTTTCATCCTTTACCTACCTAAGATTCAATTTATTGCTCGTCAGAAGTCTGCTCGATGGTTTATATGCATTACCTCATTTGGTCTCCCATCCACACTTAACATTTGAGGAAACCAAAGCTTACAGGGGTTAACTTGTCACATGGCTCATAAATGGTGGAATCAAAGCTACTTCCGATTCGCCTGCGCTACAGCTGTGGCCCTGGAAGTGAAGGCCAAGAGGCTTAAACTTCAAAGACATTTTTCTGTGACAACTGACAGGATTCAGTAATCATTTGGATCTGGGATTGAGAGGTAGGGAGTAATCAGGGATAACTGGAGGCTTCTGACGTGGTATCACCAATAACTAAAAGCAAATAAGAGCTCTTGAAGCCAACTCAATGGGAAAAGGAGTGAGTTGGGCTTGGACAGAATGAGATCTAAGCAGCTGTGGGACAACCAGGTGGTGTCCACTTACAAGTTAAGCAAGGTCATATTGTAGTCCTGAAATAAGATATAATGAAAATAAGAAAGGAATTTAGGATGTAAACTGGAAAATAAAATTAGGGTAAAAAATCCTTTTGGCTCTAAAAATAATACACACATGTATGATACACACATATAATAAATGATATAATGCACACATATATAATATACACTTATTTATAATATAAATAAGTGTAAATTTATATTATATAAATAAGTGTATAAATTTATAATATAAATGAAATATATAGCCACATAAAAGGAATAAAACCTAGTTTTCTAATCAGAACAAAAAGTTAACATTATAACCAACAAAAATCTTTCAATTTAGTTAGCTTATTTAATGAGTTACTTTCACGTTTTGTAAAAAATCCAATAGCTCAAATACACAAAACTTAATTTGGAAAGCAAATGCTATATTGATCTTAGGCTGAAATGAAATAGAATGTGTGGTTATGAGAAGTTTCTCAGAATTTGGGTTGGTTGTATATTGTGAAGTCACTATAAAGCTCATTCGATTCAGAAATTTTGAGTGGGTTTTTCAAACAAGAATTTAAGAGTGGCTATCAATATTTTTTCTGTTTCTCAGTCTTAAGTGCCTATCATATATAATTTTTTTTGTTATAAATTTATTTATTTATTTTTTGGCTGTATTGGGTCTTCATTGCTGCACGCGGGCTTTCTCTAGTTGCGACGCACGGGGACTATTCTTCGTGGCAGTGCGTGGGCTTCTCATTGCGATGGCTTCTCCTGTTGCGGAGCACGGGCTCTAGGCGCACGGGCTCAGTAGTTGTGGCTCGCGGGCTCTAGAGCACAGGCTCAGTGTAGTGGCACACGGGCTTAGCTGCTCTGTGGCATGTGGGATCTTCCTGGACCAGGGCTCGAACCCGTGTCCCCTGCATTGACAGGCGGATTCTTAACCACTGTGCCACCAGGGAAGCCCCTATTATATACAATTTATTTGCTGGTATTTGTTTTTCAGTATGGTGTTTTTTTGTTCTTTTTAATGAGAGGGATTTCCATAAAAGATTTTATGGGGCTTTATATAAAAGAAATGTTCCATTCTTTTTATCTCACACACAGAAAGAGAGAAAGAAAGAGAGACAGAGAAGGAAAGCATAAAAGAAAAGAATAAAATCTGACTTAATTTAAGCTCTGGCTAAACTTTCAAAACTACAAGGCATTAAGTATGATTATTAAATTAAATACAAATGTTAAAACTTCTCGACTTATGCCACTATACCATATGTGCTAATTTCTTTTAATTGTTCCCAGCTAGACATCAATTTTTTTTTAAGGGAGTTAAAGAAAAGAAGAATGGAAAATTCTTAACCTGGATAGGTAATAATCTGCATGCAAATTGTTCATTTATGTCACCAAAGGGAAAGGGGAGTTTGCATTAATACCGCATGTTAATATGCTTCCTCCAGCTTTTCCCACATACTTTAACCCAAATTGCTCGTATTACTCCAGAGAAATGTCACAGATTGTCTGCGCAAGCTAATTTTTATAGATTTTCATGAAAAGCTTGGGAAACACAGACAGAAAAAGCTCTACCCATCATGGTCACTCACGAGATGACTTTCAGAACTCTTTGGATATAAAAAGAAACCCCATCACAGCTTTTGAACATCCAATTGCCAAATACACTATGGCTTTTCGTTGACTAGAGTAAAAGGTATCAGACGGTTTTGTTCCTAAAATACACAAGTGATCTAAAAATGCTTACCTGCTTTCTGCTGTATATGGAGTGACTCAAATTTAAAATAAATCTCTCCTCTCTAATGGCTACTCTATTTAAACAAGACATAGTCAAAATAACTATTGAAACCCATAATCTGTCCATTAAATACATGGGCCAGACTCTTAGCTTTAAACAAATTCAGAAGTTTGTTAGCACTTAGTGAGTTTGTTTCATAGAAACACACAAGAATATTTAAGGATCTAGTCCAATTACATTTCACAGATGTGGAAAAACTGAGGCCAGTGAAGGGCAGTAACCTCCCCTTGGTCCTAAAACTTATAAGGTGACAAGAGTCAGAACTTTACCCCACGTGCCAGCCTCCCAGTTCAATGATGTTCCTCCTGGTTTGATTTCTTCAGGATTGTTAACACACAGGAGGATAAAACTCTCATCCTCTGCACTGGCAATAACAATCAGTTGTTTAATCCCCCGATTGCTATTTCTCTAGGAAAATGAAGTGTTTCCACCAGAATTGAAAATTTGAAAAGCAAAAAAAATATATGTATACATATATATATACATATACATATATATATATATATATATATATATATATATATATATATATACACACATTATATATTTTACACATCCACTTCCAATAGAACAGTCCTGGGAAGGAAAGACACACCAGAGTCCTGGTCTAGGAAAAGAGCATCAACAAAGGCTAGAGAGACTATAAATAAAGTGAACAATTTTCAGCCACTAAATGGACACATAGAAATGAGGAAAATTAATTTTGTTTCTGAATCCACTATACTGTGTACGTGACTCGTGTCTGCTAATGTTGAGTCACTCTGTGATGAGAATACTGGGCCCATTCCTCTCCGGTCTTACCAACACATATAACACAAATGTCATCAAGTGTGTGTGAAAACATTTCTTTGCTGTTTCTCTTTCCTATTAGATTGTCAGCTCCGTGAGTGTAGAGACCATGTTTGTTCCATTTATCTTTATAACTCCAGTGCCATGCAGTGCCCCATGCATCATGGGTGGTCTTTAAAATTGCGTTAAATGCACTAATAAAGAAGAGGTCTGTGTTCTAACAGGAATAGGGGCTATAGACTATTGCTGCTCTCTTCTGTTCCCACAAGCCTAAATTCCTGAATCCCTTTACTCAAGCTTAATCCTGAAATTAGACACAAGTTTATGCCATGGAAGGCTTACTGGATTACGAGGCAAGCCTAGACTCTTGACTATCTGGATGATGTAATTAACTTCTCTGGGCCTTAGTTTTCTCGCCTATAAAATGGGAAGAATATTTGCCATAGTTTCCTCTTAGGGCTCTTGTGAGGATTAAATAAAACAAAGCTGTGTAGAAATTATATTCGGCTATTTAGCCAAAAGGCCTACCACTCCCCACGCCACCCTCACCGTCCTGGGACCCACTCTGGGAAGCTACTCTTCTCCCTTCTCTGAGTATACATTTGTCCCATGCACAGAAGGCTCTTATCAGGAGCCATTCCAATGCTAATGGCAGCACCCACTTGAGTCTCCCGTGCAAATAAATTGGTTAGAAGGAAGTAACTATATTCCTTTAAAATGACATTTTCTGAGGAATAACATAGTTTACTTTAGGAGTTTCCACGTGGAAACTTTCAATAGTACATTGTTGATTCACTGCCTTTTAGTGGATTTTATTTCTAAAGATATTTACTTCTAAAAATCTGTGGATGGTGACAATGGAGTCTGACTCTGTGAGCCTCATATTGTGGTAATTCTTTGAACATGAATTAACATTCCCAGAGAAAACACATTTCGTCTTATGTTTATAGAGGCCGTGGAGTTTTTTCAGGAGCTGAGTAGTTTTGAGACCTTCTGAACACAGAAATTCGTTTTTAAATTATGCTAAAAGATTTGAAATTATATTTCTTTTGTTATAGAGATGTTTCCTATTCAATTGTAAATCAATTACCTCTGAGAAAAATATATCGTCAAAGGTGTCAGCTAGGGAGCTCATCATAATTCTTTGGTATATGGAAACAGAAAAGCACTTTTTATATTAAATTCTCCAGTGGAGTGCTTAAATTTGGCTTTGATAGCTTCTCTTGTTTCTACACAGTAAACAATTACTCTTCTCAGTAAATTTAGAAAAAAGGAAATATATCTAAAAAATTGAATTTGCTTTTTGCTTGAAAGTTATTGAAGTGAGCAGGTTTTTTGTTCTGTTTTTTTGCTTTTTTGGCTTATTTTAACTGACAGTATGAAGCTTGAAGATTGACTACGCAAGCAAATCATTCAGGCTTTTAATCTCAAGAAATTCTACAGGAGAGTAAGGTCACTATATACATATATATATATATATATATATATATATATTTAAATAATTAATTAATTAATTTTTTTATGGCTGTGTTGGATCTTCGTTGCTGCATGAGGGCTCTCTTTAGTTGCGGTGAGCAGGGATTACTCTCTGTTGCTGTGCACAGGCTTCTCATTGCGGTGGTTTCTCTTGTTGCAGAGCACGGGCTCTAGGCGCACGGGCTTCAGTAGTTGTGGCTTGCGGACTCCAGAGCGCAGGCTCAGAAATTGTGGCGCAGGGGCTTAGTTGCTCCACAGCACGTGGGATCTTCCCGGACCAGGGCTTGAACTCATGTCCCCGGCACTGGCAGGTGGATTCTTAACCACTGTGCCACCAGGGAAGTCCAAGCTCACTATATTTTAAAGTACAAGTGAAACACATCTCAAAGCTAGCTAAGATTTACTAAGCCTACTTCGGAAGAAGACGCTTGGGACTGGTCACCATCATCGTTTACAAAAGACTTTTTTGAATTACTACCTTGCATAGGACATTCTTATAAGGGTTGCTTATAAAAAATTGTGCAAGACATAGTTTGCTCAAGAAGCTACTAACCCTGTTGGTATTCAGTACCTACGTGGTTCAAGTTAACCACCCATGCAAGCAAGAGAGTAATTTCAGTGAAAAGACCAGATTTTGCATCAGAAGGGTCCCAGCTCTTCTGGTTTTAAGAACTTGGAAAGCTTGTTTAATCTCATTCAGTCTCTATTTCCTCAACTGTAAAATGGGGTTATTGATACATTTATAGGATTTTTATGGATTCAAAAATGTGTTTTTGGATGTGAAAGCATTTTGTAGTGCAATTTACAGATATGTACAAATGGCAAGTTTTATTTAAAGACAACATATGCTAGGACCATGAACACTGTCTACACAATAAATGATACAGCAGCTCAGAGGAGGAAACAGCTTGTCCTGGCAGGGAGTGTTTTCAATGAAGTATATTGAAAGGTTCGTTTAAGCCTAAAATTAAGTTAGGCAAATTATGGAAAAACACAGCTTTGATGATGCTTCCCTTTCTCACCAAGTTAATGGTATAGCTTTCTTTTTCATCTTTACATTTGTGCCAACTGAAACCATGTCTAGATTTGAAAATGTGGTTTGAAATCCAGCCTCATCTAAAATGTATTTTCTTCGATAGAGATATCTTGGCTAATTTCAGCAGGAAGTGTGATAGAGACACGTGATCAGCAGAGAGATGGAGAGAACGTGACCAGCAGCTGATTGGACCTGAGCCCAAGAACAGTCATCAGATATTAACCACTTTGAGCCACAATCTTGAGTGCGTGGAATGCATGTGAATGGGTCATTTAATTTCCTATCATCCAGTCAGCTCAGTTCCCTTACACGGAATGTTCTATTTAGGTTCTTTTCTGTTTTGTAAAGTTCTTGACTGAAATATCTATATTAGAACTGAAATGGTAAAACTGAGAGATCTAAAAAGAACATTCCATTTTTGTTTCTCCCTGCAATTCAACTGCCAGCCTCACTTAGACTTTTATTTACCATTTATATATTTTAATTTTTTGTAAGCATCTTTTCTGTACAATTACCATCCCTTCCCGAACAGTAATACTATTTTATTATTCTACTACCAATTTTCAGATTCTCTTCACGTTATGAAAAGTAAGCCTATACCTTTCCTTCCATTTAGTAGGTATACACGTTGATGAAAAAAAAATAAAGATACAAAGTAGCTTTCATGAATCCCTTAATTTTTTAAGAGGAGCTTTATATTTTAATATGATATTCAAAACTAGATGCTGAGTCATGCCCTTGGTTACCACAAGATAAAAGATTAAAGAAAGCAGAAATTTAATCAGCGTATATCAGATTTTTAGAATATTTCTTACATGCAGTAGATGTGGCCAGTAACAAATGTGACCAGCCTAGTTTTATTTTTTGGCAGAAGATACTTTTTTTTTTTTTTTTTTTTTGCGGTATGCGGGCCTCTCACTGCTGTGGCCTCTCCCGTTGCGGAGCACAGGCTCTGGACGCGCAGGCTCAGCGGCCATGGCTCACGGGCCCAGCCGCTCTGCGGCATGTGGGATCCTCCCGGACCGGGGCACGAACCCATGTCACCTGCATCGGCAGGCGGACTCTCAACCACTGCGCGACCAGAGAAGCCCCTGTCAGTGCCACTGTTAACTGCCATTGTCTGCATATGCAAAATATAAGAAAGACATGACCATAGAAAAGAGCAGACTGATTTACAAAAAGGAGTGAAAGGACACGGAGGGAGGCCACAATGTTAGAATTTTATACGAGTGGAAGAGGCAACTACACTTCTCGAGCTTAAACAGGGAAAACATAAAATTTTTTTTTCATATCTTTATTGGAATATAAATGCTTTACAATGTTGTGTTAGTTTCTGCTGTACAACAAAGTGAATCAGCTATATGTATACAAATATCCCCATATCCCCGCCCTCTTGAGCCTCCCTCCCACCCTTCCTATCCCACCCCTCTAGGTCATCACAAAGCATTGAGTTGATCTCCTTGTGCTAAAAACAACATAAAATTAAGAAATGTTCTGAGAGGGGGCTTCCCTGGTGGCGCAGTGATTAAGAATCCACCTGCCAATGCAGGGGACGCAGGTTTGAGCCCTGGTCCGGGAAGATCCCACATGCCGCAGAGCAGCTAAGCCCACGCGCCAACAACTACTGAGCCTGAGCTCTAGAGCCCGCGAGCCACAATATTGCAGCCCGCGCACCTAGAACCCGTGCTCCACAACAAGAGAAGCCACCACAATAAGAAGCCCATGCACCATAATGAAGAGCAGCCCCCGCTCGCTGCAGCTGGAGAAAGCCCACGTGCAGCAACGAAGAACCAACACAGCCAGAAATATAACTAAATAAGTAAATAAGTAAATTTTAAAAAGAAATGCTCTGAGGATAAAGGCTGATTAAAAACTTGACTTTGTAATAAGAATCAAACAAGGGTATACTTATTCATTGTTAAAACTTCTGAATAGATTAAAGGGGGTGCCCAGGAATCCTTAAAATTGGACAAAATGACTCAGTGAATTGAGACTAAAGTCGTAGCTCTCCCACCAAAGTCTGATATTTCCAAGGTATTCATAATAAGGCAAGAAAGAGAAGCGTGAGGGAGAAGAAAACAACAAAAAAGGGCACATATACACATAATATATATGTATATACATGCATACATGTACACTTCTTGGATTTGTTTTATATATACTAATATATATAAAATCTAAGAAGTGTGTCTAGAAAAGAATAAAGAACCATGGCTAATAGTACATGGAGCTAACTGAAAGTTAACAGATAAGAAGCCAATCATTTTAGAAAGTTTTTTAGCTATAGATACCATGAGTCTGGGCTAAGAAAGACTTTTTCAAACGGAAAATTATCCTTCAGTCTCCACGTTTCTATAGGCTGAGAATGCTTCTAGCTTCTAAGAAGAGGCCATTTTCCAATGCTCACTTCACATGGGGCCAAGGAGGATAATGAGTAAAAGAAACAAAAACAAACATGCAGAGAAAGGAAACAAAGGCCACCAGAGAACAATTGGACTGGAGAGCCCCTCCCAGGGAACAGAACTGGACAAAACCAAGGAATATTCCATCCTGCTGGGCACAGAGGGATTTCAGAAACTAGCATATCCAGGTATACAAATGTTTTCCCAATGGGTTTATAACTGATTCTAAACCATCATAACGGGTGTAAGCAGCATACATGAACCACATTTTGTGCATAAACCTGCCCTGCATTACATTCAGAGTGCACTTGTAGGAACTGAAGTGTTAATTCTGATCCCTCTTATACGATAGGCACCATCACCAACCACACACACACACAGCAACAAAATGGTGAGCATGACGACGATAAAGAGTGGGCCATAAAATGGCACAATCTAGCCTTATTGCAAGTCAGAAAATACAGATTTAATAAATGAATGCTTGTCACATTGATTATCTATTCTTCATAAATAAGTAATGAAACCGTCTTCAATTTAGACTTCTTATAACTTAAATTCCACTTGTTGAAAACATCACTAGCTGTGCCATTACCTTTTCTGCTTATTTTCTTTTTTTAATTAATTAATTAATGTAGGCTGCGCCAGGTCTTAGTTGCGGCACGCAGGATCTTCATTGCGGCATGTTTAGTCGCGGCATGTTAGTTGCGGCCTGTGGGCCCCTTAGTTGTGGCGTGCAAACTCTTAGTTGCGGTGTGCATGTGGGATCTAGTTCCTGACCAGGGATCGAACCCGGGCCCCCTGCATTGGGAGCGCGGAGTCCTACCCACTGGACTAGCAGAGAAGTCCCCTCTGCTGATTTTCTTAACATTCAACTTCAATCATGCGGCCTCCCTACTCATAATCTCTCCATGGTTCCCCATTACCTTCCAAATCATGGACAAACTCCTCACTCTGGCATTCTAGGCTCTTCTCCTTGGGAGCCCCTCTAATCTTTCCAGCTTTATTTTTTGCCTCTAGTATAGTTGCACAGAACTTCCACAAAAGTGGGTGAGTAGAATGGGTGGTGCTTTCTGCCCTGGTGTAGAGAGCAGTTCCATCTACCAGGAGATAAAACTGAAGATGTTTTATGCCACCAATCCTTGTTGGACTCTTAGAAATAACAGCACTCCCTTCCTTACACTGTCAAAACAATTTGACCCTCATTGAGTCCCCTTTCTGGCCTATCAAATCTTTGTTTTAAACCTTGTCCCTGATGGTACTCACCCAGAGGTTTCAAACCCAGCTGGGCTTACTGGACTTTTGCCTTTGGAAACTTGCCCTGCCCCTGTGTTGACACCATGGCATCCATCCATTTCTGACTCCTGGTCTTTGCTCTCAGATTTCCTTTTGGCAACTGTGTAGTTCCCTCAGCTTCAGCCGGTCCTGACATCACTCTTCATGCGACTTGGCCCCATCTGTCATTCAGTCATCCTTCCCGCCCTTCTTGGCTTCGGCTGCTCTTTACCCAGCATCCTGCCCTCAGGTAGGGATTGGAAACACCCTCCTCTGGGAGTCTGCAGCCATCCTCACACTATACCCTATGCTACAGCCAAACTAGCCTAGTCATCTAGTCTGGTGTCTGCCTAGAATTTCCATCTTCCTGCTAGGCCTTTAAAGGGTGGGAAGATATTGTCTGTCCTTCTAGGTCCATCCTAAATGCCACCTCTTCTGTGAAGCTTTCTTTATCTCACCTCCCTGGACAAAAATCAAGCAGTTCTCTCTCTGTACTCTCATAGAACTTTTTGTTTCTTCTAATTGGCATTAATTTCATCATTTCAAAGTTCCAAACCAAGCAAATGCTTCATCTGCTTTTATGGCCTGGCTCAAATGCCACTCTCTGTACCTCCTTTGGCTTTCTTCCCTGTTCACAGCAGAAGGAAACAATTCCTTCTCCTGTTTCCTTGACATTCATGACAGATCTAAGTACCTCAATGGCAAGAATATACTTTGTTCTTCTTTGTATTCTATTCTATGTCCAGCTCAGTGTGCTGTCAATAGGTCTCTGTAAGACCTCACTGATGATATGGACTTCTACCTACATTATTTCATTTGATCCTCACAATGACAAATAAGGAAAAAAGAACAGCTACTCTCTTCATGAGAAGAGGAACCGGGGCTCAGAGTAGCTAATCAGGTTAGTCCAATCTTTGCATAGGTATAAACAGAACCAGGTCCTTAAACAGACTTTAAGTCTAATTAACTTACTACTCTTGATCCATTCATTTATTCATTCATTATCTGGATATCAGAGTTTTCAAAGGCAAATGAAATGTGCTGTTACCCTAAAAAGACTCACCTGATGATAAGATTAAAAAATCTAATAAAATACAGTCTAACGCATGCTTCGGTAGGAAAAAAGCTTAAAATTTGTATCATAACACATATATGACTGTATACCCAGCTTAGATGGGGTTGGAAAAGGTCCTGGAAACAATTTTAGATGGGATAAATCCTAAAACCGCGATCTTAGAGGATAAGTAGCTGTTATTCAAATGAATAAATGGGGGTAAGAAATTTCTGGACACGAAGAAAGCAGCTGTAAGCCATGGACTTGTGAGAGGAGATGGCCCTTCTGGGGAGCTGCAAGCATACTGGAATAGCAGCTGTGCAGAGTATGAGGAATGGGCAGACAGAGAGTTGACACACTTCTTGGAAGAGATGGTATCTAAATAACAAAGAGCGCCAGAGCAGAATTACTCAGCTTGTATTGGCTTCCCTGTTGCCCATGAAGGGACAATGATATTTTTTTAAAAAGCAAATCCATATTAGTCATCATCAAGATTTAAAACTGAAAGTTGTATGAAAATAGTGGTTTTCCTCTCTCTGGGAAAATAAATAAATAAATATATATATATACATACACATGTATATATATGATATGTATCAACTATATATCATATATGTCATACTGCATATCATTTTATACTATACATATATCTTGCTTTTTGAGTTATTCTTGGCAAGGTCATTGTTCTGTCACAAAATAAACTCCACAATAGCTGAAAGTCGTTATAAGAATGATATTTGATATCAATATATGAAGTGAGTAAACAAAAATAATTTGGCTCAAGTGACATTCTTCCATTAAATTACTGGAAAGAATTTACTCATGTTACTTTCTAATACTGTCAGATCTCTGCAGAATGATACAAAAGGGGGTAGCAATTACTAGAATATAAGAAGTATTCTCCCAGTGTTCAGAAAGAACATAAAAATAATTCCCCCAATACAAACCATTAAGTTTAATTTTGGTCCTCTTTAAAATTTTAATGTGGATTATCAATTGTTTTTTGGCTTTATAAAGGTAATGCCTAGAAGCCAGCATAGGTTCACTTATAGCAGACTATGCCACAGAGAGCTCATTTGTTTTTTGTGTTTTTTTTTAAAACATTTTTTATTTCTTTAAGGTTGTATCTATTTTATTTATTATTTTTGGCTGCACTGGGTCTTTGTTGCTGCGTGTGGGCTTTTTCTCATTGCGGTAAGCAGGGGCTACTCTTGTTTGCGGTGTGCGGGCTTTCTCATTAAGGTGGCTTTCTCTTGTTGCAGAGCACGGGCTCTAGGTGTGTGGACTTCAGTAAGCTGTTGGCTTGCAGGCTTTAGAGTGCAGGCTCAGTAGTTGTGACACACAGGCTTAGTTGCTTCGTGGCATGTGGGAATCTTCCTGGACCGGGGCTCGAACCCATGTTCCCTGCATTGGCAGGCAGATTCTCAACCACTGCGCCACCAGGGAAGGTCCTCATTTGCTTTTTAATAGCCTGACCACACAGGTAGAAAATAGAAGTTCTATGGCAATGCTATATTGTCAAATATCTATATTCAATCAAGATAATTTGAATAGACTCGTATAATGACTTTTTGGACATGTATGATATAATTAAGTAAAAAAATAAATTGTCCTGATTGAATTCTAGCCAGAGTGTTTATTAATAGAGCTGAATATCAACTTACACTGTAGTGTCCAGAGACATTACTTTGCCCTATTCTGTTCAACAAGTTTGTCAGTTACTTTAACAGCTTAGAAGGCATGCTTATTACATTTTTTAGTGATATAAAGCGGAGAAATCTTAATTCAGTATGAGAAAAGCAGGATTCTAAAAGTCTTCTAAAGAATATAGACTGTAAGACCAAATATTTAATAAGAATAAATATAAATAAAAATGGGGGTTTGGGACGAATTGGGAGATTGGGATTGACAGATATACACTATTGATACCATGTATCAAAGAGATAACTAATGGGAACCTCTACTGTATAGCACAGGGAACTCTACTCAGTGCTCTGTGGTGACCTAAATGGGAAGGAAATCCAAAGAAGAGGGGATATTTATATATACGTATAGCTGATTCACTTTGCTGTATGGTAAAAACTAATACAACTACAACTACAAAACTACAACTAATACAACTACAACTACTAAAACTACAACTAATATAGTAAACAACTATACTCCAATAAATAAATAAATAAATAAAATGTAATCCTGTATTTAAAAAAATAATTGAGTATGTATAAAATGGACGTTACATTTTATTTTAAAAGTCTCAGACTTTGGAATACACTGCCAATATTGTAATGTAAGACCAAGACAATGAGAGTTATATGTCATATTTGCCTGCCCTCAGTTGTTCTAATGTGGATTTCAGATTTTAATCAAAATACTAGCAAAGTGTGATACATCTAGAGAAGGATGACTGAGATGGTGGTCAGGAATTGTTGAAAACTTGGGGACTTTTTTGCTCAGATGATTTGGAATTATAAATCCTATTTTTCCATCTTATAGTTTGTCTCCATGAAAATTCAGGAGAGAATACAGAAGAACTGTCATGAAGGAGGAAATAAACTTATTGCGACAGGGAAATGAGTATACAGGAAGCATACTTTTAACTTCCTGTAAGGTATCACTTTTTCCTATTTACAGATGTTGAGAACTAAATGGGCTATATTGAGATGATGAGTATGTATTTTTTTAATTTAAAAATATTTTTTAATTCATTTACTCATTCGATAGCTATTGAATGACTAGCCTGCGTCAAGCATTGTGCTGCGTATTAAAGACACAAAGGATAATTACAAATAGGACCTCCTCTCAAGGAGCTCCTGAGTAGGAATGAAATGGGAGTGGAACATACCTGATAAATAATTATAATAGAATGTAAAAGGTGCCATAGTAATTGTCTTCAACAAGCCATAGCAGTGGATAGAATTACCAGTTCTGTCCCAGGAATAAGGGAATATCTAGGAAAGCTTCATTACCATAAAAAATATTAGCTAAGAATAGTTAGTTTTTTTTCTATGTGTGACGTTCTATACTAAATGCTGTGCACCCATTATCTGATCTAATCCTCAAGACCACCCTATAGTCCATTGTTTTTCTCATTTTACAGATTAGGAAACCAACACACAGTAAGGCTGTGTAATTTTGCCAGGGTTACCCAAATACTAAGTGGCAGAGCTGAGTTATAAAACCAGGAAATTTCACTCCAGGGACTATATTCTTTTTTTTTTTTTTTTTTTTTTGCAGTATGCGGGCCTCTCACTGTTGTGGCCTCTCCCATTGCGGAGCACAGGCTCCGGACATGCAGGCTCAGAGGCCATGGCTCACGGGCCCAGCCGCTCCGCAACATGTGGGATCTTCCCGGACCGGGGCACGAACCCATGTCCCCTGCATCGGCAGGTGGACTCTCAACCACTGCGCCACCAGGGAAGCCCCAGGGACTATATTCTTAACCAGTGCTTTCCAAAATCTTTGTTACAACCAACTGGTGAGTCATGAAATCAATATAATGTCTTTAACATCACTTCAAAAAATTAACAGAAAATATCTGGACACACTCTACATAGTAAGGATGAATATTGTTTTAATATTGTTTTTAAGAAACTCTTGCTTTAGCTACAGAAGTGTGTGTACAGGTGTCTGTATTAAGTCAAAATATAAAATGTATTTCTTATACCTGTGTATTAGTTATCTACTGTTGAATAACAAATAACCCCAAACCTTAGTAGATTAAAAGAGCAACATGTCTTATCTCACAGTGTCTGTGACTCAGGAATCTGGGCATGACTTGGCTGGGTCCCCAGGCTCTAGGTCTCTCACAAGGCTACACTTCCCTCAAGGCTTGATTGAGAGTACAGTAAGTCCCCAACATACAAACAAGTTCCCTTCCAAGAGCGAGTTCACAAGTCCAATTCGCTCGTAACTCCAACAAAGTTAGCCTAGGTACCCAACTAACACAATTGGCTGTATAGTACTGTATTGTAATAGGTTTATAACACTTTTCACACAAATAATACATAAAAAACAAAAATAAAGAAAACATTTAAAATCTTACAGCATCATACCTTGGAAAGTACAGTACAACAGCTGCCATACAAAGGGCATGTTTGCATCTTTGAAATTTCTCAACTTGAAGGTTCATGTGTAAGGCACTTACTGTATTTACTTGCTAGTTCACTTGCTTGGCTGTTGGCAGGACTCAATTTCTTCTAGGCTGTTGTACCAAGGCCTCAGTTTCTCACACACTATTGGCTGGCAGCTTCCTTCAGTTTCTTGCCACATGGTCTCTCTGTAATCATGTCTTGACATGGAAGCTGGCTTCAGAGAGCAAGTGAGAGAGCAGGAGGGCCAGATGGTGTCAGCACCAAAAGAGGGATAGCGAGATAGAAGCCATAGTCTTCTGTAACCTAATCATAGAAGGGACATCCTTCTACTTCTGCCATACTGTATATGTTAAAGCCCAGTTACTAGGTCCAGCCCACACTCTGAGGAGAGGTTTCCTCACAGGCATGAAGTCCAGGCAGTTGGTATCAATGGAAGTCAGGCCAGAATCTGCCTAACATGAGAAGGCTATAGGTATTGAGAATTACATACCTCACTTCCCTTAAACTTGCATAATTAAACTTAAGGAGCTGTATGGGAGTGATTCTTTCACTGGCAGAAGATTGGCATAGAGACGCTTCACTGTCCTCTCCTTTTAAAACTCTTAAAATCTAAGTACTTTCCCTACAGCTTTGATAACCATCATTTCTAACAGGTAATAGTATCTACAACACAGCAGGCACTGTTCTAAACCTCTCACGAATATTTTAGGTCATTTAATCTTCAAAAGTACAATATGAAGCTGTCCAGTTTTCCCAGCACCACTTATTGAAGAGACTGTCTTTTCTCCATTGTATATTCTTGCCTCCTTTATCAAAAATAAGGCGACTATATGTGCATGGGTTTATCTCTGGGCTTTCTATCCTGTTCCATTGATCTATATTTCTGTTTTTGTGCTAATGCCATACTGTCTTGATTACTGAAGCTTTGTATTATAGTCTGAAGTCACGGAGCCTGATTCCTCCAGCTCCGTTTTTCTTTCACAAGATTGCTTTGGCTATTCGGGGTCGTTTCTGTTGCCATACAAATTATAAAATTTTTTTTCTGGTTCTGTGAAAAATGCCATTGGTAATTTGATAAGGATTGCATTGAATCTGTAGATTGCTTTGGATAGTATAGTCATTTACTCCTGCACTGTTGGTGGGAATGTAAATTGATACAGCCACTATGGAGAATAGTACAGAACCTCCATTTAAGGAGGTTACTTAAAAAACTAAAAATAGAACTACCATATGACCCAGCAATCCCATTACTGGACCTATACCCTGAGAAAACCATAATTCAAAAAGAGACATGTACCACAGTATTCACTGCAGCACTATTTACAATAGCCAGGACATGGAAGTAATTAAGTGTCCACTGACAGAGGAATGGATAAAGAAGATGTGGCACATATATACAATGGAATATTACTCAGCCATAAAAAGAAACAAAATTGAGTTACTTGTAGTGAGGTGGATGGACCTAGAGTCTGTCATACAGAGTGAAGTAAGTCAGGAAGAGAAAAGCAAATACTGTATGCTAACACATAAATATACAGAATCTAAAAAAAAAGGTTCTGATGAACCTAGGGGCAGGACAAGAATAAAGACACAGACGTAGAGAATGGACTTGAGGACACGAGGAGGGGGAAGGGAAAGCTGGGACGAAGTGAGAGAGTAGCATTGACATATATACACTATCAAATGTAAAACAGATAACTAGTGGGAAGCAGCTACATAGAACAGGGAGACCAGCTCGGTGCTTTGTGACCACCTAGAGGGGTGGGATAAGGAGGGTGGGAGGGAGACACAAGAGGGAAGGGATATAGGGATATATGTATGCATACAGCTGATTCACTTTGTTATACAGCAGAAACTAACACAACATTGTAAAGCAATTATAGTCCAATAAAGATGTTAAAAAATTTTTAAATTTTAAAAATAAAAATAAATTAAAAAAAATTTTTAAGTGCAAGATGAGTTAGGTAGTATTATTATCACCTTTGTCTTTCAAATGAAGAAACTGATGCACAGAGAGGACACACAGTTACTGAGTGGCAGAGCTGGGACTTCATTCCAGAGAAAATGCTCTTGGTCACTATGTATAATAGAAGGCCTCCCACTGAATCTCCTAAAAGCTAGACCCAATGCCCCTTCTCTACCTCACCTTCTTTGGTCTTCCTGTAGTATTTGGTCTGTTGACAACACAAAACTTCTTAGCATTTTCATTTCCCTTGGCTTTCAGAACACTACAACATCAAGACTATAGATCAGGCAATCCCTTCCACTGATATCAGATCATGGTACATATGTACTTTGTCTCCTCTACTAGATTTTAAGCCATTTACAGGTACAGATCAGTTAAAGTTGTCTGTGGAACTGGTTGAGTGAGTGCATAATAATTGATGGGCTAACCCTAGAAACTTTCCATTTATTCTGAACGTAGGAATTATGCTCTCGCTGTGTGTATTCACTCCACAAACTGGTATGGGGCAACTACTCCATGTCAGGTACTGTTCTAAGTGCTGGGTGAATAGCAGAGAATAAGCTAGATAAAACTTAGCTCTCATGGTGTTTATATGCTACTTATATGACTTTAAAAGAAAATGAATACGAGAAATGGATTCTGATTAGCTCACCTCAACGTATAGCCAAACACTAGTAAGTCATAAATACACAAATCACCAGAGAAATGGTTGCCAGAGAAAACTGAACAGACTTAGGTGTCTTTCTTTACATTCAAAATCATGAAATTCTTCCTCATTAAAGTGCTGTGTCTCTACTGAATGTTCAGAAATGTTCTAGGCATTGATATAACAGACACCAAAAGGAAATGAAAGAGATTCTCATTTTTATCCTTGGCTGTAACTGCTTCTATTGCCTGCCTTTTCAAGGAATAAAAGATAGAGCTTAATGTAATAATTTTCTTTCCAGAAGAATTCAGAGCCTGTTTTCTTATTCAGCCTATCACTTTCTCAGGTTTCCTGACTTCCCCTAGCACTATTTTCATATCAAATATTCATATCTTCTGGACAATCCATGTTTTCCCCAGCCAATGCCACCCCCCCTTTTATTTTAGTTCACTAATTCTTAAGGCCACCGTGTTGCCTCACTCAGCTGTTCTCAGTTTCAACTATGCAAGCACATTCTGGAATTATCCCATTATAATATTCCAGAAATATGTCATAAATTAGGATTCTATTGTGGTTTAATAATTAGCTGCAACCACAGAAAGAATTTCACACCAGATGCGGAAGAGCATTTTGACCCTGCCAGGGGGCCTATTTTCTTATTCATTTGCAAATTTCCCAGTTCTTTTCTGCAAGATGGTTTCTAAATCCTACAAGGTCTAACCTACACAGCTAACTGGAGGCCTCATAAGGCTGCAATTACCCTTAAGTGATTTGTTTCTTTATTATAATCCTTGGCAAGTAATAGTTATGGGACATCAGAAGTACCAAAGTTATCCAGGTCCTTTTTAAATTAGAAAAGAATCTGTGTTGCTACCCACCCACTACTTTGTGTATATGGCTTTGATGAAGCCTACAAGTTTTTCAAATAAGATATACTCGCAAAGATCGTGCCCTGTTTTGGATGACAAATGCTTCCTTAGGCACTGGGGAGGTCGGTGTGGAGACAGACATTCGTTTTTTTTGTTTATTTGTTTGTTTCTAGCCATTCAAACAATTGAATGTAGTAATAGGGAGAGAAGAACATTTTAAAAAATTTTCTGTTGGACTACAATTAATTTACAATGCTGTGTTAGTTTCAGGTGTACAGCAAAGTGATTCAGTTATACACATACATGTATCTATTCTTTTTCAAATTCTTTTCCCATTTAGGTTATTAAAGAATATTGAGCAGAGTTCCCTGTGCTACAGTAGGTCCTTGTTGGTTATCTATTTTAAATGTAGTAGTGTATATACGTCAATCTGAACATTTTAATGAGAGCTGTACTCACCATAGAGCAATGATCAAAATGCTTTCATTGTGTACATGTGGAAGCAAAACAGATGTCGAGATTTGCTTTTAAAAGTTTATGTACAAAAGAAAGATCTGTAGCACTTGAAATCTTGAAAGAGAAGTTGATATTAGATTTATTTTTTTTAGACATATCTGTTCTCTTTTCATGTTTACATCCAATGATTTTGCCATATGTGGCTATTTCCCTGTTAAGACAGATGTGTATTCAAGATGATCCTAATCTTAAATACTTTCTAGATTGAGGACTTTCAGTATTGAATTCTTACTTTAATGATGCTTTTAAGTTGTCAAATACATTTTAGGTATCTCAAGTCCATTTGAATTCAGTTGACATTATACATTACAAACATGCATCTGGATGGACATAAAACCAGCTGCTAATGCGTGTATATTTTTATAAATGGACTATTTTGTTCCTGAAAATAAGAAAACTTCATTTTATCAGCATACATGAAGTTAATGAGAAACTACTTTCAAGTCTGATATATTTACTTTTCCTAACTCCTAAAATCTCTTCACTTAGAATTTAGACAAGTTAACTCCACTGGGGGGAAAAAAAAAAAAATGACCTTGGAAATACTGTATCATTTAGTGTGTGGCATTAAAAGAAGAGACAAGAGATTTTGATGGAGTGTTATAAAAATATTTTTCCATTTATTTTGCTCAAACTACTGTATTCTTTTGAAAGATGTATAATAAAAATGAATTTATTTTATTTTTTTAATTAGTTATGCTTTAGGAATACATTTTAAAATGTTAGAAAAGGTTTTCTCTTGATACTTTTCTTTTTATTAAAAATATCTTGGCTATTCTGTCTTGTTTATTATGAGATGAATTTGAGAATTCTTGCATTAATTTCTTTAAATATCCTGTTTTTCTAAATAAATAAATAAATTTATTTATTTTTTATTGCGTTAGGTCTTTGTTGCTGAGCCTGGGCTTTTTGGCTGTGTTAGGTCTTTGTTGCTGAGCCTGGGCTTTTCTCTAGTTGTGGTGAGCGGGGGCTACTCTTTGTTGCAGTGCGCAGGCTTCTCATCGCGGTGGCTTCTCTTGTTGCAGAGCATGGGCTCTAGGCACATGGGTTTCAGTAGTTGTGGCATGCGGGCTCAGTAGCTGTGGCTTGCGGGCTCTAGAGTGCAGGCTCAGTAGTTGTGGAGCATGGGCTTAGCTGCTCCGTGGCATGTGGGATCTTCCCAGACCAGGTCTTGAACGTGCGTCTCCTGCATTGGCAGGCAGATTCTTAACCCCTGCACCATCAGGGAAGCCCTATCCTGTTTTTTAATTGGAATTTTGTTGAAAATACATTAATTAATTTCTAGTGGATTTGCTATTTTACAATAGTGAATTTCCCTAAACAGAATAACGTTGAGTATTAACATTTAAAAATGAATTTCTATAAACATATACTGTTTGGTAATCTATATCAGACCTTTCCTTGAAACATATTTTAGAGAATATGTAAATAAATCTTTGATTATAGCAAGTACATCTGAACTCTCCTTCCCATGTCATTAGTTTTTTCTGTATTTATTGCTGCTCCTTCAGCCTCCTCCCGTGAAAAACCCTCCCTTTCCCCTGCTTTTTTTTTAACTAAACCAATAGTATGCATAATCTTCCAGGAGAGAGATTTATGATCAGGAAGTTTCCAGATTTCTATGATTATAGGAATCTACCCATTTTTTTCCCAGGGTTCCATGGTTAGTGGTATCCACACAGCACAGTGGTAAGAGAAACCAGGGAAGAGAAAGAATAGCTCTTGACTGACTTCCTTGAATTTTTTCCTTGAATTTATTTTTCCTTGAATTTATTTTTCCTTTTACTGGCTATGATCTGGAAAACAGGACTATTGTTTCTCTGTAAGTTTCAGATTTGAATTGTTGCTTCCCCTAACGTTAAATTAAAAATCTTTCTACACATCAGGCTAAGGAAACAAGAGGCTGAAAACTGAAATAAGAAGGCTGAGGAAACAAGAGGCTAAACCAAGAGGCTAAGGAAGTTGTCGCAGCTCAAAAACGAACCCAAAATGGACTAACCAGCTGCCTCAGGAGGCGTCTCACAATTGTGCACTGCCCAATGATCATCACTATACAAGATCTGGGCCGAAGCTTTAATAGTTAGAGTTGATGAAAATTTGGAAGGACGGACTCATAATAACGAAACCCCAAAGTGGCTGATTTATAAACAAAAAGACCAATTAATTAATTAAGAGTAGAACTACTGAGAAAAAGGGGTCTTTCCCCCCTCTTTGTCTTGTCAAGATGAAGTTCCTGTATTTCTCTTTATAAAAGTAATATATCAGCATTGTTGTTATAGGCCGAATTACGTCCCCCCGCCAAATTCATATGTTAAAGTCCCAATCCCAGTACTTCAGAATGTGATTGTATTTGGAGATAGGGTCTGTAAGAGGTAGTTAAGTTAAAATGAGGTCACTCCAGTGGACCCTAATCCAATATGACTTCTTATTTCCTTATAAGAAGGAGAAATTTGGACACAGACCCACACAGAGGGAAGACCATGTGAAGACACAGGGAGAAAACAGCCATCTACAGGCCAAGGAGTGGGGCATCAGAAGAAACCAACTCTGCTGACACCTTGATCAAACAGCTGACTTCCAACTGTGAGAAAATAAATTTCTGTTGTTCAAGTCACTCAGTTTGTGGTATTTTGTTATAGTAGCCCTAGCAAACTAACTCAACTGTGGAAAAGACATCAGAAACTTAAAAAAAGAGAGAAATAGACAAAGACAATAAAGAGTACATATAATTCCCATAACGTTGTGGTTACAATATTGAAGTATGCCCTGTTATATACTCTCTGGTATATATATGGCTGTTTTTCTTTTAAATATGTAATTTTACTAGATGCCATTTTTAACTTGCATTCCCACTATTTCTATCTGCAGAATACCTTTAATAGCTGGATAGTATTTCATTGTATGATTTTATTTTTTATTATCTAGTCAAGCCTTTGGTATTGAACATTTAGATTGTTTTCAGCATTTTCCTTCTTACATATACAGTCTTTGGCTGAAAGCCCAGTGCTACAACTTTATGACTATGTGGATTTAAATAATTTAATTAGCAATAAATTTGGGGACCAAACAACTTCATTAAAAAGTGGAACTATCAGTTCTGAAATATATGGGTCAAAATTACATAAATGAGCCTAGTATTTTGCTCTTAGAAATAATTTCTTTTTTGGCTGATTCAAATCTTTAACACCATATCATTGCATCTGGGTCATGTTGATAATATTCTTTGCCAAAGCCTGATTGCTTGCACATATTCAGGATTTATATCCTACTTTGTATTTCAGAGTCTTCGTCTTTCAAAAAATTAAAACGGCCAGTTGATAAATTATTAATTCCAGTTTTCAGTGTCGGCTTAATCTAAATGTTTTCCTCACATCCAGCGTTCTAATAATATATGAGCACTCATACAACTTAACCTTGAAATTTGGGCTGGGATCACAAGCATCTACTCTGACATAAATTAAATACGTTGGAGTTCTTTTTCACATGAGTAAAAAGGAGACTGGCCAATAAAGGATGGATTGAGGGTGGAAGAAAAACTGAGTATTTGAATACTCAGTGATGTGCTTATATCAAAAGTTGTCACCACATTCTTAGGCAGCTTTAGCTCAGCTATTATAAAATTGAAACTTTTTTCATTTTGTCTTATTTCAACTTTGGAGATTACTGGAAATCAGTTGACATTTTGTCTCATTCTCCTAGAGCAAAGTTATGCTTTAGTTACCTTCTTACTAACTAGGAAAAGGAAAAAAAATCAGCAGCATATTTTGTGATATATACAGAAGACATGAATGATTTCTTTCTATATATTTTTGAGACTAAAATAAAGCATTTTTAATTAAAATGAGCAATATAAAATTCAACCTATAATACTGTAAAACAAGGCAACTTGAGGGTTCTTATGCAGTTCACTCGGTACAAACAAAACCAATGCAAATACTACTATTCCAGGGCCACTCTACCTATAAGAGAAGAGTTAACTGTTTATAAGACGTACAGAATTAAACTGGAATTTACAAATATAAATTAAATGTACTTTGTTTTTCTTGATTTATAGAACTCAGCTTTTCAGTCTTGAAAGAGATAAAGGCAAGTACTAGAGGCCTCGCCTTCTTCAGCTATTTAGGAAGAGTGTGTGTTTGAGCCACACTGAGAGCAAGAAAACCCCTAAGGAGGCTGAGCGCTTCCTTCCAGAAATTAAGTTTGAAAGTTAGGTGCCAACTGCAAGGTGAATGTGGTAGGTGCTCATGAATTTGGGGCCAAGGTTTTGATCAGGCCCGAAAAAATGAGAGAAACAAGCGCATAGCACAGAACATCTCCCCAGTACACTGTGCCTAAAATATAACTAAATACATTAATAGAATCAATTTTGATTGATTTCTAATTTCCACATAACAAAACATGCTACGGAAGTCAGGGAAAGGTTCAAATTGTATGATACAAAGGTTCAAGTTAATTCTGACTGTTACTAGGTGTCATTATAAAGAGCTTAACTCTTTGTTCCCGCCTGCCGATTTATAGTGGGATTTTGATTTTGCTGTTTTAGTTATGATAGATGCTCATTTTTTTTTTTTTTTAAAAAGCAAGAAGGAAAAAGTAAAATATCATGAAAAGCCCACCACTTAGACGTAACCTGATTCAAACCCTGGGAAAAAACTCTCTATGCATGTATGTGGTTAGCAGACATTTGGTCCTATCCAAAATGACCATGAGCAGATTTAGTCCACAACAAATGGTTTTGGACAGTCCCAATTATCAAAAACCTTTTGGCATGGACCAGATGTATAATGGACATCTTGGACAGGACCAAATGTCCTGGAAGGATGTATGTAAATACAGAAATAGGGGTGTAATCTTACATGAATGGAATATAGCATAGGGGTTAAAAATATGGGCTTTACAGAGTACCCATTTCACAGGGTATTATAAGAAAAAAATGAATTAAAAAACAAAGAATTGTGCCTGGAACATAGTAAATGCTCCAAAATATTTGCTATTATTATGTACAGATACATGGAAGGGTCATAAGTTTGCAACCCCTGAACCAAATCTTCAAAATAAACTTTAAAAAACACCTGTAAATTTAAAAGGGATTGTTAACAAATATGAGTATGATTCAAGATAATATTTACCTGAGTCAAAGGAAAAAAGGGTAGTGAGAAGAATCATCTAGATACATGATGGTCAGGGTGCCAGCTTTTCTTCATGGGGAGAAAGGCTGAGTATATTCTTGGGTGCTCATTCCATTAAAGAAGTACACACATTAAATTAGAAAGAACATTGGGGGCATCCTGGCCTCAGGACCTGTGTTTTTAACTTACCAGTACCTGATAAATGGTAATCGTGATGATAATAAACAATTACAAGGCTGACCTTCAAGATGGCAGAGAAGTAAGACGTGGAGATCACCTTCCTCCCCACAAATACATCAGAAATACATCTACACGTGGAACAACTCCTACAGAACACCTACGGAACGCTGGCAGAAGACCTCAGACCTCCCCAAAGGCAAGAAACTCCCCACGTACCTGGGTAGGGCAAAAGAAAAAAGAAAAAACAGAGACAAAAGAATAGGGACAGGACCTGCACCAGTGGGAGGGAGCCGTGAAGGAGGAAAGATTTCCACACACTAGAAGCCCCTTCGCGGGCGGAGACTGCGGGGGGCGGAGGGGTAAGCTTCGGGGCCACGGAGGAGAGCGCAGCAACAGGGGTGCGGAGGGCAAAGCTGAGAGATTCCCGCACAGAGGATCGGTGCCGACCGGCACTCACCAGCCCGAGAGGCTTGTCTGCTCACCTGCCGGGGCGAGCGGGGGCTGGGAACTGAGGCTCGGGCTTCGGTCGGATCCCAGGAAGAGGACTGGGGTTGGCGGTGTGAACACAGCCTGAAGGGGACTATGCGCCACAACTAGACGGAAGGGAGTCTGGGAGAAAGTCTGGAGCTGCCTAAGAGGCAAGAGACCATTGTTTTGGGGTACGCAAGGAGAGGGGATTTAGAGCACTGCCTAAACAAGCTCCAGAGAAGGGCACAAGCCACGGCTTTCAGTGTGGACCCCAGAGACGGGCATGAGATGCTAAGGCCGCTGCTGCAGCCACTAAGAAGCCTGTGGGCGAGCACAGGTCACTATCCACAGCCCACTTCCGGGGAGTCTGTGCAGCCCGCCACTGCAGGGTCCCGTGACCCAGGGACAACTTCCCTGGGAGAACGCACAGTGGGCCTCAGGCTGTTGCAACTTCACACTGGCCTCTGCCGCCACAGGCTCACCCCACAATCTTACCCCTCCCTCCTCCCGGCCTGAGTGAGCGAGAGCCCCCTAATCAGCTGCTACTTTAACCCTGTCCTGTCTGAGCGAAGAACAGATGCCCTCAGGCGACCTACACACAGAGGCGGGGCCAAATCCAAAACTGAACCCTGGGAGCGGTGTGAACAAAGAAGAAAAAGGGAAATCTCTCCCAGCAGCCTCAGGAGCAGCGGAGTAAATCTCCACAGTCAACTTGATGTACCTGCATCTGTGGAATACCTGAATAGACAACAAATCATCCCAATATTCAGGTAGTGAAATTTGGGAGCAACTGTAGACTTGGGGTTTGCTTTCAGCATCTAATTTGTTTCTGGTTTTATGTTTATCTTAGT
This sequence comes from Phocoena sinus, assembly GCF_008692025.1. Taxonomy (NCBI): domain Eukaryota; kingdom Metazoa; phylum Chordata; class Mammalia; order Artiodactyla; family Phocoenidae; genus Phocoena; species Phocoena sinus. The sequence goes on from NC_045772.1 coordinate 86,849,417, forward strand.
TTAGTATTTAGAGGTTATTATCATTGGTAGATTTGTTTACTGATTTGGTTGCTCTCTTCCTCCTTTTATTTTTATATATGTAGATATACAATTTTTTTCATTCTTCTCTTTTTGTGAGTGTGTATGTGTATGCTTCTTTGTATGATTTTGTCTATATAGCTTTGCTTTTACCATTTGTCCTAGGGTTCTTTTTTTTTTTTTTTTTTTTTTTTTAGTATACTTTTAGCTCTTGTTATCACTGGTGGATTTGTTCTTTGGCTTGGAAGCTCTCATCTCTCTTTCTTGCATTCTTTTTCTTTTCTCTTTTTTTTACTTTTTATTTTTTTATTTTTAATAATTATTTTTTATTTTAATAACTTTATTTTATTTGATTTCTTTCTTTCCTTCTTTCCTCCTCCTTCCTGCCTTTCTTCCTTCTTTCCTTCCTTCCCCTTTCTCTCTTTCTTTCTCTCTTTCTTTCTCTCTTTCTTTCTTTCTTTCTTTCTTTCTCTCTTTTTCTCTCCATTTTCTTCTGAACCATGTGGCTGACAGCGTCTTGGTGCTCCAGCCAGCTATCAGGCCTGTGTCTCTGATGTGGGAGAGCCGAGCTCAGGACATTGGTGCACCAGAGACCTCCTGGTTCCACGTAATATCAAATGGCAAAATCTCGCCCAGAGATCTCCATCTCAACACTAAGACCCAGCTTCACTAAAGGACCAGCTAGTACAGTGCTAGACACCATATGCCAAACAACTAGCAAGACAGGAACACAACCCCACCCATTAGCAGAGAGGCTGTCTAAAATCATAAGGTCACATACACCCCAAAACACCACCGTATGTGGTCCTGCCCACCATAAAGACAAGATCCAGCCTCATACATCAGACACAGGCACTAGTCCCCTCCACCAGGAAGCCTACAGAACCCACTAAAGTAACCTTACCCACTGGGGGCACACAACAAAAACAATAGGAACTACGAACTTGCAGCCTGCGAAAAGGAGACCCCAAACACAGTAAGTTAAGCAAAAGGAGAAGACAGAGAAACATACAGCAGATGAAGGAGCAAGGTAAAAACCCACCAGACCAAACAAATGAAGAGGAAACAAGCAGTCTACCTGAAAAAGAATTCAGAGTAATGACAGTAAGGATGATCGAAAATCTTGGAAATAGAATGGAGAAAATACAAGAAACATTTAACAAGGACCTAGAAAAACTAAAAAGCAAACAAATAATGATGAACAACACAATAAATGAACTTAAAAATTCTCTAGAAGGAATCAATAGCAGAATAACTGAGGCAGACGAACAGATAAGTGACCAGGAAGACAAACTAGTGGAAATGACTACCTCAGAGCAGAATAAAGAAAAAAGAATGAAAAGAATTGAGGGCAGTCTCAGAGACCTCTGGGACAACATTAAATGCACCAACATTCAAATTATAGGGGTCCCAGAAGAAGAAGAGAAAAAGAAAGTGACTGAGGAAATATTTGAAGAGATTATAGTTGAAAACTTCCTTAATATGGGAAAGGAAAGAGTCAATCAAATCCAGAAAGGGCAGAGAGTCCCATACAGGATAAATCCAAGGAGAAACATGCCAAGACACATATTAATCAAACTACCAAAAATTACATACAAAGAAAAAGTATTAAAAGCAGCAAGGGAAAAACAACAAATAACATACAAGGGAATCCCCATAAGGTTAACAGCTGATCTTTCAGCAGAAACTCTGTAAGTCAAAAGGGAGTGACAGGACATATTTAAAGTGATGGAGAAAACCCTGCAACCAAGATTACTCTACCCAGCAAGGATCTCATTCAGATTTGATGGAGAAATGAAAACATTTATAGACAAGCAAAAGCTGAGAGAGTTCAGCACCACCAAACTAGCTTTACAAAAAATGCTAAAGGAACTTTTCTAGGCAGGAAAAACAAGAAAAGGAAACGACCTACAATAAGAAATGCAAAACAATTAAGAAAATGATAATAGAAACATACATATCAATAACTACCTTAAATGTAAATGGATTAAATGCTCCAACCAAAAGATATAGGCTGGCTGAATGGACACAAAAACAAGACCCATATATATGCTGTCTACAAGAGACCCACTTCAGACCTAGGGACACATTCAGACTGTGTGTCTGGGGATGGAAAAAGATACTCCATGCAAATGGAAATCAAAAGAAAACTGGAGTAGCAACTCTCATATCAGATAAAATATAGTTTAAAATAAAGACTATTACAAGAGACAAAGAAGAACACTACATAATGATCAAAGGATCAATCCAAGAAGAAGGTATAACAATTGTAAATATTTATGCACCCAACATAGGAGCATCTCAATACATAAGGCAAAATCTAACAGCGATAAAAAGGGAAATCGACAGAAACACAATCATAGTAGGGGACTTTAACATCCCACTTTCACCAATGGACAGATCATCCAAAATGAAAATAAATAAGGAAACACAAGCTTTAAATGATACATTAAACAAGATGGACTTAATTGATATTTACAGGACATTCCATCCAAAAACAACAGAATACACTTTCTTCTCAAGTGCTCATGGAACATTCTCCAGGATAGATCATATCTTGGGTCACAAATCAAGCCTTGGTAAATTTAAGAAATTTGAAATTGTACAAAGTATGATTTCTGACTACAATACTATGAGACTAGATATCAATTACAGGAAAAGATCTGTAAAAAATGCAAACACATGGAGGCTAAACAATACACTACTTAATAACCAAGAGATCACTGAAGAAATCAAAGAGGAAATCAAAAAACACCTAGAAATAAATGACAATGAAAACATAATGAACCAAAACTGCAGCAAAAGCAGTTCGAAGAGGGAACTTTATAGCAATACAATCCTACCTCAAGAAACATCTCAAATAAACAACCTAACCTTACACCTAAAGCAATTAGAGAAAGAAGAACAAAAAACCCCCAAAGTTGGCAGAAGGAGAGAAGTCATAAAGATCAGATCAGAAATAAATGAAAAAGAAATTAAGGAAACAATAGCAAAGAACAATAAAACTAAAACCTTCTTCTTTGAGAGGATAACAAAATTGATAAACCATTAGCCAGACTCATCAAGAAAAAAAGGGAGAAGACTCAAATCAGTAGAATTAGAAATGAAAAAGGAGAAGTAACAACTGACATTGCAGAAATACAAAGGATCATGAGAGATCACTACAAGCAACTCTATGCCAATAAAATAGACAACCTGGTAGAAATGGACAAATTCTTAGAAAAGCACCACCTTCTGAGACTGAACCAGGAAGAAATAGAAAATATAAACAGACCAATCACAAGCACTGAAATTGAGACTGTGATTAAAAATCTTCCAACAAACAAAAGTCCAGGACCAGAGGGCTTCACAGGCAAATTCTATCAAACATTTAGAGAAGATCTAACACCTATCATTCTCAAACTCTTCCAAAATATAGCCGAGGGAGGAACACTCCCAAACTCATTTTACGAGGCCACCGTCACCCTGATATCAAAACCAGACAAAGATGTCACAAAGAAAGAAAACTACAGGCCAATATCACTGATGAACATAGATGCAAAAATCCTCAACAAAATACTAGCCAACAGAATCCAAGAGCACATTAAAAGAAACATATACTATGATCAAATGGGGTTTATCCCAAGAATGCAAGGATTCTTCAGTATACACAAATCAATTAATGTGATACACCGTATTAACAAACTGAAGGAGAAAAACCATAGGATCATCTCAATAGATGCAGAAAAACTTTCAACAAAATTCAACATCCATTTACGATAAAAACTCTCCAGAAAGTAGGCATAGAGGGAACTTACCTCAACATAATAAATGCCATATATGACAAACCCACACCCAATATCATCCTCAATGGTAGAAAACTGAAACCATTTCCACTAAGATCAGGAACAAAGCAAGGTTGTCCACTCCCACCACTATTATTCAACAGAGTTTTGGAAGTTATAGCCACAGCAATCAGAGAAGAAAAAGAAATAAAAGGAATCCATTTCAGAGAAGAAGAAGTAAAGCTGTTACTGTTTGCAGATGACATGATACTATACATAGAGAATCCTAAAGATGCTACCACAAAACTACTAGAGCTATTTATTTATTTATTATTTATGCATTTCTTAAAGTTGCAGGATACAAAATAAATGCACAGAAATCTCTTGGATTTCTATACACTAATGAAGAAAAATCAGAAAGAGAAATTAAGGAAACACTCTCATTTACCATTGCAACAAAAAGAATAAAATACATAGGAATTAACCTACCTAAGGAGACAAAAGACCTGTATGCAGAAAACTATAAGATGCTGATGAAAGAAATCAAAGATGATACAAACAGATGGAGAGATATACCATTTTCTTGGATTGGAAGAATCAACATTGTGAAAATGACAATACTACACAAAGCAATCTACACATTCAATGCAATCCCTGTCCATCTACCAATGGCATTTTTCACAGAACTAGAACAAAAAACTCACAATTTGTATGGAAACACAAATGCCCCAAATAGCCAAAGCCATCCTGAGAAAGGAAAACGGAGCTGGAGGAATCAGACTCCCAGACTTCAGATTATACTACAAAGCTACAGTAATCAAGACAGTATGGTACTGCAGAAAAACAGAAATACAGATCAATGGAACAGGATAGAAAGCTCAGGGATAAACCCACACACATATGGTCACCTTATTTTTGATGAATGAGGCCAGAATACACAATGGAGAAAAGACAGCCTCTTCAATAAGTGGTGTTGGGAAAACTGGACAGCTGCGTGTGAAAGAATGAAATTAGAACACTCGCTAACACCCTATGCCAAAATAAACTCAAAATGGATTAAAGACCTAAATGTAAGGCCAGATGATATAAAACTCTTAAAGGAATACATAGGCAGAACACTCCATGACATAAATCACAGAACAATCCTTTTTGACCCACCTCCTAGAGAAATGGAAATAAAAACAAAAATAAACAAATGGGGCCTAATGAAACTTAAAAGCTTTTGCACAGCAAAGGAAACCATTAACAAGATGAAAAGACAGCCCTCAGAATGGGAGAAAATATTTGCAAGTGAAGCAACTGACAACGGATTAATCTCCAAAATATACAAGCAGCTCATGCAGCTCAATATCAAAAAACAAACAACCCAATCCAGAAATGGGCAGACGGCCTAAACAGACATTTCTCCAAAGACGATATACAGATTGCCAACAAACACATGAAAGAATGCTCAACATCACTAATCATTAGAGAAATGCAAATCTAAACTACAGTGAGGTATCATCTCACACCAGTCAGAATGGCCATCATCAAAAATTCTACAAACAAAAAATGCTGGAGAGCGTGTGGAGAAAAGGAAACCCTCTTGCACTGTTGGTGGGAATGTAAATTGACACAGCCACTATGGGGAACGGTATGGAGGTTCCTTAAAAAAACTAAAAATAGAAGTAACATATGACCCAGCAGTCCCACTACTGGGCATATACCCTGAGAAAAACTAATTCGAAAAGAGTCATGTACCACAATGTTCATTGCAGCTCTATTTACAATAGCCAGGACATGGAAGCAACCTAAGTGCCCATCGACAGATGAATGGATAAAGAAGATGTGACACATATATATGATAGAATATTACTCAGCCATAAAAAGAAACAAAATTGAGTTATTTGTAGTGAGGTGGATGGACCTAGATTTTGTTATACAGAGTGAAGTAAGTCAGAAAGAGAAAAACAAATACCGTATGCTAACACATATATATGGAATCTAAAAAAAAAAAAAAGTGGTTCTGAAGAACCTAGGGGCAAGACGGGAATAAAGACGCAGATGTAGAGAATGGACCTGTGGACTTGAGGACACGGGGAGGGGGCAGGGTAAGCTGGGACAAAGTGAGAGAGTGGCATGGATTTAGATATACTACCAAATGTAAAATAGATAGCTAGTGGGAAGCAGCCGCATAGCACAGGGAGATCAGCTCAGTGCTTTGTGTCCACCTAGAGGGGTGGGATAGGGAGGGTGGGAGGGAGATGCAAGAGGGGGGAGATATGGGGATATATGTATATGTATAGCTCATTCACTTTCTTATAAACTAGAAACTAATACACCATTGTAAAGCAATTATACTCCAATAAAGATGTTAAAAAAAAAAGAAAGTCAGAAGGAAAATTCAGAAACAAATAAATAAAAAATAAAACAATTACAAATAACAGTCATTAATAGGTAATACTACTTGACACCTTACTCTCCAACAGGCACTGTTCCAAACACATTAGCACATTACATATATTAGCTAATTTAATTCTCACAACAACCCCATGAAATAGGAACCACTATCTCCATTTTAAAAGTGAGGTAACTGACATGATAGAGTAAGGAGCTTAACAGCTCCCCAGCGAAAATGATATAAAAATATAACCATTTAAAAACCTCTGGAAATGGCCCTATAAGAATACAGCAAATGAAAAAACATTTATTGAAGAAAATCTATAATATTCTGTAAGAAAAGCAAGAGTCTGTGGTGTTTGAACCCAGACCACTCCCGCACACCTCCCTCCCACCTCAGCAAGGCAAAGATGCCACTTCAGACTGGTACAGCCAACAGCACAGAGAACCTTCTAGTTACAGTCTCCAGCTGGAGGGCTTTCTTCCGGGGAGGCCAGGATGTCAGCATTTCTTATCCTGCTCCCAGTTACCTGTCACTGAGGCTATGTTCCAGGTGAGTGTTGTCATAAGTGGCTTCTGCCTAGCCCCTACTCTGGGAATGCAGGCTCTGCCACTGAGAATACTGGGGCCAGGTCATCCTTGCTTGGCTTCACAAGGTGGCAGTTCCATATCAGGAGAGGCAAGCTAAGAACACCTTGGGTACTGCTTCCCCTCTACCTAGCACTCAGGAACGAAATTGAGGGTGTCAGTGAGAGAGAATTGTGCCACTGTCCCCACCCCCAGATCCAGAGCACTGGCTCAAATATTTTACCTGGGACAGAATTAGGCCATAAAATGGATAGCTCCTAATCTCTTCCGAAAGGACCTGACTT